>NW_027256891.1:14930324-15275324 GCF_029215685.1 Pituophis catenifer annectens
CAGGCTGCTGGCGGATCACAACACAATCTAGAACTTCAAGGAGAGAAGCAACCTGGTCCCCAACCAGTGGTGGTATTCAGCCAATTCGGATCGGTTCAGGCTGGTTTGGGCGAACTGGTAGTGGCGACCATGGGTGGGCCGCCTTGGCGCTATGCTGTTCTATTTAGCCATATTTTCTAAGCCGCATACATGCGTGCAAGCCACACACGATCAAAGCGCATGTGCATAAGGCCGGGCGCATGCACGGAAGACATGCGCGCGGCAAACCAGTGGTAAAAATATGTGAAAACCACCTCTGTCCCAAACCCCCCGGTCCATGGAGTGGCACCGGTCAGTTACTGGTCCACTCAAACAAGCGAAGCCGCATCCGCGGGATGCAAGCAGCATGTGAAACCACGCCCCTTCCGGTCCACGGAAAAACCTTTCTCCATGGAACCTAAGAACTGACCTAAGAACTAGGGAGAAATTTCCTGACAGTTAGAACAATCAATCAGTGGAACAGAAGTGGTGAATGCTCCAATACTGGAAGTTTTTAAAGAAGAGATTAGACAACCATCTGTCTGAAATGGTGTAGGGCAGTGATGGCGAACCTATGGCACATGTGCCGGAAGTGGCACACAGAGTCATCTCTCTGGGCACGCCAGCCATTGCCCGTTGTTCTTCTGGGTTCTGGCACGCACATGTGCACCAGCCAATTAGTCTTCGTGTACACAGGAGCACCAGAAACTGGAAGAGCAGCTCCCTGGCGCACATGTGCGAGCTGGGAAGCTAAGGTTCTGGTTTCCAGCGTGCACATGAGCGCCGGTTAGCTGGTCTTCGCGCACGCATGCACGCTAGAAATCGGAAGACCAGGTGAAAGGCGCGCACGAATGCACGTGCCGGAAACCAAAAGCTTAGCTTCCCGGCACGCACATGCGCGCCGGGGAACTGCTCTTCCTGTTTTCGCCGCTCTCCCACGTGCACGGGCGTACTCCCGTTTCAGCACTTGGTGCCGAAAAGGTTCATCAACACTGGTGTAGGGTTTCCTGTCTAAGAAGCTCGTTGGATGAGAAGGCCTCCAAGGTCCTTTCCAACTCTCTTATTCTGTAATCAGAACTTCAAAAGTGATTGTAACTCCATCGTCCCAGGTAACTTTGAACGGCTGCTAAGTGGCCAGTCGTAAGTCAAGGGCTACCTGTATAGCACACTATATTGCAAATCCAGAATCGGGGATGCTTTCCTTACGCAGTATTGATTGAGGTGCTGAGAGGGAGACATAATCTTGAAGGTTAAAAGTTCCCACTTCCCACTGTGGTTCTATTTTTCCTCTGTGACTCCAAATATGGAATATCCAAATATTATTAACACAGCATCGTCGGCTCTGGGCAAGACAGGCGGCTTACAAGTTTTAATACCTAACTCCATAAAAATGAAATAAATACATTTGGATGAAAGGCAAAACGGGCGAGATCTTTCTTCAAGTCATACAACATAGTTATCTTTTTCTAAATGTCTTGCTTATTAAGGCAATTGTGCATTTCATGGGCAGGTTATAAAAGTCTATCGTGCACTGGGGCCTCATAAGCATATTTTAGTGTTAGGGAATATCATTTACACCTTTTTTAATACTGTCAATATGACCTCTAGAGAATTCCACTCCAACTACTGTAAATCCATTCTTTTGCTCACCTTTGTCTAATTCCCTTTTTAAAAGAGAGAGTGGATATTTGATTATGGCATAAAGCTAAAAAGAGAGTACATTTATGGCCCAAAGATTTATTTAAAATCTTGTCGGTAGTCCTTGACTTAAAGGCAGTTTATGTAATAATGGTCCAGATTTACAATAGTCTTCCCCACTCTCCTTAGTCACCCCACACTCCTTACCTGGGACTCTGTCCACTTAATGACCCATAAGATCACGTAACAATCATTAGAATTTAGAATAGATTAGAATAGAATTCTTTATTGGCCAAGTGTGATTGGACACACAAGGAATTTGTCTTGGTGCATACGCTCTCAGTGTACATAAAAGAAAAGATACGTTCATCAAGAATCATAAGGTACAACACTTAATGATAGTCATAGGGTACAAATGATACAAGCAACAAAATTATTTATTTATTTATTTTATTTTATTTTATTTTATTTCTATACCGCCCTTCTCCTGCGGGACTCAGGGCAGTGTACAGCCAAGATAAAACATAGCATATAAAATTGAAAAAACAATTAAATAATTTTGGCCCAAGTTTAAAACAACCCAATTAAAACCGAATTCAATTAAAAACAAGCCAGCCCAGCTAGATGGAATAAGTGTGTTTTCAGGGCCCGACGAAAAGTCTGGAGGTCTGATATTGTGTGTATCTCAGGGGGCAGGTCATTCCAGAGGGCAGGTGCTGCCACAGAGAAGGCTCTCTCACTGGGGGTCGCCAGCCGGCACTGTCTGGCCGATGGCACCCTGAGGAGGCCCTCTCTTGTGAGCGAACCGGTCGGTGGGAGGCTATTGGTGGCAGAAGGCGGTCTCGCAAATACCCTGGCCCTAAGCCATGGGTATTACAGTCATTACAGTCATGTAATGAAGCAAAACGTCTTCAAAGAACAACCAGAAAGTCCAGTTGCCTCTCTCGAAAAAGCACCTTTGGGACAACCATGACCTGGATGACTTGAGAATCTCCATAGATATATACAGGTAGCCCTCAATTTACAACCACAACTGGATAGAACTGGAATTTTAGTTGTTGAGTGAAGCAGTCAGTCACAGACATGTGATTGCTTCTCTCAATGAATCCTGGAACTCCTAGTAATGACTGTAATTACATCACAGGATTTTTTTTATAGCATTTCCTACTCAAGTACAAATACAGACTATCTCGGTTGGGAAAATATCATATCACTGATGTTTGGTAATGGAAAACCTGGAGGCCACCAAGTTACTTGACCCTATCTGTGAACTGCCATTGCATCATTTTGTGGCCTCCATGGTTGCCCTCCATTTTTGATCTGGGATAAAAAAAAAGGGGGGGGAAGAGTTCCATCATAACCTTCTCTTGATATCATGGCAAAGTCAGAGAAGCTGTAAACTAGTAAGAAAAGTGATTATCCAGTGGAAAACAGAATGCTCACCCATCCTTCTCAGCCAACTCATATTTAAGGTAAAACTGAGAAGCCCATCAAAACGTCCTTCTCCTTTGAAAGAAATATTGAAAGGAGGGGTGGTTATTTTTTTTTTGGCCCATCACATTGAATGATAGCCGTTGCAAAAAAAAGCAACGCTTGAATGTTGTCACTTGAGAAGGAAAGAGAGAGAGAGAAAGAGAGAGAGAGAGACAAAGAGGTTGATCTCCGAACACCAGCTCCTTCACAATTTGAGAGGGGAGATTCAGTCCCGCTCAAGGAATGTTAAACTGCCAGGTTTTCTATCAACACACTGCATGCCCACACGGCAGAAATGGATCTTCCCGAAACATGGGACGTGAATAGGAAATCGAAGGAGTGGATAGAGCAGGGGTGTGAAACTCGATTTCATTGAGGGCGGCATCAGGGTCGTGTTTGACCTCGGGGAGCCGGGTGGGCGTGGCCAGCTCGATGTCACTCATGTCGTGGGTACCTGTGGTAGCCCGAGCGCTCTGCTAGCGAAAACTGAGCTCAGGAGGGCTGCACGCAGCCCTCCCGAGCTCCGTTTTCCCTGGCAGAGACATCGTGGGCTGGTCCGTCATGGTTTCCAGGGCGGCCCCACGGGCGAGATCTAAGCACCCTGTGGGCCGGATTCGGCCCTCGGGCCTTGAGTTTGACACCCCTGGGATAGAGAATATCTAAACTTTTTTTTCCATTTTTTTTAAAATTTTTAATTTTCTTTTAATATAAACATTCCATCTTTCATTAAACAGTGCGTCGTCTGAGTATAAAATTATTTGTGTCTTAACAATTAAACTTACCACCATGTTCATTACTTACATTCATTCTTATATTAATACTAGATACTAATAATAATAATAATAATAATAATAATAATAATAATAATAATAATATGACATAACCCTAGCATTTCTCTTAACTTATTTAATTTTACAATACATTGCTCTCATATTTATTCTCTAACCACTGATAAAATAACTCCCATATATTATAATAATCTGATTCTTCCTTTCCTTGAACTGCAAGTGTTAATCTATTCATTTCTGCACATTCTAATATTTTCTGAACCACTTCGCTTTTCCAGTTTTGTGCAAATACAATTCTAGCTGCGGTTATTACATGAATAATACAGATATACAATTTCTTTACTATAAGTTCCCAGTAAGATCCCCAACAGGAATAGTTCAGGTTTTAAGTCAATATGTTGTTACGTCATCTTCTCCAATCACATGGCGAAGTACCTCTTTGCTTCCGCATATGTCCATCACACATGATAATAGGACCCTGGTATCTCTTGACATTTCCAACATTTAGTTGCTTTATCTTTAAATATTTTTGACAGTCTTTTGGGTGATAAATGCCACCTATAAAACATCTTATGTAAGTTTTCCTTGTATGCAGTTGACAGTGTTAATTTGTAATTCCTATCCCATAATTTTTTTTTCATTTCTAAGTGCCTCCAAAGCCCAGTTCCGTCCCCTTCCACCATCCTAAGTTCCCAGGCTCCTGGACATTCCGGAAGCATTAATTTGTCTGTGATATTTATTCGTGTTTACGTTCAGGCTCCATCTTGGATCATTGCCGTTCCATGAAGAGGCAGGCTTTCTTTAAAACATGAAACGTTCAATTCCTAATTAGCCATTTCCTGTTTGTAATGGAGCGAACATGGCTGGATAGCGGATTGAAATTCAGCTCCTGCCCTCATCTGTTTATCGTTCCAGATGTTTTTGTTTTAGCTAGGAGTTGACTTTGACAGCTCCCGTTAAATGATAAATCACTCATATTATAGCTGAAATGCATTTCAAAATTGAAATGTAACAAAAGTTGGCAATCGCTCCAAGGATATGTGTCATTTAGCTGGTCACTATAGGTTGCGTCCTAGGGTAGATTTAGTATTGGCATATGCAAATCCAAAAGGCGAGATCGATCGATTCTTGGCACAAGCTTAGTTGGGTTGATCATTTTGACTGTGGTTTCTAAAATAAGAAGTTAGTAGCGAGGGCTTTCAATCTCTTCTGGTGGAAAAATAAATGCAGATTCCTTCGATTCTTTTAATGATTTTATTTATTTTTTCCTTTGACCTTTAAGCAAAAGCACTTAGACCTATATACCGCTTCACAGTGCTTTACAGCCCTCTCTAAGCAGTTTACAAAGTCAGCCTCTTGTCCCCAAACAATCTGGGTCCTCATTTTACCCACCTCGGAAGGATGGAAGGCTGAGTCAACTTTGAGCCGGTCAGGATCAAACTGCTGACAGTCGGCAGAATTAGCCTGCAATTTCAAATGCTTCATAACTGGTTCATATTTAGGATGAATTGTCCCATGGTCATGTGATCCCCTTTTACGACTTTCTGACAAACAAAGTCAACAGGGGGAGCCAGATTTATTTATTTATTTATTTATTTATTTATTTATTTATTTATTTATTTATTTATTTTATTGTTCATATTTCTATGCTGCCCATTCTCGGAGGACTCTGGGTGGCTTACACCAAAGACAGTATACTAAATAGCATATTGCCCCCAACAATCTGGGTCCTCATTTTACCCACCTCGGAAGGATGGAAGGCTGAGTCAACCTTGAGCCGGTGAGATTTGATCCGCTGATCTGCTGAACTAGCAGTTCAGCTGAAGTAGCTGCAGTACTGCACTCTAACCCCTGTGCCATCTTGGCTCTTATGTTATTCACATAACAAATGTGAATTTAAAAACTGCAGGGATTCATTTAACAAGGGTGGAAAGACAGGTCATAAAATAGGGCCAAACTCAGTTACCAATGGTCTCACTTAGCAACAGAAATGTGGAGCTCAATTGTGGTCATAAGTCGAGGCCTGCCTGGTATTAGCCTTGACACCGTCTGTTGTGTATGTCGTCTTCCTTAAAAAAAAAACAGACTTCCATTCCTGCTTTCAAGAACTTCACATAAAGACAACGGAATGGCAATATCCTTTCTCTCCCCCCCCCCCCTTTTTTTTCTTTCTTTTCCAGAAAACAGAGCATACATCAAACCGACCATTATGTACTGAAGATGCCTAATTTGACATGTTTGTGTGGGGTGGGGGAGGGGTTGGGGGACATGTAACAGTCACTTCGGAAGATTATAAAACTCCTGCAAAGAAAATCTCTTTTTCAACCCTGGATACCCTTCGGTGCGGTGCCAGACTGGTAAAGGTTGCAATACGGACTCATAACAACTCCTGTGTTGAAGAATCTCTGCACCAGTCACTGAGAAATGTGGAGACTCGCAAGCTTGGCCATCCCAAACCTTTTACAGCAGAACATTTTTTTAAGACCTAGAAAAACAGAATGGGGAAAGAGTCCGTTTTAGCATTTTTAAAGCACATATCAGTATAAATTGCCTCTGTGGGAGGAGCAAGGGTGATGCAAATTCCCTGCATCATCACGATGCCAATATATACCTGTGTTTCCCCGAAAATAAGACCCTGTCTTATATTTTTTTTAAACCCCAAAATAAGCGCTTGACCTTATTTTCGGGGAGGTCTTATTATTTTAGGGCGCGTGGAGCAAGACGGGGATCCTCTTGCCGTCTTACCCGATTTCCAGCTCTGTCTCCCTAATCCTAATCAGAGGAAATGGCGGGGATCGGCTACGCATGCATTTAAATATTTTCAGGGAGGGCTTATTTTCGGGAGAGGGCTTATTTTTGGGGGGGAGGGTTTATTTTCAGGGGAGGTCTTATTTTTGGGGAAACAAAATTCCCACCCTGGTTTTTGCAAATGAGGTTATGACACGTGTTATGACATACTGATGTCATCGTGGTTTGTTACGGTGCGTAACAGCCCCCAAGCGTTACCGCAGCCTTCCCCAACTTGGCGCCTTCCAGATGTGTTGGGAACACAGATCCCAAAAACTCAAATGGGAGTATATATGAAACTGAGCCAGGTTGAGGATGGCTGTACAACTGTTTAACAATGGCACAATTAATTTAATAAGCTGCAGTGGTTTTTTCTGGCTGTATAATCTACATGTCCAGTTTTATCACTAAAACAGTTCGCCGCAGAGCTGTTTCAGTTGTGTTTATAAATTTAAGCTTTGTTTACTGAAGCTGAAAACTCAATATATATTGCGTTTTGAAGAGAAAAGTATGTACATTTTTTAATATGATAATGTAAAAATTGTCCTTCCTTGGATGACCAACTAAAAAGTGTGAACTAAATTCCAGTATTCAATGTAACAAGGGGATTATAAAACTGATGCTTTTTTAAGAGAAAAAAAAAATAACTCAGTTCTGCTTGGTTTTTAGTCTTTTCACACCGGGGACAAAGGAAGGATGAACATATGGTAGGATGTTAGATAATGGAAACTTTAAAATATAGTTTCTCTGTTGTATCATATTAAGTTAAAAGTACACATTCTTTGTTAAAATGTTCTTGCTAAAAAACTACAGTATTAAAACATTTTTGTTTGACTTTGGAAATGGCTTCATTTTTTTCGTCATGTTTTTAATGCTGGATTATGGTTATATGGATTATGGTTATACGTAGGGACACGGTGGCTCAGTGGCTAAGACGCTGAGCTTGCCAATCGAAAGGTTGGCAGTTCAGCGGTTCGAATCCCTACTGCCGCGTAACAGGGTGAGCTCCTGTTACTTGTCCCAGCTTCTGCCAACCTAGCAGTTCAAAAGCACATAAAAAATGTAAGTAGAAAAATAGGGACCACCTTTGGTGGGAAGGTAACAGCGTTCTGTGCGCCTTTGGCATTGAGTCATGCCGGCCACATGACCACGGAGACGTCTTCGGATAGTGCTGGCTCTTTGGCTTTGAAATGGAGATAAGCACCGCCCCCTAGAGTCGGGAACGACTAGCACATATGTGCGAGGGGAACCTTTACTTTTACCTTTACCTTTTATAGTTACTACATATTCATTTTACATTTTCGAGCAAATCAACTGAATCTGCTTTTCACACACCTACTGAAACAGTAATTTTTGGGTATTCACACTTGTCCAAATTTTGCAAATATTATTTGCAAGTTACATTAAAAAAAAAAAACTTTATTTTAGGATTTGCCGCATAGAAAAAAGCCTTAAAAATACTTACAAAAATTATGCAAGGCATTGAAACCTTGATTTAATAGACTATTCCGGGAGAGGACGTCCATTAAATCTGAAAGTCTGTTCTATCCAAATCTACATCATGCATAATTTACCTTAGTCTGCTTGCATAATTACATCATATACATTTAGTTAATAGTATTAGAATTATACCCCACATATTGGATCTCAAAAGCTGTCTATTTAATGCTCCTCATTACCTATAGGAGGTGACCAGGCTGAGCCCGAGAGAGGGGTCAAACGTGTCATAAATCCCTGTGCACCCCCCAAGAGATCTAAGCCAGCTCACCTTGAATGCCTTTCTTATCTCCCGCTCATTTCCCTTGACTGTTAGTTGGCCAGATTCTTGTAGAGAGCTTAAGCTTGCAGTAAAGCTTTATGCTCATTTGAACTGCCCAAATCTCCTGATTTACCTGGTGCTTGACATTGCCTTCCACTTTTAACTGGAGCCAATGCTCCATCTAAAAATAGGATGTCACTGAACATCATGAAGTCCAATAGACATCATAGCTTCAATTTTTGAAAAGCTCCAAGAAGGGTTAATAAAAAGCAATATTGTTAAAATTGAAACAACTCGTTTCAAAATCCAGCCCATACTGCAGAGCAAATGTGATCGTTTTAAAAGATAAGTCATCTTAGCATTTTTTTTTCTCCTCCTCAAAAGCCCAAGCTACTACATTTGTATTAGCTTGGTGAACACTTCATTGATTTCCTCATTTGCCCTTGCAAGAATAGTTTTAAATGTCAAAGTACCTGGCAAATGAGATTTAAGGAATTAAGTAACTCCCGAGACTGAATCTGTTGTAAAGTTGTTATTAGCTAGTGCCTGATAAATATTGAGTAACCAAAGCATCAGACTTTCATATCTCAAGCCGGTGTGATGTGCTGTGCACTGGTAAGTAATGTCACATTTGAAGGATATATAGAAAGTTAATTCATTGAAGAAATGTCTAATTTAAGAATCCTGGCTAGGTGATGTGGTCTAAATAAGATGTCCAACCAAGTTAGTAAAGGTAAAGTAAAGGTAAAGGTTCTCCTTGCACATATGTGCTAGTCATTCCCAACTCTAGGGGGCGGTGCTCATCTCCGTTTCAAAGCCAAAGAGCCAGCGCTGTCCGAAGACGTCTCGGTGGTCATGTGGCCGGCATGGCTAAACGCCAAAGGGGCACGGAACGCTGTTACCTTCCCACCAAAGGTGGTCCCTATTTTCCTACTTGCATTTTTTACCTGCTTTCGAACTTCTAGGTTGGCAGAAGCTGGGACAAGTAATGGGAGCTCACCCATTACGCAGCACTAGGGATTCGAACCGCTGAACTGCCGACCTTTTGATCGACAAGCTCAGCATCTTAGCCACTGAGCCACTGCGTCCCCTAACCAAGTTACAACTTTCAAATATCTAGAAATGGTCCTCCAGGCATCTGACAGCTACACCGCTTATAGAAAAACCATGCTTGTATTATCTTCGCGGTCAATTCCATAACCATAAAGGTTCCAAGCACAATGCAATATGTTTCGATCAAACATCTGGTGCCTTTTTCATCCCAGAAACTATACAACTCTACTCAACCAGAGTAATTCCTCAATTATCATATGGTGGCCAGATAGAACCATACCGTAATGGTGCCACTTTAGAGACAGTTCAGTCTAAATTCTTAGAGAAAGTATTCCGGGTCCCTAGAAGCTCCCAGATATCTGAGAAGCTAAGAAGAAAAGCTGCACTGCTAAAAAAATAAAAACAATTAGGAGGCCAGCCTTTCTGCGTCTTTCGTTTTAAAAATATGTTTTACCAGGTTGGCCTGATTCAACATATACTAGGCAATAACTCCATCACACATTGGAGAGTAATAATGGAAAACAAACTCCATTAATTAGGATTGTCTTGGGAAACCCTACACATGCTAGTCTATAATCAGGCAGGCAGAAAGATAAACTCATATATTAGATGCAGAATGACAAAATAGCTCAGCCTCTTTATCTAAGCATCTTCTCTTAAGCAGCTCTGCCTCTGGAAACCAGAAAGTTACCTCAACTATAAAACAATGCCTGAATATTTGATGGTTCCTCACCCTGGCCAGCTGTGCCTACTGGAAGGGAAATTCAGAAGAGTCCATTATAATGACAAATTATGTCCCTGTAGATCATAGAGAGGGACGCGGTGGCTCAGTGGCTGCTGAGCTTGTCGATTGAAAGGTCGGCAGTTCAGCGGTTTGAATCCCTAGCACCGCATAATGGAGTGAGCTCCCTTTACTTGTCCCAGCTTCTGCCAACCTAGCAGTTCGAAAGCAGGTAAAAAATGCAAGTAGAAAAATAGGGACCACCTTTGGTGGGAAGGTAACAGCGTTCTGTGCACCTTTGGCGTTGAGTCATGCCGGCCACATGACCATGGAGACGTCTTTGGACAGCGCTGACTCTTCAGCTTTGAAACAGAGATGAGCACCGCCCCCTAGAGTCGGAAACGACTAGCACATATTTGCAAGGGGAACCTTTACCTTTATACAAGGTCAGAGAAATTTACATATGCTGGATAGAATGCAATCCTGACAGCCTAGAATGCTAGTTCATTCTGTTCAGGGCTTGTACATCTATCCTTGGTGCATCACAGGAGGGAACTAGCTTTACACCAATTAGCTGGTGGCACTTGAATTGCTGGCTTCTGCATTCCACACACAAGAATGTAGCTAGGTTCCCCCTCCCCCCACTGAAGTGGTACCTGTTTATCTACTTACAATATTTTCTGCTTTCAAACTGCCAGGTGGACAGGCGCTAGGGATTGAGTGACAGGAACTCACTCTGTCTCACATCGCACATATGTGCTAGTCGTTCCCGACTCTAGGGGGTGGTGCTCATCTCCGTTTCAAAGCCGAAGAGCCAGCGCTGTCCGAAGACGTCTCCATGATCATGTGGCCGGCATGACTCAATGCCAAAGGCACACAGAACGCTGTTACCTTCCCACCAAAGGTGGTCCCTATTTTCCTACTTGCATTTTTTACCTGCTTTCGAACTGCTAGGTTGGCAGAAGCTGGGACAAATAATGGGAGCTCACCCCCTTACGCGGCACTAGGGATTTGAACCACTGAGCTGCCGACCTTTCGATCGACATATGCTAAATAATGTGTTGGAATGACCCTCAAAATGCTGAGGAAAATGCCGTCATAAAGAAGAAAACTAAGCTGTATGTTCTTGCTAATTCTTATTAGCTTCTGCTTGCACTAATTAATAACAAACTACAAATCGTGGTAATGTTTAATCAAGAACAGAGCTACTTCTAACTGTCAAGTTACCTTTATCCCAAACAATTTAAACAAAGTTCACATCGTCTGTATTAATGAGTTGATGGTTAGGCTAAGTACACGTGAAAGCCATAAGGAGCTATAAAGTTCAGGAACTGGCACAAAAGAAAGATCAATTTGCTAGTATCCAAATTACCAGCAAGCCAAGTGACCCATAACTGGTCTCCTATTACTATTATTGCAAACGGTAACACGATGCAATGGAACTTCACCTGATACAATCTTGAAAGTAGGAGACTGACTGAGCAGCTGATTACAAAAGAAGAAAAATAAGGTTGGAGTTGAGGCTGTTGACCTTTCTCCATTTCCTTGCCAAATCCATCGTAGCCACGTTTGTTATTTGTCCCATTTAGGTAAAGGTAAAGGTTCTCCTCGCACATATGTGCTAGTCGTTCTGGACTCTAGGGGGCAGTGCTCATCTCCGTTTCAAAGCCGGAGAGCCAGCGCTGTCCAAAGACGTCTCCATGGTCATGTGGTCGGCATGACTCAACGCCAAAGGTGCACGGAACGCTGTTCCCTTCCCACCAAAGGTGGTCCCTATTTTTCCACTTGCATTTTTTACCTGCTTTCGAACTGCTAGGTTGGCAGAAGCTGGGACAAGTAACGGGAGCTCACTCTGTTACGCGGCGCTAGGGATTCGAACCGCTTTAACTGCCGACCTTCTGATCGACAAGCTCAGTGTCTTAGCCACTGAGTACCCCTACGTAATTGGAGTTTAGTAAAAAGTGTTAGCTTTGACCTACCTGGAAGTTGGTCAGTTTTGAAACCAAGATCTCCATAATTGATTTGAAGTAGGGGTCTCCAAACTTGGCGGCTTTAAGACTTCAACTCCCAGAATTCCCCAGCCAACATGGCTGACTTGGACAATTCTGGGAATTCAATTAGACAAGTCTTAAGGTTGCCAAGATTGAACCAAGATTTGAGTTAAAGCGTCCCCCAGTCAGAGGTGAAATCCAGCAGGTTCTGATAGGTTCTGGAGAACCGGTAGCGGAAATAATGAGCAGTTTGGAGAATCGGCAGCAGAAATTTTGAGTAGTTCGGAGAACCGGCAAATACCACCTCTGGCTGGCCCCAGAGTGGGGTGGGAATGGAGTTTTTGCAATATCCTTCCCCCAGGAGTGGGGAGGGAATGGAGATTTTGCAGTATTCTTCCCCTGCCATGCCCAAGCCACGCCCACCAAGCCATACCCTGCCCACCAAGGCACACCAGGGGTGGGTTCTAAATTTTTTTACTACCGGTTCTGTGGGCGTGGCTTATTTTGTGGGTGTGGCTTGGAGGTCATGTGACTAGGTGGGCGTGGCTAGCTGGTCACAGTCATTTCTGGAAGGTCCTTGCACTTATGACCTGTCCTCGCACTTACGACCCGACTCATTTGTTTGCTTTTAACACTGATCAGCTGTAGGATGGCCCTTTGAAGCCCTGCGGCAAGAGTTTAAACAGTTTTTTTCCCTCTAGTCATCAGCTGGGACTCAGGAGGCAGCAATAGATTGGGGGTGGGACCAAATAAAAGGTAAGAATAACGTGGGGGGTGGGGGGGGGAGAACCAGTTCGGTGACGTCATATCGTCACCGCTACCGGCTCGGCCGAACCGGACCGACCGGGAGGAACCCACCACTGAGGCACGCCCACAGAACATGTAGTAAAAAAAATGTGGATTTCACCACAGCTCCTGAGAATGTAGGTACAGCAGATGATTTTTCAAACCCAATGGAGAATTGTTGAACTTAAGGCTTCCTTAAAACTAACAGGTTATTTGGGTGTAAAATCCTACCAGTACTAGGAATTTTCTTTAGATAGTCTAAAGTGCTGCAGCTGACTGAGGTTCTTCAGGGTGTGGCTGTGAAACCTACAATTTCTACTAGTTAATTTTGAAAAGGTCTTTGAATTCACTTCATGAGCCTCATGTTTCTTGGTCTCTCGGATGCATCTCCTGATTTCTGGAAGCTGCTTAGACTCTGAGTTGGTTTGCTGTAGGATGATGGATCCTGGCTTGTTTTCTGTCTGTGCTTCCAGCTGACTGTGAGTATCTAAATATACATATACATGGACATATACATATAGACATACACATACACTACTATCACATACACACATATATAGTAAGAAAGCTTGTATTTTGCAGATCAAAGTCTCAGGGTTTAACCTCCAACATCATGCTCTTGGGAAAGTCTTCAGGCTGAAATCTTAAAATAAGATAAGGTAACAGTAATAGAGTTGGAGGGACCTTTGAGGTCATTTAGTCCAACTCCCTGCTCACGCAGGAGACCTGTACTAGGGATTCGAACCACCGAACTGCCAACCTTTCTGATTGATAAACTCAGCATCTTAGCCACTGAGCCACCTAGTCAGGCATTCTTGAAGACTTTGATGCTAAGCAGTAACAATAAACAAGCTTTGTGGGATCAAAAAAGCAATTTCCCATTTGGGCCACTACAGTATCTTATCTGAATTGGGAGTATTGTAATCATAGCTGTCCTGTATGTTTAAAGAGGGCCATGAAAAATCAACATAATTTTTAGGTAAGCTTCTCCTCAGCCATATTTGACTTCCAGCGTATCCCAAGTTTGTTTGTTTTTTTAAATTTGATTTATATGCCGCCCTTCTCCAGAGACTCAGGGCGGCTTACAATGCGCTAAGCAATAGCCTTCATCCTTTTGTATATTTATACAAAGTCAGTTTATTGCCCCCATAATCTGGGTCCTCAATTTACCTACCTTAGAAAGGATGGAAGGCTGAGTCAACCTTGAGCCTGGTGAGATTCGAACTTACAGTAATTGCAGGCAGCTGGTGTTAATCACAATGCTATCAGTCTGCTGAGCCACCAGGCCTGTTCCATTTACTCCACAATGAATTAGAAATGGTTGTGATTTTCTGGTTTGGATTTTGTTCTCCTAGTCTACCCTGCAGCTAAGAGATTTTAATCTATTAAAATACTAAAATTAGAATAATAAAATAATAAAATTAAGAATGTGTTGCAGCTGCCAAAAAAGCCAACACAGTTCTAGGCTGCATAAACAGAGGGATAAAGAATCAAGATCACGTGAAGTGTTAAATGCCTTGGGAACGCCACACTTGGAATTCTGCATCCAGTTTTGGTCGCCACGATGTAAAAAAGATGTGGAGACTCTAGAAAGAGTGCAGAGAAGAGCAACAAAGATGATTAGGGGACTGGAGGCTAAAACGTATGAAGAACGGTTGCAGGAACTGGGTATGTCTAGTTTAATGAAAAGAAGGACTAGGGGAGACATGATAGCAGTGTTGCAATATCTCAGGAGCTGCCCCAAAGAAGAGGCAGTCAAGCTATTCTCCAAAGCACCTGAGGGTAGGACAAGAAGCAATGGGTGGAAACTCATCAAGGAGAGAAGCAATTTAGAACTAAGAAATTTCCTGACAGTTAGAACAATTAACCAGTGGAACAACTTGCCTCCAGAAGTTGTGAATGCTCCAACACTGGAAATTTTTAAGAAGATGTTGGATAACCATTTGTCTGAAGTGGTGTAGGGTTTCCTGCCTAAGCAGGGGGTTGGACTAGAAGACCTCCAAGGTTCTTTCCAACTCTGTTATTCTATTCCAGGGGTGTCAAACTTGATTTCATTGAGGACTACAGTAGGGTTGTGTCTGACCTTGATGGCTGGGGTGGACATGGACAGGGTGGGCATGGCCAGCATGATGTCACTCATGTCGGAGGCATCTGTGGTGGCCCAAGCGCTCTGTCAACGAAAATAGGCTCCCGAGCTCTGTTTTCAGCCACAATAGCCTCTTTCCGCCCTCTGCCAGTGAAAACGGACCGGGGGGCGGGCGGGCGGGCACATGCAAGCTCCTGAGCTCCATTTTTATTGGCAGAGACACCACGGGCTAGTCCTTTGCTGTTTCTAGAGCAGCCGTGCGGGCCAGATCTAAGCACCCCGTGGGCTGGATCTGGCCCCCATGCCTTGAGTTTGACGCCCCTGTTCTATTCTGTTCTACTAACTACGTTGGAATCTTCTAGCTTTTTCAGGAACACTAAATACTACCCTTTGCAGTCCAAATCTACTTTCCATTGCAGCCTCTGAAAGCTACCGTGTTTCCCCAAAAATATGACCGGCTCTTATATTAATTTTTGCTCCAAAAGATGCATTAGGGCTTATTTTCTGGTTAGATCTTATTTTGGGGGGAAATACGATACTAAATGCATCCACCTGGCTGACAATCTTAACTAGGGCTTATTTTGGGGGTAGGGCTTATATTACGGGCATCCTGAAAAATCATGCTAGGACTTATTTTCCGGTTGGGTCTTATTTTTGGGGAAACAGGGTATATGCACTTGCTTCTCTATGCAGCTGCAAATCGTTTCCCTTCTAAAAACAAAAATGGAAAAAAAAAAAGGAAAGGAAATGCCCTCTTTTAAATGGTTGACCCTGCTTTTAATTAGATCTAGCAAATAGCAAATGTGGGAGCAACTTAAAGAAAAAATTAGAAATCGCAGAACGTTAACGAGGATGAAAACAATAATTCAGTCAAGAATAACACCGTTGAACCCATAAACAGTTTTAAAGCCGTTTATTTCGATTTGTGTGTGGGAGGACCGCTGTGGCTCGGGCATCCCATAATCTGGGCAGCAAAGGAAGAAAGATGGATGGCCCAGTCTTTCCGCCTTGCGAACGGTAAGAACCAAAACACAACTGTGTGGCAACTTGTGTGTGCAAATTGCACCGTCTCGATGCACTTTTATCTCGTCCCGTCCCCCAACATAAAAGCCTTCGCTGTCTATTTACAGGGCCTCACTGAATAAATATGTGATGAATCATCCATTGGCATTTTCTTCCTTGAACCATTAAACAATTAAAACCCCACATACACACATCTACAGAAGCTATCGGTTATTATTTCAAATGGAAAAATTAATTGTAAATAACTGGAAGTCAATTAAGGCAGGGTTCTGTCGGGTAATGCAAATCTTTTATAGTTTTGCTTCAGTTAACTGCCTCATTAATGATTTATAGATGCGTACGCAGCTGTGGGATCCACAGCATTATCTAATGCACTTTGAGGATAATTACATATGAAAAGAGACACGCAGTGTGGCGGAGGCCTCTCTGAAATAACTTCCCTGCTGTTGGTTCGACTGTATTAAAATGAACAATCATTAGAAGAAGATTAGGAGGTTGTTATCATGGTTGAAGGTTCCACCATTTCTATCTCTCTGTAGACTAGGTAAAGGTAAAGGTTCCCCTCGCACATATGTGCTAGTCGTTCCCGGCTCTAGGGGGCGGTGCTCATCTCCGTTTCAAAGCCAAAGAACCAGCACTGTCAGAAGACGTCTCCGTGGTCATGTGGCCGGCATGACTCAACACCAAAGGCGCACAGAACGCTGTTACCTTCCCACCAAAGGTGGTCTCTATTTTTCTACTTGCATTTATTACGTGCTCTCGAACTGCTAGGTTGGCAGAAGCTGGGACAAGTAACGGGAACTCACTCCATTACACAGCACTAGGGATTCGAACTGCTGAACTGCCAACCTTTCGATCGACAAGGACTCAGCGTCTTAGCCACTAGGAAGTGGGGGTGGGGGGAAAATAGCTGTCTTCCAACCAGCACTGGACTAACATTGTAGAGGATAGTCCTTCTAAGTGGGAATGGTCTACCCCACTCGCTCCAGCAGAAGGGGCTTACTATGGACACCATTGGTCCAGGGATTTTGGCTGGTGGGATCTAGGAGAAGAGCCTTTTCTGCCTTGACTTCTGCCCACTGGAACGTCCTGCCACTGGAGGTGAGATCCACCACCAACCACCCTTTTAGCTTTCTGGAAGGACCTCTGTTGGTCGGCTTGGGGCACCAGTGGGGGTGCTGTAGGATGGAAGCAGTTGGACATGGCTACTCTAGTGAAGAGAAGGACTAGGGGAGACATGATAGCAGTCTTCCAATATTTGAGGGGCTGCCACAGAGAGGAGCGGGTCAAGCTATTTTCCAAAGCACCCGAAGGCCAGACAAGGAATAATGGATGAAACCGAACAAGGAGAGATTCAACCTGGAAATAAGGAGATATTTCCTGACAGTGAGAGCAATCAACCCATGGAACAGAAGTTGCCTTCAGAAGTTGTGGAAGCTTCACCACTGGAAGCTTTCAAGAAGAGACTGGACTGCCATCTGTCGGAAATGGTATAGGGTCTGCTTGGGCAGCGGGTTGGACTAGATGACCTACAAGGTTATTCCTTGTCTGGCCTTCGGGCGCTATTTTGTTCATGGTGATGTTGCTGGGTTCCAAATCCCCTTTACATTTTCTTGAATGATGGGCAGAAACACTGGTGACCATTCCATCATGTCCTTTATCAAGTAGGGGAAGATAAAGAGGGGGGCAAATGAGTTGTGGACTAAAAGATGCTTCCTTCTTCTCATTTGCTGTTTTTATCACGTATGTCATTTCACTAGCATCCCATTTCATAAACATGGGCGTCTGTTTGTTTTTTTTTCATTTGTCCTTCCTATTATCAGTTGCAGATGAACCCAGAGTAAAAATCTTTTAATCAGCAAGGTTAAAGATCTTTCACACCCAGGTTTCTCTGTGCAAAAAATTTATACTCACTAAATACACCTTGGGAGGTCAAACAGGCAAAAAATAAAATTGAAGAACTCAACTAGATTCAGTTTGAAAGGATAGCAGCAAGATGTTTCTCCAGGTTGCCTTTTGCTACCTCCTTGGCAGTAATGCGATATGAATATTTTAAGGCAAGAAAAACAAAACGAACAAAATGCACGGGTACAGTATATGTGGTACCTCGCTCAATAGTAGCAACTGCGAGAGGGATCTTGGAGTCCTAGTGGACAACCATTTAAATATGAGCCAGCCGTGTGCAGCAGCTGCCAAAAAAGCCAACACAGTTCTGGGCTGCATAAACAGAGGGATAGAATCAAGATCACGTGAAGTGTTAATACCACTTTATAATACCTTGGTAAGGCCACACTTGGAATACTGCATCCAGTTTTGGTCACCATGATGTAAAAAAGATGCTGAGACTCTAGAAAGAGTGCAGAGAAGAGCAACAAAGATGATTAGGGGACTGGAGGCTAAAACATATGAAGAATGGTTGCAGGAACTGGGTATGCCTAGTCTAGTGAAGAGAAGGAGTAGGGGAGATATGATAGCAGTGTTGCAGTATCTCAGGGGCTGCCACAAAGAAGAGGGAGTCAAGCTATTCTCCAAAGCACCTGAGGTCAGGACAAGAAGCAATGGGTGGAAACTAATCAAGGAGAGAAGCTCCTTAGTTCTAAGGAGAAATTTCCTGACAGTTAGAACAATTAATCAGTGGAACAACTTGCCTCCAGAAGTTGTGAATGCTCCAACACTGGAAGCTTTTAAGAAGATGTTAAGAAGATAATCATTTGTCTGAAGTGATGTAGGGTTTCCTGCCTAAACAGGGGGTTGGACTAGAAGACCTCCCAGGTCCTTTCCAACTCGGTTATTGTATTTCTATTTCTAAGTTATATATATTTAGACCCTGGAATCTTAAACTATCCTGTCTGTAGCAATTGAAATTAAAGCATTGTTGACAGATGGCTATCCAAGCCCTTCACCATCTAGTAAAGGACAGTCCACCATGCTGTTAGATCATTAGTTCTGTCAAATTGTTCTTACTATCTAAGTGACATTTTTTTCCTATCATTTCACTATTACTTGCCTTCCAAATATGTCTGCTTGAACTTTCCTACTTTTTAAAAAAACTTGTTTATAATATAAAATACAAAAAATACAAAAACAAATAGTAGGAAAAATAGGGGAGGGAAAGGAGAAGGGAAGAGTGTAGAAAAGAAGGGGAAAAGAAAGAAAAAGGCCTTGACTTCTGACTACCTTTGGTGCTGTAGAATAAGATAATAACATCAAACCAGGGGTGAGATCCAGCAGGTTCTGACAAGTTCTGGAGAACTGGTAGCGGAAATTTTGAGTAGTTTGGAGAACCAGCAATTACCACCTCTGGCTGGCCCCAGAATGGGGAGGAAATGGAGATTTTGCAATATCCCTCCCCCAGGAGTGGGGAGGGAATGGAGATTTTGCAGTATCCTTCCCCTGCCACGCCCACCAAGACATGCCCACCAAGCCATGCCCACAGAACCGGTAGCAAAAAAAATTGGATTTCACCACTGCATCAAACCTCAACTTTTTACTTTTACCTAGTCCTATAAACTAGCCATTTCTATATCAACAAATCTATCTAATCGGTAAAACCCAAAATCAAAGTTTCTGCCAACTCTGAATCAAATCAAACCGGCTGAAGCCATCTTTTGCTGCTTCATAGTGGCCATGTAATATGAGGGGAGGATGAGGGGGAAATAGCTAGATTATCTCGTAGACATAATAAAGAGCTCTCCCGTGGGAACCAAGGTCGTCCCAACAGGTGGCAGTTGGAGGAGAAACAGACATGACCAAGGAGCCCGCCAACTGTTTTGATTGGACAGTGAGAGAAATTTTTACTGTTTCATTATATTGTAAGCGCGGGAACTTTTTAGAGTAAGTTTTCACTAGTTGTGCCAGAGATGGTATTCAGCAGGTTCTGACCAGTTCTGGAGAACCTGTAGCGGAAATTTTGAGTAGTTTGGAGAACTGGTAAATACCACCTCTGACTGTCCCCGCCCCCATCAATTCTCTGCCTCAGCTGATCGGGAGGATATGGGGATTTTGCAGTAACCTTCCGCTGGAGTGGGGAGGGAATGGAGATTTTACAGTATCCTTCCCCTGCCACGCCCACCAAGCCACACCCACATGCCATGCCACGCGCACCAAGCCACACCCACAGAACCGGTAGTAAAATTTTTTGAACCCCACCACTTTGTTGTGCAGATATGATCTATCCAATAAACATGTTCTCTGAGGAACCTTCCTGCCTCAGAGTTTTGATTTCTTTGGATGCATTACTCGGAACACTGACAGTTTCATTTTTTTCCCCACCTCAAGCACAAAGTCCAGAAGTGGTTTCCAAGTAGAAACAAAAGGGTTTTTTTTCTTTTATCAAAGCAGACAATTTAGCTATCTCTGCTAACTCCAACTCTTTAATTTTCCTCCTTGTAGTAGCATTGAGTGGTTAATGAAGGCAGCTTGCAAATTGAAAGCAGTGGTAAAATAAATTAGGGGAAACTCTCATTGTGCCAGCAGAACATGGAAAGACCTAAAGCAGAACCCAGCACTGGGCCCCACTAAAGACTTTGCAATTGTTCCAATATGGCAGATGCTGTTGCTTATCTCAACCACATCGTGACACCAAATAATAGATGGCTTAGTCATTCATGTCTGTTTTTATCCTCTTAGCTTCGCTGGGGCCCCTTGAACATGGTGTGATGTGAATTCCCTGCCCTTGCAAGTGACAATGTTCATTTCTTTTATTTCTTTTGCCATGCTACAGCCCCCGAGGACAGCTTATAAATAACCCCATAAGACCTGAGAGCATATTTACTGTATATGTCAGTGACACATGTTTTAAGAAGTGGGGAAGGTTTAATGTTTCACTCTCTTTACTATATTAAAAGGGTAGGGCCCTTGGGTTCAGAGAGATACAGAGAGAGAGAGAGAGAGAGAAGGAAAGGGACACAAGTTAAGAAATGCAGTTCTATAAATTATTAGAACATTTTGCTGGAAGGTTGAGTAGCTTCACGGGAATGGAATATCATTTAGATCCCTTATCTATTCTCCTAAAATGTTTGCAGGGCAATGGGCCCAACAAATCTATTGCACTTCTGAAGCGCCTCTATTTCAGTTGAACATAAATTTCACTAAATTTAGAGCCATCAAGACCTCAAGCCATTAATATGATCTTCTGCTTAAGATTTCAGATGTCAGGTTTTGGGGTAAACAGAGGTTGCATGGCGGTTGCAAACTCATGGAAGTCCCCAAATTTAGGAGAATCTTATCTTTAGCTCTCCCCATAGTTGTCCCGCAAGCAAAATATAGGAAAACCCCATATGAAACTGGATACTGCCCCTTTGATATGGATACCAAGAAGCCACATCTCTGGTTTTTCTGTATTGCTACTGTGTTTCCCCGAAAATAAGATCCTGTCTTATATTTTTTTGAACCCTGAAATAAGTGCTTGGCCTTATTGCCATGTGCTCAAAAGCCCGATTGGGCTTATTATCACAGGATGTCTTATTTTGGGGGGAAACAGGGTAATTCTACAGGAAGATTTGCTACCCCTATTTTATGTAACTTTCCAAGGGATTTCAGTAACTTTTATTTGCATTGTTAAACAAGATAAATTTATTTCTCTAAAAGGAGCAAATTTTGAAATATTGTGTGTAAGCTTCGCCCACAAATAGTTACCAATGGTTCTTGTTGTTAGGGGATTGTTTTCTGTTGTTTGTTTTATTGAATGTACTGTTATTGATCAGTGATTGAAATAAAGTATCCGTTTGTCAGCTTTTGGATATTCCAATTTTGTGCGGAGAAAATATATTGATGTTTTCTAATGAATTTGACCAATGGATTTGTAATTACAGCCCGGAATACTGTCTTTTAATTAATATGAATCTGTGTAGTACTTAACTACATCTGTGGTACATACACACATACTATATTTTGCTTTAAATTGCATTTAAAAAAAAAAACTACCAAGAGATTTTGGTGGTTAATGATATGAAAAACTAGTAAATAAAAATCAACATTTGCTGGGGAGGGAGGAGATAAATTCAGCAACAGCTAAATATTTAATTGATTATTAATACATAACTATTTGGGTTGTGGAATAACCGCAAGACAAAACTGCATTATATCTCTGTCCGACTATGGATACTATCAATGTGATTAGCAAGCATGAAGGTGCTTTGTTTTTCTTTTTTCTTTTTGTTTAATTAAATACCAACACAGCAGGGAAATTTTATAGCAAGCAGATTTGGAGACAGTAGCTGTGCACCGCACCGCTGTGTGTCGACAAATGCTGTCCCCTTAGATAGGTAGATATTTAATATCAGAATTAGAAATCCTCTTCCAAAATCTTCCATGCAAAACTTGGCTTACAGTTTTCTGCTTTTATCTACAAGCTTGAGAATGTCTTTTCAGATTCCACTCCATGCTGCTTTTGGGCTTAGTGGTTGGCGATGGCACTGAATTAAGGTGTTGATGGAGAAGGTTCTGTTACGGATTTCCCTCCAGATCAACAGAGTTGGAAGGGACCTTATTGGTCATCTAGTCCAGCCCCCCACTTAAGCAGGAGACCCTACACCCGTGATGGCGAACCTATGGCACGCGTGCCACAGGTGGCATGTGGAGCCATATCGGTGGGCATGTGAGCTCAGCTCTGACACGCATGAGCGTGCAGGCCAGCTGCACGCCTTCTGAGTCCACCAGAAACACGAAAACAGGTTGTTTTTGGCCTCCAGAGGGCCTCCATGGGGTGGGGAAGACCGTTTTTGCTGTCCCCTAGAAAGATTCTGTAGCCTGGGGAGAGCAAAAACAGGGCCTTCCGGTCCCACAGGAAGTTGGCAAACAAGCCATTTCCGATCTCCGGAGGGCCTCCAGGACTGTGGGTAAGGCTGTTTTTGCCCTCCCCAGGCTCCTAGAAAGGCTCTGGAGCCTGGGGAGGGTGAAAAATGGGCCTACTGGGCCCACTGTGCCATTGCATGCAAAAATGGGGGGAGCGCGGGGAGTTGTGCGTGCATGCGCGAGGGAGCAGGGCACATAGAATTATGGGTGTGGGCACACATGTGCGGTACCCCCCCCATGCTTCCCCCCGCTTTTGGCATGCAATGGCAAAAAGGTTAGCCATCACTGCCCTACACCATTTCTGACAAATGGCAGCCCAGTCTCTTCTTGAAAGCTTCCAGTGATGAAGCTCCCACAACTTCCGAAGGCAACTTCTGTTCCACTGGTGGATTGTTCTCAATGTCAGAAAATTTATCCTTATTTCAAGGTTGAATCTCTCCTTGTTCAGTTTCCATCCATTATTCCTTGTCTGGCCTTCAGGTGCCTTGGAAAATAGCTTGACCCCCTTCCTCTCTGTGGCAGCCCTCTCAAATATTGGAAGACTGCTATCATGTCTCCCCTGGTCCTTCTCTTCACTAGACTAGCCATGCCCAGTTCCAGTTTTGATTATCCCTGAATTATTGTGGAGAGAAAGAAGGAGAATGTCAGGATGGAATTGGCCTCCAGAAACTGTGGGTGCTCTATCACTGGAGGCTTTTAAGACAAGATGGTGTAACCACTTGTCTGAAATGGGTATAGGGTTTGCTGCTTGAGTAAGAGGTTGGACTAGAAGCCTCCAAGATTCCTTCCAACTCTGTTATTCTAAATTTGCCCCCTTATTATTTGCAACACAATGCCCCAAACCTTTTCCCTATCTAAAATTTCCCAGGCAACAGCTTTAAAAAAAAAAATGAAAAAAAGCAAAGGGAGGAGACAAGAAATAGTAGAGACCCTCTGTTCTTACAAGCCGACAGATTTGTGTGCATTCATTATACATTTCCCAGTTTTGTTATTCCGGCGGTGTCAAGGTTATAAAAGATAGGTGACTTCAAACCAGGTGGAACCTTTAGCTTCATCCCACTTTGTTTACCCACAGTGGCATATGTAGGATAATTTATTGGAGAAACTAGAGTGGTTATAGATTTTACCTGTCACCTGCCTCCACGCTGCAGTTCTACGGATCCAGGTAGGGAGGGGAAACCCAAACAGCAATCAGGCCATAAATGTATTCCCAAACTTCGCTTTTCACCTGGCAAAATGCACACTTGGGGAACTGTAACCCAATTCCGCTGGGACCCAATATTTTCACTTGAATCCTATTAAAATAGCCCAGTCTTCTTATTTATCCATTGCGGCCATGCACGTTTCATCATTCAGTGGCTAAATGCTGATTTACTTTCATTCTTTTTTTTTTTTAAATAATTGGTTATTTTTCTCTTACTGCATTTTGCATCCCTGCAAGAACTCAAGATGAGTTCCTAAGAAGTTGCCATAGTTTTGTTTTGTTTTTCCCCCCAGGATGAGTGTCAGGGACTCTGAGGCAGGCAAGTTTCTCAAAGAACAATTTTATTGGAGATATCATGTTGGCACAAGCTGGTGAAAACCTACTCTGAAAATTCCTGTGGTTTTCATCAGATTAAACAGTGAAAGTTCCGCCTTTCCCCAAACAATCAGTCACATTGTCCAATCAAGGTGCTGGATGGTTGCTTGGATACTGTGCTCCTCCTCTCTCCAGCCACCTGTTGGAATGTCCTTGGTTCCCACAGGAAACTATTTTGTTTTGGCTACAAACCTCCATCTAACTACGTTCCCCCCTCCCTAACCCATCTTCGCACTGTGGCCACCCCAAAGCCTCCAAAATGGCCCCAGCCAGGTTTGCTTCAGAGTTGATAATGAGTTAGAACAGTGGGAGTCTTCTGAAGCATTTGGGATTTGGCAGCTGTTTAGAAGAACATGATCTAAATTAGAACCAGCGATATGGGATTCAGCCGGTTCGTATCGGTTCAGATGAACTGTTAGCTCCAACGATCAGCTGAGAGCGACCTGGTTCTCTCCAACCAGTGGTGGGTTTCAAAATTTTTTACTACCTGTTCTGGGGCGGGGGCTTGGTGGGCATGGCATGGCTTGATGGGTGTGGCTTGGTGGGCATGGCAAGGGAAGGAGACTGTAAAATCTCCATTCCCAACCCACTCCAGGGGAAGGATACTGCAAAATCCCCATTTCCTCCCAATCAGCTGGGATTTGGGAGGCAGAGAATAGATGGGGGCGGGGCCAGTCAGAGGTGGTATTTACCAATTCTCCGAACTACTCAAAATTTCCGCTATTGGTTCTCCAGAACTGGTCAGAACCTGCCGAAACCCACCTCTGTCTCCAATGATCAGCTGGGCCCACCTGCCCAACCTATATTTCCTTTGTTTGAAGCCCAGCTGATAGGCGCGGCAGAGCGGATTGCTCACCAGGGCTGCAATAGAAGATAAGTGTCAGCACTTCAATCTGCATTTTCTCTAGTGATGACATAAGAAGGAGAAGCGAAGGTGTCTGGAAAGGGACGGCTGACTTTTCACCTACTTATTTTCCCTGGAGATAATGTTTCCGAGGAGATGAGATGGGAGAGGGGAATTCCTTTGAGTTGGAGTAGATTAGGGGTAGAATGACTTGGAAGATGGCCAACGAGTGCAGGGCAGTGGGTAGCGGAAAGGGAGGGTTTGGGGGCTGGAACTCAGTGCTGGCTTCATTTGGAGTCAGGTTAGGATGTCGTGCTCAATAAAAAGGAGTTTTTTCTTCGAAGATTTTGTTTGAAATGCATTTTATTCAAGACGACCACGAAACTTGACAGTAAGTTTTAGAGCTGTTTTTAAACATGTTTGGCGCATGTGTGCAGTGAACTAGTTGTTACACCGGTAAGTTTTAGAGCTGTTTTCCAATGCGCTACGCGTACGTGCTCAGCGAACTGGTTGTTACACGGTTGAATCCTACCACTGATTAGAATGGATGAAGGATGGTCTTCTCTAAAAATGGGAAGGATGAGGTCAAGCAAAGCCCATTTCTCTGTTCATTATTTTGAGCATTGGTTTTGTTAAAAGGGAAAACTGAATTCTGTTCTGCTCAATATTTCATTTCTTCTAAAATAACTCCTTAAAACGAGGAAGCCCAAATGATCTTTTAGGCTTCATTTGAGGTTGTTGTTTTTTTTAAAAAAATCTCCATGCTACAATGCCAAATTAACAAATGATATAAGAAAAGGCAGACTAAAGGAGACTAAAGTGCTTTTTTTTTTTCCTTCAAAAGGCAACTGGACTTTGTATTTGCTTGAAGACGTTTCGCTTCTCATCCAAGAAGCTTCTTCAGTTCTGATGAAATGGCGGAGGATGGAAGGATTTATATTCCTTGCAGTCATAGGGTCCTTAGAGAGTCATTGAGGCTGCTTGGAGATTTACGACACCACCTCTCTCCTGTTTACAACACAGTCCTTTCAGCAGTTCCAAGGAGGTTTCACACCAATGGTGGAATTCAATTTTTTTTTACTTTTTTTGTATTGTTGTGGTTATTTTTATAACCACAACAATACACGAGCAAACAATTGATACAAACTCAAGGTAAACCGCTCCAAACTCGATTGCAGAAAATATGACTTCAGCAACAGAGTGGTCAATGCCTGGAATGCACTACCTGACTCTGTGGTTACATCCTCAAACCCCCATAACTTTAACTTTAGACTGTCTACTGTTGACCTCGCCCCATTCCTAAGAGGTCTGTAAGGGGCCTGCATAAGTGCACCAGCGTGCCTACCACACTGTCCTAATATTCCTTTTTACTTACTCTTTTCATGTATTCAAATTATGTTTATACTTTTACCTGTTATCTTATTTATGCTTGACAAAATAAACTTATGATTATGATTATAAACTGAGCTAAGCAGATGCCATGTTACTATCCTGACGATCCGGCAGGAAAGTTAACTTTCCTTTGGAACAATTTGGGAGGCTAATGCATCGGAACAGAGCAAATGAAAATGTATTAATTTCTAGAGAGGGAGAGCTACGTGAAGTTCAGGCCAGGAGACCAGTAATTTATTTTACATTTGAAAAACAAGAGGGAGTGATTTACCAGACTGTACCCATCAGCCTTCTGGAGCTCATCGTCAGGGAAAGAAAAATTGATAGAGATGTTTTAGAAGAGTTGGCATCCCTGGAGACTATCTCTTGCATTTAATAAGGGTGGGGGAGAGAGAAAAAGTACCTTTTGCGCATCCAATAAAAGTTGAGCCTCTCATGAAGATTTATACCATATTACACTGAGAAATTCAATGTACAACGATCCCTGGTGTGCGCACGGCTCAGAGTAATTCTCCTTGACTATGTGATCAACTTAGATTCGATGTCAGGTCTGCTGTATTCAATATTGTCTGCTTATAGAGGAAAAAAGAATATCTCCAGTTCATAAGGAGATTTGCCCGTTGTCTTAAGCAAGCCAAAGTTGCCATCCTAAGCAGGTTTTCCGTTAATTGAATCCCATAAACATAATTAATGCACGACGACCAATATCTCAAGAAGCAACGGTGGCTGCCGATTTAATACAGCTTTTACATTATCAACATTTGATTTCATTTATATTAAAAAATGTTGAAGAAAAGAATGACTCTGGTCAATAAGCCACCGAGAGAACTAAGTCAGTTTGAGTATAACTAAACTAAGTGAAGAAATGATTTCCCAATCTTCTTCTCTCTCTCTTTTTTTTTTTTTTTTGGACCGATTCTCCTTGAATTGGATGGTAGTAATTTGCTTTTGAAATTTCTATCGAAGGGGTAGATAATCTTGTAGATGGAAGGTAGTGCTTTGCAGCTACTTAAGGATGGGATAGCCAAGGGCTGTATCGTGTCTTAATATCCTATCCTTAATGCAATAGTCAACTTTCTAACAGCCAAGAGAATTTTCTGGCTTCTCACATGTGAGAAGCTCCCAAAGGTACTTTCTCAAGAGGCAACTTGGACTTTCACTTCTCATCCAAGAAGTTTCTTGGGGAAATTTGGGGATGGAGGGATTTATATTCCTTGCAGTCATCACTCAGAGTACGACTAGAGTAGAGTAGAGTAGAGTAGAGTAGAGTAGAGTAGAGTAGAGTAGAATAGAATAGAATAGAATAGAATAGAATAGAATAGAATAGAATAGAATAGAATAGAATTCTTTATTGGCCAAGTGTGATTGGACACACAAGGAATTTGTCTTTGGTGTATATGCTCTCAGTGTACATAAGGAGAATAAAATACATTCATCAAGAATAAAAGGATACAACACTTAGTGATAGTCAAGGTTACTAATAAGCTATCAAATCGTACTAGGAAACAAAAACAATATAATTGAAAGATACAAGCAACATGGTTATAGTAATAATTGGGAAGAGATAGCTACTAGTAAGGAAGAGAAGAAGAATAGTAATACAGTCTTAGTAAATAATTTGACAGTGTTGAGGGAATTATCTGTTTAGCAGAGTGATGGCATGGGGAAAAAAACTGTCCTTGTGTCTAGTTGTTCTGGAGTGCAATGCTCTATAGCATCGTTTTGAGGGTAGGAGTTGAAACAATTTATGTCCAGGATGCGAGGGGTCTAAATATTTTCACAGCCCTCTTTTTGACTCGTGCAGTATACAGGTCCTCAATGGAAGGCAGGTTGGTAGCCATTGTTTTTTCTGCAGTTCTAATTATCTATTGAAGTCTGAGTTTGTCTTGTTGGGTTGCAGAGCCAAACCAGACAGTTATGGAGGTGCAGATGACAGACTCAATAGTTCCTCTGTAGAATTGAATCAGCATCTCTTTGGCAGTTTATGACCAGATAACTGTAAGAAATATAAATCCTTCCATTCCCGTTCAGTCAGAAGAAACTTCTTGGATGAGAAGCGAAACGTTTTCAAGGAAAAACAAAGGAAGTCCAGTTGCCTCTTGAAAAAAGTACCTTTGGGACAACGATGACCTGGATGACTGAGAATCTCCATAGATATTCCCCCAGTTCCCAGGGAAATTGACAAGAGGAATTTATCTCCTGGGGCTTTTGAGTTAAGTGACATCTTTTTTTTTTTAATAAAAGTTTTTATTTTTATTTTTCATCACCATATATAAATGTACAGTCTTTTATCCATCATTAATCATTATTCATTCATTTTATCTTTTAACTTCCACCTATTAGTTAATTGTTCAGTTTTGCACTTTTACCATTTCCTTCTTTTATTTTAACACAACCTTCCCGTTTCCTCTTCCCTTCTTCTTCTATCTCTTTCTACTTTCCTCATTCCTCCTCTCCTTCCCTTTTCTACTTCCTCTCCTCTTTCCCCTCTCCTCTCTTCTTCCTCCCTTTCATACCCTCTCCTACTCTTCTTTCCCTTTCCTTCCCTCTCCTTTTCCCTTTCTTTTCCTTTGCCTCTCTACTCCCCTCCTTCCCTCTCTTGACTCCTCTCTTCTTTTCCACTCCCTTGTTGTTTCCATTTTCAATTCAATCTAAAATGGGATTCGAGCAGCCCCAATTTCTATTTACATACATCTTCAAGTTAAGTGACATCTAAGGAGTCTTCAGAGTGAATGGAAAGCCATGTCCCAGAAGGTACCCATGTCAACAGTAGCACCTTTCAAACGTGGAAAGCTCAAACATCCACTGAGAGAAATGTGTAAGAAATTCTCAAGCATCCTTAGAATAAAGAATAAAAACCAAAGCTTCTTTCATAGTAGAAATAACTCTTGTGAGAAACTGCAGGATAGATTACAACACAGCATTAAATAAAAGATTTGAGCAGGTGGCTTTCAATAAAAATCGAGGAATGTTCTTTGTGGCATCTTGTCATTGTCAAAAATTCAGTGGATATCCATGTGATAGTGTTGCTGTATGTTCCTCTCATTTGCTGTCGCTGGCTATGACTGGGCTGTTTATGCTGCTGTTTCATGCTTGGATGCAGTCTCTGGGCTCATAAACTGTTAGGAATTCTGTTATATAGTTGAGCAGTAAAGCACATGGTGACTGTACTCTTTGTTTGCTCTGTGTGGTGCTTTATATAAACAGATTTTTCTAACAGATAGATGTTTACTTTTGTGGTAATTCCTAAAGCACGAAAAGCCTTTTGTGAGACAATCAACAAAGGATTTTGGTCTTGACTTAAAATTCCTGTTGGTACTTATAATGTCTCTTCTTATTCCTGAACTGATAGGCATCATTGGAGGTCTTCTACTCCCACCCCCTGCTCAGGGCCCGAGATCTGATACCATCCCGGTCAAATGGTTGTCCAAACTCTTCTTAAAAACCTTCAGTGAAGGAGCACCCACAACTTCTGAAGGCAAACCGTTCCACTCAGTGATGAAATCCAATTTTTTTTACTACCGATTCTATGGGCGTGGCAGGGGAAGGATACTGCAAAATCCCCATTCCCACCCCACTCTGGGCTCAGCCAGAGGTGGCATTTGCTGGTTCTCCAAACTACTCAAAATTTCCACTACCAGTTCTCTGAACTGCTCAAAATTTCTGCTACAGGTTCTCCAGAACCTGTCAGAACCTGCTGGATTTCACTCCTGGTTCCACTGATTAATTGTCTCCCTGTCAGGAAATTTCTCCTTAATTTTAGGTTGGATCTCTCTTTGATAATCTTCCACCCATTACTTCTTCTCCTGCCCTCTGGTGCTTTGGAGAATAATTCCTCTTTTGCTGCCTTTGGGCAGGAAGTCCTACATTTTAGTAGCCATACCTATTTCTCTGGTACTTCTGCATCTTAGGGGGAAAAAATAGATCCAGTGATGATTTATGTTTTGCGTGGCTGTGTGATAGGATTTGACATTTTCCAGCTGAGGCGTGGCCCTCTTCCAACTCATGCTTCATTACGTTTCTCTCCCTTGGAGAGGATGAAAGGAGTAAAAATAGCCAGGTTGTTTAAAATGTAAGAAGGCATAAATTAATTCTTACCAGATGGCCCATTCAATTGTCATCTTCATAAAAATTAGGGCTGACAAACTTTGGTCCATCACAAAACCAAAATGAAAGCTAGAACATCATACACAATGAGAAGGCATTATATGATAAGCCATATTGCACCTCTGTCCAATTTCTCCTAGAAAATTTATCTATGAACTTAAATCAACAACAACAACAAAAACATGGCTTGAAACGGATTGTTATACTTGTACTTGTGTATCGGATCTCACCTAGGTCTTCTCATATAGCTTGAATGCATAAGATATAAATGAGAAATTTGGTAGCTAATTTGTAAGCACCCTTTTGGGGTTCGGTCATAAGCCGGTTATAGTTAGTTTCATTTTTGCAATGTCATATCTCAGGATTTTTTAAAATCAATTTCTGAATAGGAATAGGAACAGGAACAGGAACAGGAACAAATTAGGGTAGGGTAGGGTAGGGTAGGGTAGGGTAGGGTAGGGTAGGGTAGGGTAGGGTAGGGTAGGGTAGAGTAGAGTAGAGTAGAGTAGAGTAGAGTAGAGTAGAGTAGAGTAGAATAGAATAGAATAGAATAGAATAGAATAGAATAGAATAGAATAGAATAGAATAGAATAGAATAGAATAGAATAACAGAATTGGAAAGGACCTTGGAGGTTTTCTAGTCCAACCTCCTGCTTAGGCAGGAAACTCTACACCATTTCAGACAAATAGTTATCCAACATCTTCTTAAAAACTTCCAGTGTTGGGGCATTCACAACTTCTGGAGGCAACTTGTTCCACTGATTCATTGTTCCCACTATCAAGAAATTTCTCCTTAGTTCTAGGTTGCTTCTCTCCTTGATTAGTTTCCACCCATTGCTTCTTGTCCTGCCCTCAGGTGCTTTGGAGAATGGCTTGACTCCCTCTTCTTTGTGGCAGCCCCTGAGATATTGGAACACTGCTATCATGTCTCCCCTAGTCCTTCTTTTCATTAAACTAGACATACCCAGTTCCTGCAACCGTTCTTGGTATGTTTTGACCTCCAGTCCCCTAATCATCTTTGTTGCTCTTCTCTGCACTTTTTCTAGAGTCTCCACATTTTTTTTTTTTTACATCGTGGCGACCAAAACTGAATGCAGCATTCCAAGTGTGGCCTTACCATTATATGCATTATATGATTATATGCATTGTGTGAAAATAGCTGATAATTTCTGATAACGTTATTTAAAAATCAGATAGGGTTTAATGAGCACGAATATATTTTGGGCGTGTGCATTTAGTTGTTCTTACCAGACATTGGGTGATTTATTTATTTATTTATTTATTTATTTATTTATTTATTTATTTATTTATTTATTTATTTATTTATTTATTTATTTATTGGTTCGATTTATATGCCGCCCTTCTCCGGAGACTCAGGGCGGCTTACAATGCGTTAAGCAATAGCCTTCATACTTTTTGTATATACCTGCTTAGTAGGGCTTTTGGCCCCCCCTAAGCGGTGTTCTTTTTTATACAAAGTCAGCTTATTGCCCCCACAATCCGGGTCCTCATTTTACCTACCTCGAAAGGATGGAAGGCTGAGTCAACCTTGAGCCTGGTGAGATTTGAACTCGCAGTAATTGCAGGCAGCTGGCAGCTAAGTGCTACTTAACAGCACTTTAGTCCGCTGCACCACCAAGGCTTGGTTGTGATTGCTGTAGAGCATAGCTTTCCCCCCCACTCTCCTGCCCCCCCCCCCCCCGTTCTCTCACACTCTGTGTGTTTGCATGTGTCACGTTCCCTGTTATGAGACATGATTAATGAGGTGAAATTCCCCCTTGGTATTTCCTACCAATCAATACGTAGATGGGCGGAAGTAGATGTTGAACAAAAAGACACTGAGAAATGTTTAAGCCGTTACTATAGTTGGGGTGCCCAAATAAGGGAGAAAATTGCTAGGTGTAACAGAGTTAGTGCTAACTTGCCCAGGTCGTTCGTTATCTCTGTTTTAATGTCTCAACCATTCTGCTTTTTCAGAAGTTCAACATTATTTTTTCGAGCTTCAGGTACTCATTAGATCCCCAATTGGGGTGTCTTCCTAATGAACGGAGTCAGAGAACTCCTACAATTCTTTGCAATGTGAAGATGATCTGGGGAATTCTGGGAGTGGAAATCCCAAGGGGTTAGGTGCAGGGGTGAAATTAAAAAAAATTCTGTGGGCGTGGCTTGTTGGGGGGAGGTCATGTGACTGGGTGGGCGTGGCCAACTCGACATCACTCACATCGAGAGGCTCCTCACCGGCCCCTTCCCTCCCAGCCACTCCTTGTCACACTCCTTGTTGAGCCTGGATAGCTCAACAGACTAAAATCTGTTATTAACATTCAGCTGTCTGCAATTATTGCATGTTCGAATCTCCCCAGGCTCAAGGTTGACTCAGCCTTCCATCCTTTCTAAGGTAGGTAAAATGAGGACCCAGATTATGGGGGCAATAAGCTGACTTTGTATAAAATATACAAAAGTATGAAGGCTATTGCTTAATGCATTGTAAGCCGCCCTGAGTCTCCGGAGAAGGGCGGCATATAAATCTAATTAAAAAAAAAATGGTAGGAAAATGGGGAGGGGAATATTCCTGCCTACCATCCTTCCCTCAGCCTGTGCTGAGATTGAGGAATGGATGACAGGCAGGAAAATCCCCTTCCCCATTTTTCTGCCTTTCACAAAAAATGGCTCCATTCCAGCTATTCCCCCCCTCCCAATCCCAGGGGTGAAATGCTCCCGGTTCGGACTGGATCAGCCAATCCGGTAGCGATGATGGCCGGTAGTTCAGAGAACCGGTAGCGATGGCAACTGGAGGCTCCGCCCACCTTCCTTAGCCTCTGCAGCCCACTAGCCCCTCGTGCTCTTCTCTTTCTGGGTGCAGCGCTTCTGCTTGTTGGGCCACTTCCCCGCAGCGCTTCTGCTGGTGCCACCACGCAAGCCTCCCATGAGGAAAAAGAGGGAAAAAGCAAAGCAGCTGGCTGCAGAGCTGCCAGCTTCAGGAAGTGGCCCAACAGGCAGAAGCGACACGCCCAGAAAGAGACTCCGGCCTTGCCCTGCCCTCTCACCACCTGCTCTCCCTTCGCTTTGGGTCGGGGGCTGGGGCCCAGACACACGCCATTCACTGAAGCCCTGGAGCTGCTGCCTACTCACTGCCTGCCTCAACCGGGTCGGGGAATGCACCATTCCCCGACTCCAGCCTTGCCGCGGAGCCACCGCCCGCTCGCACTTCACCACGCAGCGTGTCCTACTCCTTACCTTTCTCCCGCGGCTGGCTGCCAGGGAAGGCAAGCACCCGAAAGTTACCGGAGCTGCTCTCCTTCTTGAATGTGCCACCACCATCGCCACCCTGGTCCATGCGCCGGCTGCGCAAGCGCACTCCATTTATTTTATTCATTCATCAGTGGCAGGTTGGGTGTGCGCTCCTAGCTGAGTTGCCTGATCGGCAGAGGCTTTTAACAGAAAAAAAGCCTCTGCCGATCAGGCAACTCAACTGGGATCGTCAGAAGCTTTTAAAAACATTTTTTTACAACCTCTTCGCCGAAGAGGTTGTAGAAAAAATGGTTTTAAAAGTTAAAAAAAGAAAAAAAGTTGGCCCTGCCCACCCAGTCACATTAAACCCACCACCACCAAGCCACGCCCATAGAACCAGTAGTAACAAATTTTAGATTTCACCACTGGGCGGAGTCTCCCGCAGCCGCCGCTACCAGTTTGCCCGAACTGGATAGAACCGGCTAAATACCACCACTGGATTAGACTGACAGATCATTATAGAAATGATTTGGTTATACTATTATGGAAAAACAAAGAGCTGCAATTTGATGTTATGCCTTATTTTACTGTAACAGAGAGAATCAGAAGTCAGTGCTTCTTTTTCTTTTTTTTTACCCCCCTATCTTTCCTCACTTCACTTCTCCCTTCCGCTCCCCCCCCACTGCTCTTCTCTTTATTTTTGTATTTTATAATACCCTATAATTTAATAAAAAAATGTTTTTAAAAAAACAATTGTGTTACTAACTTAACAGCTGCAGTGGTTCACTTAATTATCGTGGAAAGGAAGATCATAAAATGGAGCAAAACCTACTTAACAAATGCCTCACTTAGCAACATAAATTTTGGGCTCAATTGTGATCGTAACTCGAGGACTACCTGTATAGTAATGTCTGGTAAAGCTACCTGGCACCCATCCTGGCCAAGATCAACTTTAAACAGCCTCTTGCTCCAGATATCGCCTTGGTTTTGTGCTTCCTCTAAGGTAAAGGTAAAGGTTCCCCTCGCACATATGTGCTAGTCGTTCCCGACTCTAGGGGGCGGTGCTCATCTCCGTTTCAAAGCCGAAGAGCCAGCGCTGTCCGAAGATGTCTCCGTGGTCATGTGGCCGGCATGACTAAACACCAAAGGCGCACGGAACGCTGTTACCTTCCCACCAAAGGTGGTCCCTATTCTTCTACTCGCATTTTTTACGTGCTTTCGAACTGCTAGGTTGGCAGAAGCTGGGACAAGTAAGGGGAGCTCACCCCGTTACGCGGTGCTAGGGATTAAAACTGCTGAACTGCCGACCTTTCGATCGACAAGCTCAGAGTCTTAGCCACTGAGCCACCACGTCCCTGTGCTTCCTCTAAAACCTCCTTAAACCAAGCAAGTAAAGAAAATTTGGAGACGTGATAATGGGTCCAATAAATATCTCCAGATCAAGCAGCGATGTGAAGGAATCTCACAGTCTGAGCCAGTCCCACTAGGTATTCTTATTTCGTGGTTTTTCTTTCTCTCCCTCTCTCTCTCTCTCTCTGTACATTAAGCAAGGTTCAGAAGCAATTGTGAAGAACTGTCAGCTATAACATAGCAGATGTTTAGCTCAAAGGAAAAGGATTTCTGTAATCTTCCAACAGATGCTTTCTTGATCAAAGAAGCTAAATTAGCCAGCAGGTCCTTCTGCTAAAGGTTTTGAAATGGCCCTTGCAAAACACATCTGCTTTGGCCAACAAGGCGGTTTTCACCCGCCTTGGTTTTTGAAGTGAGCTCTTAAAGCTGAGTTCAAAAACCACAAGTGGTATATTAACACTATTGCCTGAAGAAGCAATGAAAAGTTTCCTTTTGAGGAGAGAAAAAAAAAAGGTTTTGTGAGCCAATCCTTTTGATTTTCCTTCTCCGTTTAGAGCTGATAATGAAGCCATTGCATTTTAAACAGCCTAAAAAAAGGAATGGAAGTCGAGTTATACACCGGTGTAGTGTTATTAGTGTTACGTTGCAATGTCTGGCTGTGAAAGTTGGACCATAGGGAAGACTGAGCGCCAAAGAATTGAGGCCTTTGAACTCTGGTGCTGGAGAAGACTCCTGCGAGTCCCTTGGACTGCAAGGCGATCCAACCGGTCAGTCCTAGAGGAGATCAACCCTGACTGCTCCTTAGAAGGCCAGATCCTGAAGAGGAAACTCAAATACTTTGGCCACCTAATGAGAAGGAAGAACTCCCTGGAAAAGAGCTTAATGCTTTGAACGATTGAGGGCAAAAGAAGAATGGGACAACAGAAAATGAGGTGGCTGGATGGAGTCACTGAAGCAATGAGTGTGAGCTTAAATGGACTCCAGAGAATGGTAGAGGACAGGAAGACCTGGAGGAACGTCGTCCATGGGGTCATGATGGGTCGGAGACGACTTCGCAACTAACAACAACAAAGTGTGGGTCTGGGCCTCTAAAAATAAGATGGTTGACTTACCACCACCACTATCAAAACCACAAATGGAGTTGCAAGCTTTTATGTTTTTTGTACCAAATCTAGTTGCCATGGGACTGAATAACGCTGAGGTGACAGGCCTTAGAAAATCCCAGCCTCAATTTTTCACTTTATTGTACTAAATGACTTGCTAAGATTATTTTACTCTTAGAAAGTGAAAAAATCAGGAGGGTTGCATCCATATGGTTCTCCAAACCTGGAGCTGACTTCAAAGAAGACCTCGGGCTGTCAAAATTAAAATTATTGCTGACCTTAGATTGTAAAGAAAGGCAATAAAATTAAAAACGGCTCTTGAGTTTGAGCAGGTACTGCAGGGTGTTGTCATGAGAACGCATGAAAGTTGGAATGGAGATCTAGACAGATGGGGATTATGGATGTGAATATGGATTTGAATGGAGAGATAGATATTTCCACTTAATAATTTAGCAGAAAATCACACCAGGAGGTGCCCAAAATATTGCTGTTTCTTAAAGGTGTGCTTTATGCAATGAAAACTTACAGAGTTGATATAGATAGATAGATAGATAGATAGATAGATAGATAGATAGATAGATGATAGATAGATAGATAGATAGATAGATAGATAGATAGATAGATAGATAGATATGATTGATGCATGGTAGCTAGATACGTGATAGCTAGCTAACTAGCTAGGCAAAAGATAGGTGATTGATAGAGATTAATGATAAAAGATAGATAGATAGATAGATAGATAGATAGATAGATAGATAGATACACAGATACATAGATACATACGGTAGATAGATATGGTACATAGATGATAGATAGAAGATAGATAGATAGATAGATAGATAGATAGATAGATAGATAGATACTGTAGATAGATGATAGCAAGCAAGAAAGAAAGAAAAAGAAAGAAAAGATAGATAGATAGATAGATAGATAGATAGATAGATAGATACATACATACATACATACATACATACATACATACATACATATGGTAGATAGATATGGTAGATAGATACGATACATAGATGATAGATAGATGATAGATAGATAGATAGATAGATAGATAGATAGATAGATAGATACTGTAGATAGGTGATAGCAAGCAAGCAAGAAAGAAAAAGAAAGAAAAAGATGATAGATAGATAGATAGATAGATAGATAGATAGATAGATAGATAGATACATAGATACGGTAGGTAGGTAGGTAGGTAGGTAGGTAGGTAGGTAGGTAGGTAGGTAGAAGATAGATGATAGAAAGAAAGAAAAAGATACATAGATAGATGAGATAGACAGAGAGAGAGACAGACAGACAGACAGATAGACAGATAGATAGATGATAGATAATAGATAGAAAGATAGATGATGATAGATAGAGGATAGATAGATAGATAGATAGATAGATAGATAGATAGATAGATAGATAGATAGACAGATAGATAGATAGGAGAGAAAGCGAGAAAGAATTTAGCTGAATGTATATGACCTTCCCTAAAATAAAGCCATGATATTTATATTATCAGGCACAGGACTGTCTTTCTCCAAAGTTAAGTTCTCTCACCTTCAGGAGCTGCTGCCTACGTAGACCAGAATCGTGCTGCCATCTATAGGACAGAGCTGGGTGACGGATGGATGGAATGCACCCATCCCATTAGCAGTCATTTGGCTGCAGCATCTTTCTCCCAGAACCCAAAGACAATGCAATAAAAATGGTCACGGACACCTCGCTTGCTCGTAGCCCTCACCTGTCTCTGCTGGGAATTTTGTGCAGCTTCTTCAAGTCCTTCAAAGCCGCGACACGGGTTGGAACAGAGATGACATCAGGGCAGAATTCAATATTCAGAATATCACGTTACACCTGACAGAGGAGATTTCCAGTCATTCTTAACACAGGTCGTCCTTGACCTAGGATGGCAATTGGGACCAGAATTTCCATTGATAAACAAAGCGGTTGTTAAGCGAGTCCCATCTGATTTTATGACCGTTTCTGCCATCCTTGTTAAGCGAACTTCATGGTTGTTTAAGCATATCAGGTTTCTCCCTTTGATTTTGCTCGTCAGAAACCGGCTGGGAAGCTTGCAAACGGCAATCACATGACCTTCGGAGGCTGCAGCCCTCGTAAAGACACGCAGGTGGCCAAGCTTCCCAATGAGCCTTGGTACTACAGTGGTTTAAAGCACCCTGTTATTAACACAGCTGCCTGCAATTTACTGCTGGTTCGAATCTCTCCAAGGCTCAAGGTTGACTCAGCCTTCCATCCTTTCTAAGGTAGGTTAAATGAGGACCCGGTTTGTGGGGGCAATAAGCTGACTTTGTATAAATATACAAAAGTACGAAGGCTATTGCTTAACGCATTGTAAGCCGCCCTGAGTCTCCGGAGAAGGGCGGCATATAAATCAAATCAAAAAAAAAAAAAATTTTGACCATGGGGATGCTGCGACAGACAGAAATGCGAGGGCTAGTCGTAAGTCACTTTTCTCAGTTTGTTGTGACTTCAAATGGACACGAAAGAAATGGTGGTAAGTCAAGGACCAGCTGGATTAAAATATTTAATACCTGTTCTGACCCGGTTCCCCAAACACGACAAACCCTCTGATGTGAACTCAAAGATTCCTTTATGAGGAGCGTCAGCAGCCCCGGTAAAAAGTTTCTCTCTCACCGCAGGCTAACAAGTCAGTCCGGCAGGGAGATGAATAGCTGTCTGCCAAATCTATTCATCTCCACCCCCTGCCTTTTATCTCCAGATTATCGCTAGCAGTGGTGGCTTTTCCATCCCAAGGATCAGCCCATAGATTTCCACTGCTCTCCTCTCCTCTGCCTTCTGTGCATCTGCATGTCAGGCACTGCACCCAGCTGTTCCTCCTCTTCCTCATCAGCCACCTCCAGACCTGGGGGCTGTTGACTCTCCATCTGAGGGCTGACGGACGGCCCAGGCTCCGCCTCCGTCTCTCTCTCTCTCTGCCAGCTCCATTCTCTCTTCCCCCTCGGACCTCTCAGGTCGCCTTGATGCTGATCCTGACTCCCACGCCGCCTCCTCCTCCGATTCGGCTGCTGGAGGGGCCAGTGGCCAACAGACCATAACTATATCTATCCGTATCTTAGAGCCGAGGGGCAGAACAATAGTACCACAATACCCATTACAGATATTAGGTAATAACAACACTAACTCTACATTTTGTCTGCTTTTTATGTGTCTCAATTGCAGCATTACAGCTGCTTCACAATTGTTCTGGATCCCTGATGGCAAAGATCTAATTTGGGCACGTTCCTCTGTCGTGTGAGTACCCGAACATCTTTCAACCCTTAATCCTGAACATATTTACAAAATATGTGACTTAAACGTGAAACCCTGAAGCCCAAAATGAAAACAACAGAAATACAGGTAGTCCTCGACTTGACGACCACAATTGAGCCCAACATTTCTGTTGCTAAATCAGACATTTGTTGAGTGACTTTTGCCCCCGTTTCATAATGTTTCTTGCCACCGTTGTTAAGTGAATCACTGCTGTGGATAAGTTAGTAACCCAATTGTTAAGTGAATCTGGCTTCCCCGGTGACTTGGCTTGTCAGAAGGTCACAAAAGGGGATCATGTGACCCCCCCGAGATACTGCAACCGTCATAAATATGAGTCAGTTGGCAAGCGTCTGAATTTTGATCACATGATCATGGGGATGTTGCAAAGGGCATAATTGTGAAAAGCTGTCATATAAGTCACTTTTTTCAATGCCATTGTAACTTTGAATGGTGATTAAATGAACTGTTGTAAGTCAAGGACAACCTACCCTGTTTCCCCCAAAATAAGACATCCCCTGAATAATAAGCCTAATCGGGCTTTTGAGCGCATGGCAATAAGGCCAAGCGCTTCTTTCAGGGTTCAAAAAAATATAAGACAGGGTCTTATTTTTGGGGAAACATGATAGATAGATAGATAGATAGATAGATAGATAGATAGATAGATAGATAGATAGATAGAGTAGATGATAGAGTAGATGATACCCTGTTTCCCCCAAAATAAGACATTCCCCTGATAATAAGCCCAATCGGGCTTTTGAGCACATGGCAATAAAGCCAAGCGCTTATTTCAGGGTTCAAAAAAATATAAAACAGGGTCTTATTTTCGGGGAAACAAGATAGATAGTGTCAGCCTCCACCTTTATATTGCTTGCTTGCTCGGCTGCCATTGTAACGGGGGGAGGGGGGAGCTGTCTGGATGTCTGGGGAGGGGTGGAGGAGTGAGTTGGTGGAGTAAATGGGAGAAAGTTTTCCTCAGCGTTTCTCTGCAGCTGGGAGGCGCGCTGATAACCGCTCAAGGACAACCGTCATGGCATACCAGGAGGATGGAGCCACCGGAAGCTGCACCCCACATGACCCCTTGCGGGGATGTGGATTGGATAATCCTGACTGGACCATAGGGAGGAGGGTTTTAAGGATGCTTTCTATATCTGATTTTCGCACCTATTGCCTCAGACCTTGCTTTTCTTTGGTTGCATTCAGTTCATATTCAGCAAAAGTACCTTTCTCTATGAAAATGGAGTCGGGGGGTTTCCTTTCTTGAGTGTTGAAAGGAGGCATACCAGACAGACAGACAGATAGACAGACAGACAGACAGACAGATAGATATGGTAGATAGATATGGTAGATAGATAGAAGATAGATAGATAGATAGATAGATAGATAGATAGATAGATAGATAGATAAAATGATAGAGTAGATGATACCCTGTTTCTCCCAAAATAAGACATCCCCTGATAATAAGCCCAATCGAGCTTTTGAGTGCATGGCAATAAGGCCAAGCGCTTATTTCATGGCTCAAAAAAATATAAGACAGGGTCTTATTTTCGGGGAAACACAGTAGCAATTCGAAAGCACGTCAAAAATGCAAGGAGAAAAATGCAAGGAGAACCTTTGGTGGGAAGGGAACAGCGTTCCGTGCGCCTTTGGTGTTGAGTCATGCCGGCCACACAACCACGGAGACATCTTCGGACAGCGCTGGCTCTTCGGCTTTGAAATGGAGATGAGCGCCGCCCCCTAGAGTCAGGAACGACTAGCACATGTGTGCGAGGGGAACCTCTACCTTTACCTTTAAGTCAAGGACTACCTGTACAGTAAATCATTTCTGTAAAAGGGGATAAAAATAGACCACCAATTGGAACCCACCAAATTGCAACTGAGTGATGTATTTAAATGACTGGTCTGGGCGTGATGAGTTGTGGACTCAAAGGACAGCTTCATTGTCGCTTTACTCAGCATAATGGCCTGCTGTGATATTTAATTTTTCTTCTTGAAGAAGGCCATTGATCAGTGTCGTGCCCCATGCCGTTGGGCAAGACTAAGGAAGAAAGAACTACACAGACGCCAGGAAGGCATCCTGAATGCTAATCTGGGGGAAATACCTTGGAAAGATATTTCCAAGTTCTGTATTTTCTGTTCCGAGATATTTCTCAGCCTCGTGTACAGAATGGGAGAAGCTTCTTGGATGAGAAGCAAAACATTTTCAAAGGAAAAAAAAAACACAAGCAAGTCCAAGTTTCCTTTTGGAAAAAAACATCTTTGGGATAAACATGCCCCCTCTGATGATTAAGAATCTTCATAGTCATGTGCAGCAAGTTAATTAGAACAGAGAATAACAAAGTTTGTTTATTTATTTATTTATTGGTTCGATTTATATGCCGCCCTTCTCCGGAGACTCAGGGCGGCTTACAATGTGTTAAGCAATAGCCTTCATACTTTTGTATATTTATACAAAGTCAGTTTATTGCCCCCACAAACTGAGTCCTCAATTTACCCACCTTAGAAAGGATGGAAGGCTGAGTCAACCTTGAGCCTGGTGAGATTCGAACTTGCAATAATTGCAGGCAGCTGGTGCTAGTTAACAGCACTTTAGTCTGCTGCGCCACCAAGGCTCTTGGTGATGCACTTATAATAGCATCAATTAAGAATGGTGGAGGCTGCCAGAAAAACAAGAGCCAGGATTTGTATCTCCCTTAACAATGAAAGTGAGGAGGAGGAGGAGAAAAGGAGAGAAGGAGGAAGAAGAGGAAGAGGAGAAGGAGAGGAGGAGGAGAGGAGGAGAGAAGGAGGAGGAGGAGGAGGAGGAGGAGGGAAGGAAGAGGAGGAGGAGGAGGAGGAGGAGGAGGGGAAAGAAGAGGAGAAAAGGAGAGGAGGAGGAGAAGGAGGAGAAGGAGGAGGAGGAGGAGAAGGAGGAAGAGGAGAAAAGGAGAGGAGGAAGAAAAGGAGGAGGAGGAGAAGGAGGGGAAGGAGGAAGAGGAGGAGGAAGAGGAAGAAGAGAAGGAGGAGGAGGAGGAGGAGGAGGAGGAGGAGGAGCCTGGTGAGATTTGAACTTGCAGTAATTGCAGGCAGCTGGCAGCTAAGTGCTACTTAACAGCACTTTAGTCCACTGCACCACCAAGGCTCCTTGGAAGGGAACTTGGTGGTTTTCCAGTCCAACAGCCTGCTCAAGCAGGAGACTCTATGCCAGTGATGGCTAACCTTTTTGCCATCGAGTGCCAAAAGCGGAAGGAGCCCCGGGGGGGGGGTCACTCACGTGTGTGCCCACACCCATAATTCTATGTGCCCTGCTCCCATGCATGTGCACGCAACCTCCCCTCCCGTGCTCCCTCCGCTTTTGGTACGCGATGGCACGGTGGACCAGGTAGGCTCCTTTTTCGCCCTCCCCAGGCACCAGAGGCTTTCTAGGAGCCTGGGAAGGGCAAAAAACGGCCTTCCCCACCCCCTAGAGGCTGGAAACGGCCCGTTTCCCGACTTCCGGTGGGCCCAGAAGGCTCGGAAATCAGCTGTCCAGCACGCACATACATGCTGGAGCTGAGCTAGGGCAACGCTCGTGTGCCCACAGATATGGCTTTACGTGCCACAGGTTCGCCCTCACGGCCCTATGCCATTCCAGACAAGCGGCTGTCCAGTCTCTTCTTAAAAGCTTCCAGTGATGGAGCAACCACACCCTTTGAAGGCAAGTCGTGCCACTGTTTAATGGTTCTCACCATTAGGAAATTTCTCCTAAGTTCTAGGTTGGTTATCTCCATCCATTGTTTCTGGTCTTGCCTTTTGATGCTTTGGAAAAATAAGTTGACCCCATCATCTTTATGATATCAGATATTGGAAGACTGCTATTATGTCACCCTTAGCCCTTCTTTTCACTAGACTAGACATACCCAGTTCCTGCAACCGTTCTTCATGTTTTAGCCTCCAGTTCCCTAATCCTCTATTAGGATATGGTTTGAGCCTAACTATGTTGTCCAGGCAATATATGTGTACTGTAACTTTAATCTGTAAATGTATTATGTGACTTTAATGCTGAGTCATGCTGTAATTAGGTAATCACTGGTTGTGAGAGTATTTAAGCAAGGTATTGTAACATGTTCAGTTGCTGCTATGCTATGCTGCCATTGTGTATGAAGATGATGAGATGATGAAGCTGCTATGATAAGCTACCATTGAGAGGAGTTGTTATCTGCTAATCATCGTTTGATGGATCTGCAACCATCATGGTTTGTGAACCAGAGTGAGTTTGTTATTCTAACCAACTAATGTTTGTTTGGTAAGAAGATATCTGTAACTACTGGACTGATTTACTGGCAAAGACTTGGAATTTGTTTAAAGACTATGATACTGTTTTTCTACTATAAAGTAAGTTTTTGATAAACCACTTTGCATAACTCTTATTCATTGCTCTCAGCAACGTTTCCTTGTGCATACACTCTGCTGGTTGGTAACACAACACCAATATCCTTAACATCCTCTTTGTTGCTCTTCTCTGCACTCTTTCTAGAGTCTCCACATCTTTTTTACATTGTGGCGACCAAAACTGAATGCAGGATTCCAATGTGGTCTAACTAAAGCTCTGTAAAGTGGTATTAATATTTCACATGATCTCGATTCTATCCCTCTATTAATGCAGCCTAGGATTGCATTGGGGTTTGTTTTTGTTTTTTGTTTTTTTTGGACTGCTGCCAAATCTGTTTTAATTAAAGCAGAGTTTTTGGATTACTTTGAAACAATTATTTTCCAAGTTTCTCTTCACTTGGACAATGTTCTCGCTGAAGAAATCAATTGCCAGGGGACTCACCCTGCATCTCTGATTGTCTATGTCTGTGTTTTCATTCGTTCCTTTGTCAACCTTCTCAAATCCTTAACAATGTTCAAGAAAATCAAGGTTTTCTTGACAGTTAGAATAATTAATCAGTGGAACAACTTGCCTCCAGAAGTTGTAGATGCTCCAACACTGGAAGTTTTTAAGAAGAGATTGGACAACCATTTGTCTGAAATGGTGTAGGGTTTCCTAGTTTGACTAGAAGACCTCCAAGGTCCCTTCCAACACTCCTATCTTATCCCATCCCATCCCATCCCATCCCATCCCATCCCATCCCATCCCATCCCATCCCATCCTACTGTCAGCGTTCCAATTTATGATCTCCTCCAGCGCTGACATGAATGAGAGAGGGAGAAGCTTTGCTTTAATGCTGAGATGAACTTTTACCTAGTTTCCTGCTCCTTAGTAGATAGCGTTACCTGGGAGATAGAGGGAGGGGGGAATTCCTGTGAATAGAAAGTGCCTGGGATGGAGAGATGGATCTGCACGATGGCCAATGAGACATTGGGGTTGAAGAACGGAAAGGGAGGGGTTTGGAAGGAGGTGCCAGTTTTGGCTGCACAAGAGTTCAGGGATGACGTTGTTTCTATTCTTAAATAAAGAAAAGATTCATTAGAGACTTTGCGTTTGAGAATGAAGTTTATTTAAGATAGCACCAAAACCTGACACCTACCCTACCCTATCCTATCCAATCCTATCCTATCTGCATGGATTATAGGTTTGCTTCGCTCATCTTAACTTTCATTCTCCTGTATCCGAATAGCTGGTGTATGAGCCATTGGTCTTCCATTCATAAGAATCGGAGCTGTTCTTGTTCTTCTGTTAAAAGCAAATGGAGAAGATCCCAGAGGACAATGGGTCAAACTCTTGTGCTGTGCACAGAACCCCTTAAGTGAGTGGATTTATACGGAACAGGTTGCGTCTGATATTTCCCTTGGAATTGAATCAAAATTGGAGAAGTCACCAAAGCAATCGACCATTGGAAATACGACTGTTAAGTGAAACCGCACACATCCATGCAGGTTCAACCTTGTAATTAAGATAAGTAAAAAAAAAAGAATACTATATTCCATTCTTGAGAATATCACCGAAAGGGTCACCGTCTTTGGAGAAATGATTGAAAGCAGCTTCTTTTCCAGTTCTTGAATCAAAATGATGTCATTCCATGGAACCTTGAATGGGAAGTGGTGCCGCCACTCTTGTTTTGATTGACTGTTATGAAAGCCATTGGCTTATGAATCTACCCTACGTTTTAAAATGATAAATACCCAACATTTTAATGCTATTCATATCCATCAATGTAAATGAAGCCAGACGTATTTGGTATTTTATTTTGAACTGACATCTGCTTAGTAACACTCTTCCCTTCTGGCTTTGTAAAATCCTTTTTGACATTGCTGGCTGACAGTCGGAGGCAAAATTCCATTTTAGTTTGGATAACGCTCAAATGGGAAAGGAAAGAAATCTCAGGGTTTTCATTAGAGATTGTACTGTGTCCTCCTTCAACCTGTCAGTCTCCAGATTTTCTCATTGGAGATGGACGGTTTAGGGACGGCTATCTGATGTTCCTTTGCAAAGAACAAATGCTATATTTTAGGGATTGTTTCTCCTTTGGTGGTAGCATAAAAGCAGGAAATAAGGGAAGGGGTCAGTAGGAAAGATTTAGACAATAACTGCATAATAGCTACGTAATTTAACATCCCTCATGTGCTATACAATGATACCACGTTGAGCATTGAATATATAAGGAAATTAAAGGGCTACACTCTCGTGTTCTCCAAAATAGATAAGAACGATGATGGGAACGGAAGAATTTGTGTAGGGTAGGGTACAACATGATGCAGAGCTGGCCTTTGACCAAGGCTCATCATCTTCAATCTTTGCAATCCCCAACAGAGACTAGTCCATGAATCTCATAAGCATCTTATGTTAATTTTTTTTTCTTTTTTTGAGCCTCACAATACCAAGCCAGCTGGTATAGCCTAGCAGCTAAAAAACTGAGCTGAGAACTTCCTGGCTCAAATTTTGCTTCTCAGCAGGTAGCTGTAAGCAGACTGTTCTCTTTTCAGCCTCCGTTCCTCCTATGTGCAAAATAAGGAATAATAACATTGTCCTACAGAGTTAAGGTTGCTGTTAGATAATGCGAGTGAGGTGGCGTCTCTCTTAGAAGGAGGTGATGCATTCTTTTTATTCAAGTCGTTGCTGAATTGGATGGTACGGACATTGTCTGCGAACACAAAAGACAGGTTTCTAATCTTCCACTCTTGATTATTACAGATTTTTTTCATTTCAAATAATGGAACTGTTGGTCCATGCCAGCAATGTATACTGGTGAAGAAAAGACAGAAGCTGTTGTCAAATCAAAAAGTCATTAATAAAGAAGAATATTTGTAGCTCAGGATTGAGTAGAATAGAATAAACAGAGTTGGAAGGGACCTTGGAGGTCTTCTAGTCCAACCCCCTGTTTAGGCAGGAAACCCTACACCACAAATGGTTATCCAACATCTTCTTAAAAACGTCCAGTGTTGGAGCATTCACAACTTCTGGAGGCAACTTCTGTTCCATTGGTTGATTGTTCTCACTGTTGGGAAATTTCTCCTTAGTTCTAAGTTGCTTCTCGCCTTGATTAGTTTCCACCCATTGCTTCTTGTCCTGCCCTCAGGTGCTTTGGAGAATAGCTTGACTCCCTCTTCTTTGTGGCAGCCCCTGAGATATTAGAATACTGCTATCATGTCTCCCTTGGTCCTTCTTTTCATTAAACTTGACATATCTAGTTCCTGCAACCGTTCTTCATATGTTTTAGCCTCCAGTCCCCTCATCATCTTGGTTGCTCTTCTCTGCACTCTTTCTAGTCTCCACATCTTTTTTACATCGTGGTGTCCAAAACTGAATGCAATATTCCAAGTATGGCCTTACCAAGGCATTATAAAGTGGCATTAACACTTCACGTGATCTTGATTCTATCCCTCTGTTTATGCAGCCTAGAACTGTGTTGGCTTTTTTGGCAGCTGCTTCACACGGCTGGCTCCTATTTAAATGGTTGTCCACTAGGACTCCAAGATCCCTCTCACAGTTACTACTTGATGTGAGGTTGATGTGAGGGGTCCTTAGTGCTCTCTAAGTTTGGTTATTTTCTCACAGACATTTCATTACCCAAACTAGCACTGATGATCATCTCAAAGGTGTTTTTTTTCAAGAGGCAACTGGACTTTTTGGTTTTTCTTTGAAGACGTTTCACTTCTCATCCAAGAAGCTTCTTCAGAGCTGAAGAAGCTTCTTGGAGGAGAAGCGAAACGTCTTCAAAGAAAAACCGGAAAGTCCAGTTGCCTCTTGAAAAAACACCTTTGGGACAACCAGGACCTGGATGACTGAGAATCTCCACAGACACTTAGCACTGGACATTTCATTGTAATATAACATAATATACATATGCATCTTAAAATTTATATTAACTTTTATCTATTCTTTATTCTATTATCAATCCACCTGTACCAATCATCCCACACCATATAATATTCTGAGTCTTCTTTCTCATTTAATTCTAACGTTAATTTGTTCATTTTGGCACATTCTAGAACCTTCTGAATAATATGTTCCTCTGGTGGGGTGTCCTTTCCTTTCCAATATTGGGCATAGGCTATTCTTGCTGCAGTGAGTATATGTATGATTAAATATCATTTTTTTCCCGGTATTTCGTCTTTAGTATTCCCACGAGAAATGTTTCAGGCAGGTATCAATTCAATTTTTTCATTGGTTGATTCTTGTAGCCAATTTTGAATTTTTCTCCAATACCTCATCGCTTCGGGACAGGACCACCACATGTGAAAGAAGGTACCTTGGTGACATCTACACTTCCAACATTTGGGGCTTATGTTTGGATAAAACAATGTTTCCTAATCTTGGCCAATTTGAGGTATGTAACGTTCAACTTCCAGAATTCTCATCCATGGCCAGGCTGGTTGTGGAAGTTCACACACCTGGAAATTGGCAAGGTTCAGAGATGGTTCCAGAAACTATTTCAAGAATCATTTGATGAGCTTCGGATAGATGATGATGATGATGATGATGATGATGATGATGATGATGATGATGTCCATTCAGTCATATCTGACTCTTGGTAATTCTATGGGCCAGGTCTCTCCACATCTTCCAATCTTCCATGACTTCTTTGAGTTTTTCTATGCTCCGGCTAGTGTCAGCTTTGATGGTGTCCAGCCACCGTGTTCCTTGACAGCCTGGTTTCCTTTTACTGCTAACTCTTCGAAACATAATTGCTTTAAGTAAGTGAGACACACTTTCGTGATTTTGCCTTCTAGTGACATCTCTGCTGTCATGTGCTCCAGTACTTGCTTGTTAGTCACTTTCACTGTCTGAGGAATACGCAAGAGCCTCCTCCATCAGCTCAGCTCAAAGGAGTCGATTCTCTTCCCATTTGTTACTTAAGGTCCAACTTTCACAACCACAAGTAGCTATATAGGGAATGCAACAGAGCAGATTAACCTGTGTTTGGTTGCTAGGCCTGATATCCTTGCTTTCTTTCTTTTTCTTTTTTTTTAAATTTGATTTATATGCCACCCTTCTCCGGAGACTCAGGGCGGCTTACAATGCGTTAAGCAATAGCCTTCATACTTTTGTATATTTATACAAAGTCAGCTTATTGCCCCCACAAACTGGGTCCTCAATTTACCTACCTTAGAAAGGATGGAAGGCTGAGTCAACCTTGAGCCTGGCGAGATTCGAACTTGCAGTAATTGCAGGCAGCTGAATGTTAATAACAGGCTATTAGTCTGCTGCGCCACCAGGCTCTTTTTACCTTGCTCAGATAGGTTGTTGTTGTTGTTAGTTGAAAAGTCATCTCCGACCCATCACAATCCCATGGACATGAGTCATCCTTAAGCCGGTCAGGATCGAACTCCAGACTGTGGACAGAATTAGCCTGCAATACTGCATTGTAACTATTGTGCCACCAGGGTTCCTAGTCAGTGAGAGTTGGAGGCTAAGCCTGCAAGATTAGCACTCCCAGCACTGAAGAATGACCTATGGGCCATGCGGGATCTTGGACCATTTTTCTTTGGGAGCCTACAGCTCCTGAAATCATACTTACTGGAATTCAGGAGCACCCCACCACTACAGACTGGTCTGTGATGGCAAATATGCAAGAATGCACGCAAACAAGAAATGCAACGTTTCAATAGATTGATTCTGGGTGGGGATGGAGGATAGAGAAAACAACAAGGTTTGTTATGGACTTCGTTGTTGTTAGTTGCAAAGTCGTGTCTGACCCATTGCGACCCCATGGACAACATTCCTCCAGGCCTTCCTGTCCTCTAACATCCTCTGGAGTCCAGTTAAATTCATGCCTACTGCCAGGGGTGGGTTCTAAATTTTTTTACTACCGGTTCTGTGGGCATGGCTTATTTTGTGGGCATGGTTTGCTGGTCATGTGACAATTTTTTAGGATTTAGCAGAGGTACTGGTCTACCAGGCTTTTAACTGCTTACAGAGCTGTACCGGTCTACCCATTTGTTTTTGGAGGCACTGGTCTACTCATTTGTTTTTGGAGGCACCGGTCTACCACCACACTGCCTTTTAACACTGATCAGCTGTAGGACGGCCCATTGAAGTCCCACGGCAAGAGTTTAAACAGTTTTTTTTCCTTCTAGCCAATCAGCTGGGACTCGGGAGGCAGCAAATAGATTGGGGGCGGTGCCAAATAAAAGGTAAGAATAATGCGGAGGCTGGTGGGAGGGCCCAGCTCCCAAACAAAGAGAACCAGTTCGGTGACGTCATATCGTCACAGCTACCGGCTCGGCCGAACCGGGCCGAACCAGGAGGAACCCACCACCGCCTACTGCTTCAGTGACTCCATCCAGCCACCTCCTTCTCTGCTGTCCCCTTCTTCTTTTGCCCTCAATTGTTCCAAGCATGATGCTCTTCTCCAGGGAGTCCTTCCTTCTCATTAGATGGCCAAAGTATTTGAGTTTCATCTTCAGGATCTGGCCTTCTAAAGAGCAGTCAGGGTTGATCTCCTCTAGGACTGACCGGTTGGATCGCCTTGCAGTCCAAGGGACTCGCAGGAGTCTTCTCCAGCACCAGAGTTCAAAGGCCTCCATTCTTTGGCGCTCAGCCTTTCTTATGGTCCAACTTTCACAGGTAGGCAGTAATTAATTCAAGAATTAACTGAAGGGACTAAGATAGAAAAACCATGCCACCATCAGTCACCCTGCAAGGACTCACCTGGCCTGGGTGATCCAATGTGCAAACATTTTAAGTGTCAACCCTAATCAGAAGAACATGAAACAATGCCACCAGACAGCTGAACATCTCTTCCAAAACTCAAAGCTATGAATACAAATGAGATCTGGGCTGTTTGATCAGCACACCGCCAACATTGGCACCCTTGCAAAACAATATTTGGAGACTAAAACTTGTTAAGGAATTAAAAAAAACCACACAAAACAAAAAAAAACAAAACAAAACCCAACACTCTTCACCATTAACAACAGTAACAACCCCATGTTGTCGTTACAGCTTTTTTTTTGCCAAAAAGCGATCCAGACTTATACCAATACATTTGACATTTCTTTGCCACTCCGAAGAAAAGAATGTAAAATGAGACCATGTTTTAAAACAATGGGGAAGCTTCCAGTGCTACAATTAACTGCTAGCATATGCCACTGCTTCCGAGAGGATTTTTTAATCCCTTTAAACATTAATGTAATGTTTTTGCTTCTGTCGCAATACGGCAGCCATCTGTATTGGGACCTGGTAAGAACCAGGAATAGGGATCAGAGCGAAAGAGGGAGGGAGGCTGAAGCAAGGAGAGTTAACAGAATAACAGAAGAGTAGAGTTGGAAGGACTTTGGAGATCTTCTAGTCCAACGCCCTGCAAAGGCAGGAAACTATACCATTTCAGAAAAAGTGGTTGTCCAATTTCTTCTTAAAAACTTCCAGTGTTGGAGCGTTTACAACTTCTGGAGGCAAGTTGTTCCACTGATTAATTGTTCTAACAGTCAGGAAATTTCTCCTTAGTTCTAGGTTGGTTCTCTCCTTGATTAGTTTCCATCCATTGTTTCCTGTCTTGCCTTCCATTGCTTTGGAAAAGAGGCTGACCCCCTCTTCTTTGTGGCAACTCTTTAGATATTTAACAGATTAACAGAGTCGCAAGGGACCTTGTAGGTCATCTAGTCCAACCCCGCACCCAAGCAGGAGACCCTACACCATTGCTGACAGATGGCAGTCCAGTCTCTTCTTGAAAGCAGCCAGTGATGAAGCTCCTACAACTTCTGAAGGCAACTTCTGTTCCATGGGTTGGTTGTTCCCATTGTCAGAAAACTTCTCCTTGTTTCTACGTTGAATCTCTCTTTGTTAAGTTTCCATCCATTATTCCTTGTCTGGTCTTCGGATGTCTTAGAAAGTAGTTTGGACCCCTCCTCTCTGTGGCAGCCCCTCAAATATTGGAAGGCTGCTATCATGTCTCCCCTGGTCCTTCTCTTCACTAGACTAGCCATGCCCAGTTTCTGCAACTGTTCATTGTATGTTTTAGCCTCCAGTCCCCTAATCATCTCTGCTCTTCTCTTTTTAGAGTCTCAACATCTTTTTTATAGTGTGGGAGCCAAAAGTGGATGCAGGATTCTAGGTGTGGTCTTACTAAGGCTTTATAGAGTGGTGTTAGTACCTCCCTTGATCTTGATTGTATCCCTCTGTTAATGCAATTTAGGATTGCATTGGCAAGTGGAAACCCAGGGAAATGTTTCTTCCTCCAGCTTTATGCTAGAGGGGGGGAAAAAATGCCGTGTCTGTTTTTGACATTAAATCAAATCTCAGTCTATAAAGGAATTCCTTCTGCAAACCAATTATTGTTGTCAAATAAAAGCAGACACAATGACTGGCAAGGCACCAAACTTTATATATCTTTCATTTCTGCATCTTCAGTCTTGACCTTCCTTCGGCTGCAAAGATCAACAGAAATGTTTAAGAGATCAGCATCTCTGCTTTTTAGAGGTTAAAAAAAAAAAAAGAAATGCCAAACACGGCATTTTGGGTTGACAACCTGCTTGTCAGGATACAAAAGTCTTTCGTTGAACATGCAACGCAACCGAAAAAGGGCTTTGCGTAGACTCTAGCGATTGACTGCCTTTTGGAAACAGCTGTTGGATCAATTAATCAGAAAACGAGTAAGCCACCCTTTGTATACGGAATCACTTGTTTCTTCCTAATATTTCTATTTTTCACGTGGAGGCCCCATCACTGGAGATTGCCAAGAAGAGCCTAGATAGCCACTTGTCCAGAACGGTATGGGGCAGGGGTCCCAAACCCCCGTCCCCCGGGCCATGGCCTGTTTGAAACCAGGCTGCCAGGATTCCAAGTAACAAGCCCAACGCAATCATAAGGTCCGAGGCCTGGGATTTCCTCAAAGTATGAATTGATTAGGCATGTACAGATACAGATTAACAAGAGTTGGAAGGGACCTTATAGGTCATCTAGTCCAACCCCCCACTGCTCCAGCAGGAGACCCTACCCCATTTCTGACAAATGGCAGTCCAATCTTTTCTTGAAAGTCTCAAGTGATGAATCTCCCACAACTTCCGAAGGCAACTTCTGTTCCATGGGTTGATTGTTCTCCCTGTCAGAAAGTTCCTCCTCATTTCTAGGTTGAATCTCTCCTTGGTCAGTTTCCAACCATTATTCCTTGTCTGGCCTTCAGGTGCTTTGGAGAATAGCTTGACCCCCCCCTCCTCTCTGTGGCAGCCCCTCAAATATTGGAAGACTGCTATCATGTCTCCCCTGGTCCTTCTCTTCACTAGACTAGCCATGCCCAGTTTCTGCAACCGTTCTTCATATGTTTTAGTCTCCAATCCCCTAATCTTCTCTGCACTTCTTCTAGAGTCTCAATGTCTTTTTTATAGTGTGGTGGCCAAAACTGGATGCAGTACTCTAGATGTGGTCTTACTAGGGCTTTATAGAGTGATATTAGTACCTCCCTTGATCTTGATTGTATCTCTCTGTGTCATATTGGCACAGCTGGTGAAAACCTGACTCTGAAAGAGCAGAGGTTTTCCCCACCCAAATCAAAACCCAAAGTTCTTCCCCCCCTCAGTCCACACGTCTGTCACATGGTCCAAACAGGTCACAGTCCCAACTCTAGTTGGCTTCAGTCCACACCACCCCAACATCTGGTGGGAACGTCCTTGGCTCACAGGGGAAAGAATTTTATTTTGGCTACAAGTCCCCAGCTATCTCTATCCCCCCTTCTCGTTCCTACAGCTCCAGTCGGCCTCGCTGTGGCAGCCCTGAAGATGCTCCAATATGGCTTCCGGGCTTGACATGGGCCACGGAAGAGATGGGCAAGCACAGGCATGTGAAACTTCTCTTGCACGAGCGGAGGGTGCCTAGCAGAGGTGGGATTCAGCCAGTTCACACCTATTCGGGAGAACCGGTTGTTAACTTTCTAAGCATTTCGAAGAACCAGTTGTTGGAAGAAACCTTATTTTGTTTTTTCCACTTTACAGGGCTAATCCTGTAAGGAAGGCAGGAAGGAAACATTCTGGTGGTGTTTCTAGCCTAATCTTTATTGCCCTGCTTACAGAAACTGCCTCTCTGATTAACCCTTACTACATTGTAACAGCTAAGGTGAAGCACCCATCGACGTGAGTGACATTGAGTTGGCCATGCCCACACGATCACATGATCACTGAGCCACACCTACTCAGCTGGTCATTAGGGCAGAGAACCGGTTGTTAAATTATTTGAATCCCACTCGCATGCAAACGTTCCATTGGCAAGAATGGAGCTTCGTGTGTGAGTGCCAGCACTCTCTGCTTCCTCGCGAAGGTCCACTCGTGTGAGTGGATAACATGTGTGCCAGCCGCTCACATAAATGGAGCTGTGTGTGCATGCATGTGCCTCCAACTTTCTCACAGACACACCAGTGGTGAAATCCAATTTTTTTTTTACTATCGGTTCTGTGGGCGTGGCTTGGTGGGCATGACTTGGTTGGCGTGGCAGGGGAAGGATACTGCAAAATTCCCACCCCGCTCCAGGGGAAGGATATTGAAAATCTCCATTCCCACCCCACTCTGGGGCCAGCCAGAGGTAGTATTTGCTGGTTCTTCGAACTACTCAAAATTTCCGCTACCGGTTCTCCGAACTACTCAAAATTTCTGCTACCGGTTCTCCAGAATCTGTCAGAACCTGCTGGATTTCACCCCTGACACACACACTCCACGCTGGGCTGGGCCACCAAGTTGGAAAGGTTAGGGATCGCTGGGTATAGGATTTACTGCGTGAATATGGGGTTGGATTAGAAGACATCCACCGTCCCTCTCAACTTTTCAATTGTGGTTTAATGTACAAAGTGGACTCCATTCGTCCCTTCCGAACCCCGCCTTCCCAGATTTTTGACCCGCCATCATTCATAATATCACCTCCATCCCTAGCCTTTATGGATGGCTTCTGGTCACTTGTTTTCTCTCCCAGAATAGCATTCGGGGTGGACAATTCACAACACACTTGTTAGATTGTCTCCAGAGATAACAAAAGCATCCATTGAAAGTCAGAGCATGGGGATTGTAACATTGTGCAGGTTTCCTCTCAGGAGAGAGATTAAAAATCCTTTCAGGTGCAACTGTTCCGAAGATATTGTGAAACTTCTGTAAATAGAAAGGTGCTAAATAAAGGATTTCAAGCAATATGTTCTACAAGGCTGGAATTCTCCAGAGGAAACAGAAGGAATGGAGACTTTCTGTTAAAGTCATTAACCGGCACCAATCATTCCAAACTCCTCCGTCCAAATGAATCACTTCCTTCTCTGGCTCACAGTTCAATCTTGTTTTCTCACAGAAAAAAAAAAGAAGGGAAAATAAAATATAAGCCATGGCCTTGTCATACCAGAAAATGGAATATTGTGTTATTTCTGGTTTCAGAGAAGAGCTTTTTTTGGTTAGTCACGCATCCTAATTTTGGAATCTCCTTCGGTCGGATCTCACCTGGTTTTAAAAAAAAAGGTTTGGAGGAATGAAAAGACAAAATTTGCTTTTGGCAGGGCCAGTTTGGGATTTTCTGTTCAGGTGAGAACAGAAGTATGGAGGCTAACACAACTGTTGTAGTAAGGGTTTCAGTAAGAGCTTTGCCCTTTCGGTCTCCTGCAAGGATATTGGAAACTTGCAGCCAACATCATAAGGCCAAGAAGGAGCATGATTCTAACTATTTTCCCCAAGCTGCTTTGAGCTTTGTTTACCTGGGAGTATCCCAATACCACACATTTACAAAAAGAACAGGTTCGAAGAACATGAGGCAGACCCAGGAGAAGATGGAGAGAGACCATCAAAGATGCACTTATAATAGCATCAAATAAGAATAGTGGAGGCTGCCAGAAGAGCAAGAGCAAGAATTTGTATCTCCCTCAACAATGAAAGTGAGGAGGAGGAAGAGGAGAAAAGGAGAGGAGGAGGAGGAGGAAGAGGAAGAGGAGAAAAGGAGAGAGGAGGAGAAGGAGAAGGAGAAGGAGGAGAGAAGGAAGAGGAGGAGAAGGAGAAGGAAGAAGAGGAGAAAAGGAGAGGAGGAAGAGAAGGAGGAGGAGAAGGAGGAGGAGGAGGAAAAGGAGGAGAAGGAGGAGAAGGGGAAAAGGAGATGAGGAGGAGGAGGAGGAAGAAGAAGGAGAAGGAGAAGGAGAAGGAGAAGGAGAAGGAGAAGGAGAAGGAGAAGGAGAAGGAGAAGGAGAAGGAGATGATTTGCAAATTTGGAGCTTAAAACGGCATTTCATTGGCCATCATGTTTTGCTTCGGTTCCCATCTTCTGCTGTGGAAGAAACAGACCTTCCTTTCTTCCTTCCTCCTTCCTCCCCTTCCTTCCCTTCCTTTCCCAACTCCTTCCTTCCTTCCTTCCTTCCTTCCTTCCTTCCTTCCTTCCTTCCTTCCTTCCTTCCTTCCTTTTTTCCTTCCCATTCAGGACCAAGCCTATTTCTAATTAGCACAGCTGAAGAGGTTAGAGCCAGTTGTGCTCCCAGAAAGACCCAGTGGGCCATTTAAACACAGAATGGCAACCTCAACCTATCTATCCGTTGACTTTTTAGGTTACTCCATAAAGCAACGGTCCCAGCAGGGTAGCTTCATTTTATCTCTATTACTTCCCTTAGACCTCAGCCATTTGTTAGGTAAAATCCCTATTCCGCTTCCCCCCGTAAAAATTCCCAGGTGATGAAAGATGCCATAAGGCCCTTCTCAGATGACCGTCTGGATACAATGGTAGATTCAAAGTAAAACCGAAACATTCCCTTCCTTTTTTAATTAAAGAATTCACTGATGTGTCTAATATAAATAAGGGGGGTCCTTGGTGGTCTCTGAACTTGCTTGTTTTCTCGCAGACGTTTCATTACCCTAACTAGGTAACCTCATCAGGCCTAGAAGGCAGAGGTGGGTTTCAGCAGGTTCTGACCAGTTCTGGAGAACTGGTAGCGAAATTTTGAGTGGTTCGGAGAACCGGTAGTAAAAATTCTGACTGGCTCCACCCCCATCTATTCTCTGCCTCCCGAGTCCCAGCTGATCGGGAGGAAATGGGGATTTTGCAGTATCCTTCCCCTGGAGTGGGGAGGGAGTGGGGATTTTACCGTATCCTTCTCCTGCCACACCCATCAAGCCACACCCACCAAGCCATGCCATGCCCACCAAGCCACGCACACAGAACCAGTAGTAAAAAAAATTTGAACCCACCACTGCTAGAAGGGAATGGGAGAGGAGGAGGAGGAGGAGGAAGAGGAGGAAGAGGAAGAGGAGGACAACTGTGGGGTCCTTGGTGCTCTCTGAGCTTGGTTGTTTTCATGCAGACGTTTCATTACCCAACTAGGTTACATCATCAGTGCTAGAAGGGAATGGAGGAGGAGGAGGAGGAGAAAAAAGAGGAGGAGGAGAAAGAGGAGGAGAGGAGGAGGAGAAGGAGGAGAGAAGGAGGAAGAGGAGAAAAGGAGAGGAGGAGGAGAAGGAGGAGGAAAGGAGGAGAGAAGGAAAGGGGAGAGGAGGTGGAGGAGAACAGTGGGGTCCCTGGTGCTCTCTGAGCTTGGTTGTTTTCTTGCAGACGTTTCATTACCCTAACTAGGTAACCTCATCAGTGCTCTCTGCATCATCACTGCTGTCAGCACTGCTGCTGTTACCTAGTTGGGTCATGAAACATCTTCAAGAAAACAACCAAGCTCAGAGAGCACCAAGGACCCCGCAGGTCAAACCTGAGCTACAAATATTCGCCTTTATTAATATAAATAAACTCAGAAACCTGGTTTCCATGGTTACCAGGCTTTTAATCTTCCATATTGAATATAGCTCAGTGGTTGATTGTTTCAAGCAACTCATGGTATAAATGTTAGGTTATGGTTAAGAAAAGCTCCTTGCATTTCAAATACAAGAAATTAGGAATGTACTGGAATGTTTTATTTGGAAAAATCTTTCCAATCATTTCTTATAAAGGGCAGACTTGAAAGCATTACCGCAGCTAGGAAGTGAATGTAGAGTTTCTAGATCAAGAATACAAATTCTTAATTGTTTCTCATCCATTTGATGCATCTGTGACCAGCAATGAGCACACAGCAAAAACAGAATATAATGGAGGTATATACTGTATCCATGGATGGCAGTTTGGTGTACTGTTGGGTGTAAGGCTAAAAACCAGGAGACTGGGAGTTCTAGACTATTTAGCTACAAAGCCAACTGGAAGAAGTCCCCTTCTTCCAGCCCAGGAAGAAGGCTAATGAGAAACCATTTTGAAAATATTACTGAGGAAATTGCAGGAAACAGTTGTTCCACCAACACACACAGTCACACAGAGTGAGTGAGTGAGTGAGTGAGTGAGTGAGTGAGTGAGTGAGTGGGAGGGAGGGAGGGAGGGAGGGAGGGAGGGAGAGGGAGATGCAAACAGTCATATCCACCACACCCAACATTGGAAAAGAAGCATATTAGTGGGAGAATACCTTCAGAAATGATGATAATGCCTTGGTAAGGCCACACTTGGAATATTGCATTCAGTTTTGGTCACCACGATGTAAAAAAGATGTGGAGACTCTAGAAAGAGTGCAGAGAAGAGCAACCAAGATGATTAGGGGACTGGAGGCTAAAACGTGTGAGGAACGGTTGCAGGAACTGGGTATGTCTAGTTTGATGAAGAGAAGGACTAGGGGTGACATGATAACAGTGTGCCAATATCTCAGGGGCTGCCCCAAAGAAGAGGGAGTCAAGCTATTATTCAAAGCACCTGAGGGTAGAACAAGAAGCAATGGGTGGAAACTAATCAAGGAGAGAAGCAACTTAGAACTAAGGAGAAATTTCCTGACAGTTAGAACAATTAATCAGTGGAACAACTTGCCTCCAGAAGTTGTGAATGCTCCAACACTGGAAGCTTTTAAGAAGAGATTGGACAACCATTTGTCTGAAATAGTATGGAGTTTCCTGCCTGAGCAGGGGGTTGGACTAAAAGATCTCCAAGGTCCCTTCCAACTTCTATTCTATTCTATTCTATTCTATTCTATTCTATTCTATTCTATTCTATTCTATTCTATTCTATTCTATTCTATTCTATTCTATTCTATTCTATTCTATTCAAGAGGTGGTTTAAGTTCCACCGATATTTTGAGTCCACAGTTTCCTCCAATCTTGCTTTAGTTTGGCAAGATTCTGTCTATAGGTAGGGAACAACAAAGAAATTTGCTTTCGAGGAAGAAGCTCTGGTGGCGCAGTGGTTAGAATGCAGTATTGCAGGTTAACACTGCCCACAGCCTGAAATTCGATCCTGACGGGCTCAAGGTTGACTTAGCCTTCCAGCCTTTCAAGATCAGTAAAATGAGGACCCAGATTGTTGGGGGCAATATGCTGACTCTGTAAAGCACTATGGGGCAGTATAAGTCTCTCTGGTATTAATAGAATAACAGAATTGGAAGGGACCTTGGAAGTCTTCTAGTCCAACCCCCTGTTTAGGCAGGAAACCCTACACCACTTCAGACAAATGGTTAGCCAACCTCTTCTTAAAAATTTCCAGTGTTGGAGCATTCACAACTTCTGGAGGCAAGTTGTTCCACTGATTCATTGTTATAACTCAGGAAATTTCTCCTTAATTCTAAGTTGATTCTCTCCTTGATTAGTTTCCATCCATTGCTTCTTGTCCTGCCTTCGAGTGCTTTGGAGAATAGTTTGACTCCCTCTTCTTTGGGGCAGCCCCTGAGATATTGGAACACTGCTATCCTGTCTCCCCTAGTCCTTCTTTTCATTAAACTAGATATACCCAATTCCAGCGATCGTTCTTCGTATGTTTTAGCCTCCGGTCCCAGTCCAAGTGTTATTGGTGGTGCTAGAGCTATTTTGAAGTCTGACAAGATGGAATCAGTTACTCTGGTTTCATTTCAGATCATATAAATCTTTCACCCTAATATGTTTCTTTAACGCCTTTAGTAGGACTGAAGTCTTTTTCTCAGTAAATCCTGAGCATCTTGAATAAAATGAATTGATGGATAAATTCTAGTCCATTAGGAATTTCATAATGATAGAAGTAATTACATAGAACACGTTAGGCAAGAAAAAGCATTGTTCCACACTAGTGTGAATATTTGAGTAAGCAATTTAATGAGAGCATATTTTGGCTCAATAAATCAAGAGGTATTTTGAAACGAGATCCAGTACTATCAGAGAGAAAGAAAAAGAAATCTTAGTATGACTGTCACACAATGGGCTTCAACTTTCAGAGAGAGAGAGAAAGGAAGGAAGGAAGGAAGGAAGGGAGGAAGGAAGGAAGGAAGGAAGGAAGGAAGGAAGGAAGGAAGGAAAGAAAGAGAAAGAAAGAAAGAAAGAGAAAGAAAGAAAGAAAAAAGAAAAAAAGAAGGGGAATAAAGAAAAAAATCAGTACCAATGAAAGGAGAAATTTATGCAGCTCACAATCTAAAACTTGACTTTGATGATAAGAAATCTGCTATTAATGAAACCTTGGGAAATAATTACTTTACTAGCCAAAGAAATATCGCTGTCTTCTTTGTAATTTGATGTCAGCATCCTTCCTGTTAATGTTTCACAACAAAATCTAAAGGCCTAATTTGTTTTTGTTAATATAAAATATATTTTTTTAAAAAAAAAAAATCCTTGGGGACAAGAAGGATTTTTAAAAACCACAAAACCAAAGCAAAGAAAATATTTTTTGGGGAGGGGGGACACACAAATCTGGAGTAAAAATACCTAGAGACTTATGCTGAACTTTTCAAAAAACAAACCTCTGCGTCGGATTTATTTGTCTTTAAGAAATATTTCTGAAGGCTATGGGAAAGTTCAAGGACTCGGTAGGAGAAATTGTGGCTTCTTCTCTGAATGAATCAATAGTTCTAGGCCGCAATCAAAAATGGGATTCACATCATTTACCTACCTGTTCACCCAGCACCGAAAATGTGGGCATGCGTCAGAGGTGGGTTCTACTTACCTTTACTACTGGTTTGCAATGGGGCCGCGCACGCAGAAGCTTCCTGATGATGTCAGGATTGGTGGGCGGAGCCTCCTGCCGGTTTTACTACCGGTTCTACAGAACCAGTCTGAACTGGGGGCAACCCACCACTGGCGTGCGTGCATCTTCTGTGCATGCGCCCAGCCCAGGGGTGGGTTCTACTTACCTTTACTACCGGTTCGCAGTGGGGCCGCGTGCGTGCGCTGGCTTCACTCACGTGCACGTGTGCTCTTCTGCGCATGCACAGAAGCGTTTTGATGACGTCGGGGTCAGTGGGTGGAGCTTCCCGCTGGGTTTACTACCGGTTCTATAGAACCGGTCCAAACCGGGGGCAATCCACCTTCCGTGCATGTGCCCAGCCTCAAAACATACCTAAATAGGAGAGCATAGAGCCGGGATGGTTCACCTACTGATTCACCTGAACCGGTCCGAACCGGCTGAATACCACTTCTGCCCGCAATGCCTTTTCATGGGAAAACTTGCAAATTATCCTTAAAGCTGTCTCTCGTTCCAGATCACCCAGGACCATTTTGAAATAAAGATAAAGGTTAAAATCCCCCCTGTCCCATTGTGTCCAACTCTGGAGCATACTGCTCCATCTCCATTTCTTAGTCAAGGGAGGCAGCATTGTCTGAAGACATTTCCGTGGTCATATGACCTGCATGGCTATACAAGAGGCGCACAGAGCACTGTTATCTTCTTGCCAAATGGTACCTATTTATCTACTCACATTTGCATGCTTTTGAACTGCTAGGCGGGCAGGGCAAGTAACAGGAGCTCATCCCATCATAGGGCACTCGGGCAGGGATGGGTTCTACTTACCTTTACTACTGGTTCACAACAGGATTGCACATGCGCCTTGCTTCTGCGCATGTGCCGATGACGACATCCAGGGCAGTGGGCGGGGCCTCCTGCCGGTTTAACTACCGGTTCTTGAGAACCGGTCTGAAGCGGGGGCAACCCACCACTGCACTCGGGGGTCTTGAACCTGGGCTGCCAGCTTTCCAGCCGCCAAGCTCAGTGTCTTTAACCATTGAGCCATTGCACCCCTCCCCCATTTTGAAACAGGTTATCCTTAATCGATTCCCTCCCTCCTTGGAATCCAGACGACATTCCGTTGCAGTTCTTTCTAATTGTCCATATCCTCCTTTGCCTGTTCAACTACCTCTTATTCTACTCCTCTTATTCTAAGGATGAGTACCCAAGGGCATTATGGAAAACTCCTTCTCTAATCTCCTGATTTCCAAATTCAATACATTGCCTTCAATTCTGTGCATATTCGCCCTTCTCACATTCTTGCTCCTCCTCCCCCATGTGTTCTCAACTTCTGGTCCATACGAAGTGACTCTGCAAGACAATAGATGCTTTTCCATTCTCTTTTTAGAAGCTAACCCTTTTTCCTTTTGGCCATCCAGTTCTGAATAGATCTTCTGTGACATCACAGCATTCAGTTGATTTATTTATTTATGTCTCGCCTGTATTATTTTGACAAACAACTCAAGGCAGCCAACGTACCCAACACACTTCCCTCTTTCTATTTTCCCCACAACAACTGCCCTGTGAAGTGAGTTGGGCTGAGAAACAGAGTGTCAGCATTCCAATTTATGATCTCCTCCAGCGCTGACATGAATGAGAGAGGGAGAAGCCTTGCTTTAATGCTGAGATGAACTTTCACTTAGTTTCCTGCTACTTGGTAGATAACGTTACTTAGGAGATAGAGGGAAGGGGGAATTCCTGTGAATAGAAAGTGCTTGGGACGGAGAGATGGATCTGCACGATGGCCAATGAGACATTGGGGATGAAGAACGGATAGGGAGGGGTTTGGAAGGAGATGCCAGTCTGGGCTGCATCCAGAGTTCAGGAATGACGTTTTTATTCTTAAATAAAGAAAAGATTCATCAGAGACTTTGCGTTTGAGAATGAAGTTTATTTAAGATAACACTGAAACCTGACACAGAGACTGGCCCAAAGTCAGCCAACTGGTTTTTCATGCCTAAAGGCAAAACTAGAATTCACAGGCTCCTGGTGATTGGTCCAAAATCACCCAGCTGACTTTCATGCCTAAGGTAGGACAAGAACTTCTCCTAAGGCAGGAGTAGAACTTACAGTTTCTGGCTTTCTTGCCAGGTGCCTTAACACTAGACTAAACTGGCTCTCCAGTTTGTTATAGAGCCTAGGTGGCGCAGTGGTTAGAGTGTAGTACTGCAGGTTACTTCTGCTGACTGCCGGCTGCCTGCAATTTGGCAGTTCAAATCCCACCAGGCTCAAGGTTGACTCAGCCTTCTATCCTTCCGAGGTGGGTAAAATGAGGACCCAGATTGTTGGGGGCAACAGGCTGACTCTGTAAACCACTTAGAGAGAGCTGTAAAGCAGTATATAAGTCTAAGTGCTATTGCTATTATTAATATTGCTAATGCTCTCAGGGGGCAAACTTACCGAATGCCAAATGCCAGCTTGACCATTATAACACTATTTATGGACAGGGTGTTGTGTCATAAGTAATATCAAGTCTTCAGGCTTAGGTTAATTGATGGTTTGATGCCTTTTCTCTGAAAGATTAACCTGATAGATAAGTATATTTAAGAGATTCTAATGTGCACATTGAAGTGGAGTTACAATGATACAGCAAGCAAGTCTTACTGAATCAGCAGTTTCTCGGATATAAATATAATTTTCAGAGTGGAATCTGGCCAGGATACTCAAGGACAAAAAAGAAATAAAAAGGCCTTTTTTTAAAATCAGTGCTGCCTGAAGCAATTCAGGAATAATTATATATAATATCAAATTATTCAATTATGCAGTAAAGATGCCTTTCTTCCCCAATTATGCTTTTGAACATAAAAATGCTAATACCTCATCATTTCATAATAGAATGCAAGCTACAAAATTGATATAATATGGGCGCATTGTATATGTACATTAGAAGTTTAAAATCAACTTCTGAGTTCAAAGAAACCTAATAAAAAGGAAAGGGAAGGGAATGCCCAGGGGTGAAATCCAGCAGGTTCTGACAGGTTCTGGAGAACCGGTAGCAGAAATTTTGAGCAGTTCGGAGAACCGACAAATACCACCTCTGGCTGGCCCCAGAGTGGGGTGGGAATGGAGATTTTGCAGTATCCTTTCCCCAGGAGTGGGGAGGGAATGGGGATTTTGCAGTATTCTTCCCCTGGACTGGGGTGGGAATGGAGATTTGGCAGTATCCTTCCCCTGGACTGGGGTGGGAATGAGGATTTGGCAGTATCCTTCCCCTGATATGCCAACCAAGCCATGTCCACCAAGCCACACCACACCACACCACGCCCACCAAGCCACGCCCACAGAACCGGTAGTAAAAAAACTTTGGATTTCACCACTGGGAATGCCTCTTTACTTTTAGACACTAAACCAAGGTCTAAGCAGGTGGCTATAATTCAGTGCTTTGTTTGGATATAGCTCCACCTGCTTGGAAAGAAGACATAAAAGGGTGGTAGATACTGGAGATCATCTTGACATGCTAGAAGGTGAGGCCAGGAGCAAATTCACAGCTTTTCCTTCTTGGAAGTAGAGGTACTGTCTCTTTCAAAGAAGACAAGAAATGGGTGGTAGATACTGGAGATCATCTTGACACACTAGAAGGTGAGGCCAGGAGCAACGTCACAGCATCAACTTCTTGGAAGTAGAGGTACTGTCTCTTTCAAAGAAGACAAGAAAAGGGTGGTAGATACTGGAGATCATCTTGACACACTAGAAGGTGAGGCCAGGAGCAACTTCACAGCATCAACTTCTTGGAAGTAGAGGTACAGTCTCTTTCAAAGAAGACAAGAAAAGGGTGGTAGATACTGGAGATCATCTTGACACACTAGAACAGTGGGTCTCAACCTTCCTAATGCCACGACCCTTTAATACAGTTCCTCATGTTGTGGTGACCCCCAACCATAAAATTATTCCTAAAACCATTGAAAATATGTGTTTTCTGATGGTCTTAGGCGACCCCTGTGAAAGGGTTGTTCGACCCCCAAAGGGGTCCCGACCCACAGGTTGAGAACCATTGAACTAGAAGGTGAGGCCAGGAGCAACTTCACAGTATCAACTTCTTGGAAGTAGAGGTATTGTCTCTTTCAAAGAAGACAAGAAAGGGGTGGAAGATACTGGAGATCATCTTGACACACTAGAAGGTGAGACCAGGAGCAACTTCACAGCTTCACCTTCTTGGAAGTAGAGGTACAGTCTCTTAGAAAGAGGTGGAAGATATTGGAGATCATCCTGTCACTCTAGAAGGTGAGGCCAGGAGCAACTTCACAGATTCACCTTCTTGGAAGTAGAGGTACTGTCTCTTTCAAAGAAGACAAGAAAAGAGTGGTAGATACTGGAGATCATTCTGTCACTCTAGAAGGTGAGGCCAGAAGCAACTTCACAGCTGCTTCTTCTTGGAAGTAGAGGTCTCTTAGAAAGAGGTCAAGAAAGGGGTGGAAGATACTGGAGATCATCTTGACACACTAGAAGGTGAGACCAGGAGCAACTTCACAGCTTCACCTTCTTGGAAGTAGAGGTACAGTCTCTTAGAAAGAGGTGGAAGATATTGGAGATCATCCTGTCACTCTAGAAGGTGAGGCCAGGAGCAACTTCACAGATTCACCTTCTTGGAAGTAGAGGTACTGTCTCTTTCAAAGAAGACAAGAAAAGGGTGGTAGATACTGGAGATCATCCTGACACACGAGAAGAACTCTGGAAGTAGCTGTGTTGTCTCTGATAATGTCTTCCATGCAAGCCCTGTAAGGAATGCACTCTCCCCACTTCTGCTGTCATTTTGTGAGAACACCCAAGGGTGTCCCTCAAACCACCGCTAGAACTGAAAACATGGTCTTCCCAAATAGATGACCTACAAGCTGCATCTTGTGTTGTGACTTTTTACTGCCCTTCACACTAACGTCGTGATGAACAGAGACATGGCTTTCAGCTAGCTCTCCCTTAATGAATTGTAGAAGAATCAATACGTGTGCGTGAAAGAGTATATTTTGGTTCCTGCTCAATACAATAGACTTACCCTGAGTATTTTGGTTCCCATGACTTCTGTGGCAGTCAGTCAAAACAGAGATTTGGGATGTATATTTTTTTCTGCTTCTGATCGCTGGATGACCTGCCGAAGGAATTCGGACTTCTGTCACTTCTCTGGAGAAAAGAAAATTTAATACCACAAATGGATTATTTGCAAGTTCAGTGTGTACAGTCCGTGTTGGATGGACTTACGATGCACTCAGCTGACCACTGTGATCTCCCAGCGCCCATGGTCTGCTATGGTGACCATCAGAGGGCCCCACTGTAAGTTCAGGTTGGGTCTTCTCCAGAGAAGGTGAATTAAAAAGAAATCAGGGCAGGATAAAGCATGTCTTAGGTCGGGATCTTCATCAAGTCTCTCTACGAGAAAGTGATTTAGCATCTCTTTGGGGCAGTGGTGAAATCCAATTTTTTTTACTACTGGCTCTGTGGGCGTGGCTTGGTGGGCATGGTGTGGCTTGGTGGGCATGGCTTGGTGGTGTGGCACGGGAAGGATACTGCAAAATCTCCATTCCCACCTCACTCCAGGGGAAGGATACTGCAAAATCCCCATTCCCTCCCCACTCCTGGGGGAAGGATATTGCAAAATCTCCATTCCCACCCCACTCTGGGGCCAGCCAGAGGTGGTATTTGCCAGTTCTCCGAACTACTCAAAATTTCCGCTACTGGTTCTCCAGAACCTGTCAGTACCTGCTGGATTTCACCCCTGCTTTGGGGGGGGGGGAGGAATTTGAGGCTGACAACATCTTGTCTCCAAACTTTTGGGGGGAACAGTTCTAGGTTACCAAATCTGTGCTGGAACATCACAAGATGGTAGCAAAGAGGTAGTTTTCTGCCACATAATGCTCATTTTTGCAACCCAAATCTGATAATCTTAAGTATTCTACTGAACCCTTTTCCACCAAAAATGGATGCAATGATTCATTATCATTTTGAGAAGAACATATCAAAATGGCAATGCCTGTTAAAGCACTAAAAATAAATCTCCAAGCCTGTCATTCCACATTTCCCCAAAAATACGATCCTTGGTCCCACTCATTTCCGGTGATGTATTTTAGCTAAGTTTGTCCTGTTATACCACCCACTGCAGCTCTTCTCCCCAATCAAATACAAGTAGTCTTCGACTTAAGACCCCAATTGAGCCCGAAATGTTTGCGGCTAAGTGAGATAGCTGTTAAGTGAGTTTTGCCTCATTTTATGACCTTTCTTACCAGAGTTGTTAAATCAATCATGCACTTGTTAGGTTAGTAACATACCGTGTTTCTCCAAAAATAAGACCCAACTGGAAAATAAGCCCTAGCGTGATTTTTCAGGATGCTCGTAATATAAGTCCTACCCCAAAAATAAGCCCCAGTTAAGACCATCAGCCAGATGGACACATTTAGTACCATATTTTCCCTAAAATAAGAACTAACTGGAAAATAAGCCCTAATGCGTATTTTGGAGCAACAATTAATATAAGATCCGGTCGTATTTTTGGGGAAACGTGGTAGTTGTTAAGTGAATCTGGTTTCCCCGTTGACTTTTCATGTCAGAAGATCACAAAATGGGATCACATGACCCAGGGACACCGTAACTGTCATAAATAGGAGTCAGCTGCCAAATGTATGAATGTTGATCATGTGACCATGGGGATGCAACTGTCGTAATTGTGAAAAATGGTCACGTCACTTTTTTCAATGCCATTGTAACTTTGAACAGTCACTAAATGAATAGTTGTAAATGGAGAACTTCCTGTATTGGCTGTGGTTCAATGCCATCAAAACTCTGATCTCCAAAAACTCCAACCTACTGGAAAACCTTTCTCAGGGAACATCTCCTCTGCTTTTCTAAGTCGTTGGTCTCCTTGACGCTGTTCTGACCCAGCTCCACAAACACGACAAACCCTCTGAAGTTAACTCAAAGATTCCTTTATTAGGAATCCCCAGCAAAAAGTTTCTCTCTCAATGCAGAAGAGGAATAGTTGTCTGCCACATATATTCATCTCTGCTTGCTGCCTTTTATCCCCAGAGCTAAGGTGGAGCTTCACTAGCAGTGGTGGCTCTTCCGTCCCAAGGACCGGCCCACAGATTTTCACTGCTCTCCTCTCCTCTGCCTTCTGTGCATCCGTGTGTCAAGCACTGGACCCAGCTGTTCCTCCTCTTCCTCATCAGCAACCTCCAGACCTGGGGGCTGTTGACTCTCCATCTGAGGGCTGACAGACGGCCCAGTCTCTCTCTCTCTCTCTCTCTTTCTCTCTCTCTCTCTATCTCTGTCTCTGTCTCTTCTCTCTGTCTCTCTGTCTCTCTCTCTCTCCCTCCCTCCCTCTCTCTGTCTCTCTGTCTTTGTCTCTCTGTCTCTGTCTCTGTCTTTCTCTCCCTCTCTCTCTCTCTGTCTCTCTGTCTCTGTCTCTCTTTCTCTCTCTCTCTCCCTCTCCCTCCCTCTCTCTCTCTGTCTCTGTCTCTCTATCTCTGTCTCTCTGTCTCTGTCTCTCTCTGTCTCTCTGTCTTTGTCTCTGTCTCACTGTCTCACTGTCTCTCTGTCTCTGTCTCTCTCTCTCTGTCTCTCTCTCTCTGTCTCTCTGTCTCTGTCTCTGTCTCTGTCTCTGTCTCTGTCTCTCTGTCTCTGTCTCTGTCTTTCTCTCCCTCTCTGTCTCTCTGTCTCTCTGTCTCTGTCTCTGTCTCTCTTTCTCTCTCCCTCCCTCTCCCTCCCTCTCTGTCTCTGTCTCTGTCTCTGTCTCTGTCTCTGTCTCTGTCTCTGTCTCTGTCTCTGTCTCTGTCTCTGTATCTGTATCTCTTCTTCTTCCTCCTCCTTCTCTGATTCAGCTGCTGAAGGGGCTGGTGGCTGATAGGCCACAACAGACACACTGTTATTCTTCTTCTATTGAACCGAAATCTATCCTGCTGTTATCTGGCCCATCAAAGAAAGAAGAACCCATTGGAAACCCCATAACTTTATCTGCAACTTAGAGAGAGGACTCCACGTGGATATAACAGATTTGCCTTTCATTCTCCCCGTGGCCCTTTGAATCCAAATGCCACACCATGCCTGTTCCTATCATTCTTCTCCAGAAGCCATTTTGCATTCAGTTCCATACCATCCATCAATTCAAGCTCTGTTCCTGTTAGTTCTTTTGATAAACAGATTGCATCAAGCAAGCCAACTCAGATCAACACATCTTGAACAACCCTGGACACATATCTCAAAGGGTTCCACCCCCACCCCGCCTTAACAGTATGTTGATATAAAGAGTGATTTTTCTGACAACACATTCGGAGAGTGATTTCTTAACTAACAACCTGAAGGGAAAGCGGGAAAGGGGGTTGGATTTGAAGAATCATTAGCAATCATCCAATATAACCACCCTGATATATAAGAAATGCTTGCAATGGAAGGGAGCGACTGTCCCTATAATTTGGAGTCTTATTTTGAGTTGACTGCAGTGCAGGTTCCTGTCTGATTCAGGGATTCCCTCTTTGATCTGCTGTCCTTTCTCTTGGAATTATTACCTTCCGGGAAAGGACCAGGATTAACTCCCAAAATTGGCGAGTCTCATGCAGTTTGACAATACACACTCCAAAGGATCAGAAGCAAAGGCGGGATTCAAATAATTTAACTACTGGTTCTCTAACCTAATGGCTGGGTGGGTGGGTGTGGCCAGGGTGGGCGTGGCCAGGGGTGTGTGACAGGCAGCACTCGGCCTCCTGCACCCCCCTAGGCTGCGGGCGGGTGTCCCCCATGCTCCGTTTGGGCCTAGTAGGGCCCAACATCAAAACGCTTATTTGATTGATGTTATCATCAGCATCAGCATCAGAAGGGACCTTGGAGGTCTTCTAGTCCAACCCCCTGCTTAGGCAGGAAACCCTACACCACTTCAGACAAATGGTTATCCAACATCTTCTTAAAATCTTCCAGTGTTGGAGCATTCACAACTTCTGGAGGCAAATTGTTCCACTGATTAATTGTTCCAACTGTCAGGAAATTTCTCCTTAGTTCTAGGTTGCTTCTCTTTTTGGTTAGTTTCAATCCATTCCGTGTTGCCAGGGAAGGGGAGGGTGTTGGATATTGCTTTTTAAATTGTTTTTATATTGTGTTTTTATCCTTGTAAACCACCCATAGTCCCTGAGAGTGAGTTGCGTGACCATATAAATGTCCTTAAATCAGTGGTTCTGATTTACTACCGGTTCTGTGGGTGTGGCATGGTGGGTGTGGCATGGCTTGGTGGGCGTGGCGGAGGAAGGATACTGTAAAATCTCCCTTCCCTCCCCTATCCAGGGGAAGGTTACTGCAAAATCCCCATTTTCTCCCAATCAGCTGGGACTCGGGAGGCAGAGAATAGATGGGGGCAGGGCCAGTCAGAGGTGGTATTTACTGGTTCTCCGAACTACTCAAAATTTCCACTATCGGTTGTCCAGAACTGGTCAGAACCTGCTGAATACCATCTCTGCCTTAAATGAATAAATAAGCAAATGCTTGTTACAGTGTGATGCTACTCCCGAGGTTTCTGTGCACAGTGGAAGGGGTATAAATATACGACATGTACAAAGGCAGAGAGACAAAATGACACAAGCGAAAGGCCAATCCCAGGACAATTGTTGCTGGGACTCTTTCTTCGGCTAGTCTGAATGCAGAGTCACTTTTAGCTGTCACAATATGTGGGGTCCTGTTACGTGGGGAGTTACAATATGCCGAATTGGCAAACGACAAGGTTAAAAAAAAAAAAACCGAACATTTGGTGGGTGGGTAGTTATGCTGACAATCTTAAATCATCTTGCTATTTATGTGGGTGTCTCTCCATCTTACTGGGGCAGGATTTTAAAAAGCCAAACCAGTCTAGGTGTTCGGCTTTGAACATTCGCTGTGCTTACACATTAGTCAGAACTATTTCTCCAATCGACTAAATCCGTGATGGCGAATTTATGGCATGCGTGCCGGAAGTGGCACACAGAGCCATTTCTCCGGGCACGTGAGCCATCGCCCGTTACTCTTCTGGGTTCCGGCATGCCAGCCAACTGGACTTCATGCACGTGGGAGTGCTGGAAACGGGAAGAGAAGCTGCCAGGAAGCAGCTGCCGTGTCGCATGCACACGCCGGGAAGATGATTTTCCAATTTCCAGCAGGTTCTGACAGGTTCTGGAGAACTGTTAGCGGAAATTTTGAGTAGTTCGGAGAACCAGTAAATGCCACCTCTGGCTGGCCCCAGGAGTGGGGTGGGAATGGAGATTTTGCAGTATTTTTCCCTTGGAGTGGTGTAGGAATGGAGATTTTGCCGTTTCCTTCCCCTGCCACGCCCACCAAGCCATGCCCACAGAACCGGTAGTAAAAAAAAAAAATTGGATTTCACCACTGCACAAAACCCACTTTGAGTCTTGCGGGATGGTCCATATTCTGAAAAAAAAAATAGGACAAAAATATCACCCACAGAGAACAAAAAAACACACTCGTAACACTATAAAATGATCTTGTGATGGCCAAGTCGTCTCAGTGATCAGAAGAGCTTCTCTGTTTTTGGAGATTAATAACAGGAAGTGGAATGTTGGCTAGAGTTTGTTCCACAGAGACGCATGTCTGTTGTAAATCCCATCCTACGATAGAAAAGAAAAATATATCGGCTCTAGCCTAAACACAAACAGGAATCTGATCTCTAGCTCATCCTGAAGCAGTTAGTGCTGGAGGACCTAAAGAGACTCAGTCAAGCCACTGTCTACTCCTGTGATGGCAAATCTAGAGCCATTTCTCCGGGCACATAAGCACATTCTCCGGGCTGGCTTAGAACAAATTTTTAAATTCTTTTAATTAGTTTGTGATTCTTAACTTCGGGCCAAAATTTATATATATTTTAAATGTTTTAATATTTGTATTCTATGTTTTTTATCTTGGCTGTACACCGCCCTGAGTCCTCAGGGAGAAGGGCGGTATATAAATTGGAAATTAAATTAAATTAAATTAAATTAAATTAAATTCGCCTGTTGCTTTTTTGGGTTCCAGCCAGGGGTGAAATGCTCCTGGTTTGGACCGGATTGCCCAATCCGGTAGTGATGGCAGCAGGTGGTTCGGAGAACCAGTAGCAAAAATCCCTGCGCGCCCCCCCCCCAATCATGCCCAGCTGAGCTGCATGATCATCAGAGGCTTTTTTTTTTAACTCTTAAAAGCATTTTTTCTATAACCTCTTCCAATGAAAAAATGCTTTTAAAAGTAAAAAAAAAAAAAAAAGCTGAACCGCTGAAGTGCTGACCTTTCGATCGACAAGCTCAGCGTCTTAGCCACTGAGCCACTGCGTCCCTTGATTATTGCTTACTTACCCCTTTAAATCCTGCAAAAATGATGGAAAAATGTCACGCAATGAGCAGGTTCTGCATTTTGGGGTTATTAAACACTTTGAGTACGGATCAACTAATTTCCATTGCTTCCAAGACATAGCAAGCCCACTCATGATAAAGAGGATGCTTTTTATATACATTGTGATAGAAGATATGTGTGCACACACACACCTCATGAAGTTAGATACATGAACAAGGGAGTAAATAAAGAGAGTAGTGTTAATTTCAAGCTCCATTAAGAGTAGGATAACAAATCAATTTGAGTTAAATGGGGAAATGGGCAAAATGGTGTAGGCATATTTTTAAGACTTCTAAAAAGGCATTAAAGAGAACGAGTGTGGGAAAACCCATTAGCTTATTATTTTACTTCTTGGATTTCTTTTAGTAGGAAAAAAAAAAGGCCAAGGTAGAACCTTCCCTCCCTCTCTTCTTTCTCCTTTGATCCTTCCTCGGTCCATCTTCCTTTCCAACCAGGATCACACAAAAGAAAGTCAAGCTGGCTTCTTTTTATTTCAACAGGCAGAATTGGTCTGTGAGTGGGCCTCAGCCACGAACCTTATCCACTGCTTTCTTTCATTCCTGGAAGAAGAGTTTTCAAAAGTTAGCACGGGATAACTAGGGGACATGAGACTAAGCATACAGTACAATGAACGAGGAACTGGGGATGTCTAGTCTAACAGGGAAGGTCTAAGGGTGACATGATAGCAGTCTTCCAATATTTGAAGGGCTGTCACAGAGAGGAGGGGGGTCAATCTAATAGAATAGAATAGAATAGAATAGAATAGAATAGAATAGAATAGAATAGAATAGAATAGAATAGAATAGAATAGAATAGAATAGAATAGAATAGACAGAGTTGGAAGAGACCTTGGAGGTCTTCTAGTCCAACCCCCTGCTTAGGCAGGAAACCCTACACCACTTCAGACAAATGGGTATCCAACATCTTCTTAAAAACGTCCAGTGTTGGAGCATTCACAACTTCTGGAGGCAAGTTTTTTCACTGGTTAATTGTTCTCACTATCAGGAAATTTCTCCTTAGTTCTAAGTTTCTTCTCTCCTTGATTAGTTTCCACCCATCGCTTCTTGTCCTATCCTCAGGTGCTTTGGAGAATAGTTTGACTCCCTCTTCTTTGTGGCAACCCCTGAACACTAACTTAGAGTATGATGTTACATCTGGTCCAGTTATCACCCCTTTCCTTGAGTATCTTCCATAAGCTATTATATCTTCCATAAGCTATCATATCCATTTAACACAGTTCTAAAATCTGTCTTTAAATTTTATTTATTTATTTATTTATTTATTTTTCATATTTGTATACCACCCTACTCCTGAAGGACTCAGGGCGGTGAACAGCCATAATAAATACAAATACATATAGAAGTTAAAAAATTTCCAGGATTTTTCTCTCATCTGCGGCTCCTATTTCAATAGAAGCCCTTTAGATATTAGCAACCATCCTTTGATAAAATATAGCTATGTTTAGTGGATAAGTGGGGAATCTCTGTATCTATCTTCACTTTGGATTTGGGGGGGAGTTGCTTACTCCCTCTGAAAGGGTTCGTAATCTTGGTGTCCTCCTTGATTTACGGCTGTCCTTGGTGGATCATCTGACGGCCGTGACAAGGGGGGGGCTTTTGCACAGGCCAGTTGCGCCCTTTCCTAGACAGGGATGCCCTCCGTACAGTCACTCATGCTCTCATTATTTCTCGGTTGGATTACTGCAATGCCCTCTACATGGGGCTGCCCTTGGGGTGCACCCGGAGGCTCCAGCTGGTCCAGAATGCGGCCGCGTGGGTTGTTACGGGAGCTTCCCGCTACTCCCGTGTAACACCTCTCCTGTGAGAGCTGCACTGGCTGCTGGTGGCTCTTCGGATCTACTTCAAGGTGCTGGTACTTACCTATAAAGCTCTTCATGGCATGGGCCCAGCGTATTTGCAAGACCACCTCCTACCGGCCTCCCACCGCCCAGTGCGCTCACATAGGACTGCCTTCCTCTGGGTGCCGTCGGCCAGACAATGTCAGCCGGCGGGCCCCAGGATGAGGGCGTTCTCTGTGGCCGCACCGACCCTCTGGAATGGGTTACCCACCGGGCTCCGGACGGCCCCCAACCTCCGCACTTTCCGCGCTGACCTGAAGACATGGCTTTTTCAGCAAATTCCCTGATCTGCTGCGAGGTTTTAATTCTCTGGGGATTTTAAATTGGTTTGTTTTAGCACTATTTTATTGTTATGTTGTTTCTATTCTGTGAGCCGCCCCGAGTCCTACGGGAGAAAGGCGGCATATAAATTTGATAAAATAAAATAAATAAATCTTCTGAACTTTTGTTGTTCTCAAACTCCCTTTTCAAGTTCAGAGGAGACTATTCTAGGGGCTTTTCCAGGAACACTCCAGATGGGTAGGGAGGCCTCTGATAAATGATTGCAGCAATTTGCCTTCCCATAAAGCAACTCTTTCCTTCGTTTCTTTGCCTGCAAATTTGGTGGGGGATTATGGGGGAAAAAAAAGGAACCTGAAGATATACCACTTTTGACATATTAGATATTTAACAATTGGGGTCAAGCAAGGAAGTTCTTTTTTTTTTCTACTTGAAAACCAAACCATCGTATTTTCTTAAATATGGGAAATAATGCTGTTTTCTCTCTACAGGAGAGCAATCACAGCTTTATCAACGTGTCATTTCTACAGCAAAGTGTTTAAGAAGCACAAATTGACTTTAAGAAATGATTTAGTCTCCCACAAAACTTTCTGTAGAAGGGGAAAGGAAGAAAATCAGATAAAGGGGAAAAACAACAACAACCATGTTTTAATTTAATTTTAATTTCAGAACCCCGTCACCGGCCAAAGAATAAAAGGGAAGCTTATTTGCTTACTTCACAACAGCACAAATGATCTCTAAAAAGGGCCTGGGATTTTTCCCGTGCCATTTTGATATAATCAAATGGAAGATCCATTTAGCCTAACAAGCATTGTGATTAAATCAGTCACTCCCAGATCAAAGGAGATTTTTAATTACGTAAACCGGTTGTACAGACACATAAAATGTTCCATTAAGCTTCACGATTAATGATTGTGGATGGGGGTTTCTCCCCCCCCCCCATACACAATTTTCTTTTTTAAACAAAATAAAATAAAAGTTAATCATTTGAAGATGTCCCCTGGAATCTATCGATTGGGAAGGAAGCTGTTTTTGAACCTGTAAAAGCCGAACGCAGCCAAGGTACTTTATTACGTCTTTCAGCCACCCCTGTAATTACCTTTATTTATTTATTTTTTTGTTTTCTTTCTGCAACTGGCACTAAAAAGCATTTTGTCACCAGATGTTCATTATTAGGGGGGGAAGAGGAGAGATGCCGCATTGGTACCGTGATTTGTTCACAGCGTGGTTGGCCTTCACTGAGGGCAAAATCCCAGGACTGTGTCTATAATAGCTAACTATAAAGTTTCCCCACAGAGGAAAACAGAGGATAGAAGGAAGTTTGAATTGCAGGAAACGGGGAGGAATAAATTGCATCGAAGTATTATGCCATCTCTTGGCATAAGAGTGGGGTGGGGAGGGGAGGGGAGTGAGGTGGGGTGGGGTGGGGAGTAGAGTAGAGTAGAGTAGGGTAGAGTAGAGTAGAGTAGAGTAGAATAGAATAGAATAGAATAGAATAGAATAGAATAGAATAGAATAGAATAGAATAGAATAGAATAGAATAGAATAGAATAGAATAGAATAGAATTATTTATTGGCCAAGTGTGATTGGACACACAATGAATTTGTCTTGGTGCATATGCTCTCAGTGTACATAAAAAGAAAAGATACATTCATCAAGAATCATAAGGTACAACACTTAATGATAGTCATAGAGAATAAATAAATAATCAAATCATATTAGGAAACAGACAATATATCAGTAGATATATCAACTATAAAAGTGGAGCCATTGTAGAATGTTTCTGTCTTTCTGTGATCCCAAGTCTGATGGCCAAGCCAAGTCTTGAGGGACTTTCAGAAGTTTAACAGGGATAGAGCTAACTTGATTTTGAGATGGTGGTGGTGGGAAGATATATCTAGAGAAGTCCAGCACAAGTAACATTGGGTTACAGAAATGCAGCAGAACATAAATATATCCTGCGCCAAGCTCAAATGGAGCCAGATGTTTCTTCCTGTCCTTCACGTCCAGATGGATCCAGTTTACTAGGTTGGGTGAGCAAGGTCAGAAGATAGAACATTATTTGGGGAGAATGAGAGCCTGCCATCCCACATCTCAGCTTTCCCCCAATCTAGGTGCCCTCCAACCAGCACTGTTGAGAAACCTAGGAGTTGAGAGTCACACATCTGGAGGATGTCCCAGAGATGCTTTTTGCAAGGGGCAACTGGACTCTGCCAGAAAGTTTGGGACAACCATGACCTGGATGACTGAGAATCTCCATAGACACATCTGGAGGATGTTCAGGTTGAGGAAGCCTGTCCTTCAAAAGGGCCAACCAGTTTCTACCTTGAGTAACCATATGTTTAGAACCTTCCTTCCCTTCTCTTGTCCAGCGGAGCTCCATGACTGCCAATGGTGCACTTAAACATCAGCCTTTGGCATCACAAATGGGCTTTGATTATTTCAATATGGCCCTTTCATAAGGAGTGATGTGGCATGACCTTCTTTTACGAAAGAGCACCCTTGTCCATGAGGTGTCCAGAAGATCGGTGGGTAGCCTTCTCCATAAACAGATTGTTAACTGGCCATGCTCTGTGGACCCTCTTAACGAGGAAAAATTACACTTCAAAGCAAACAAACAGCCAGGGCAGTTCTGCTAAAATATTCAAGCTGTATTGGTTATTGAGTAATTTATTTCTTGCCAAAGTTTTACTAAGGGAAGCAAATCATGGGAATGGAAGTCTGCTGACACTAAATAATCTTGGAAATCGGAGGGAACAGTTGTAAGAAAACTGATTACTACTTAAGAATGATGAACATAAATCCTTCCGAACTCTCAAGGCCAGCTGTAGGCATCAGCAGTTTCTGCCCACTCTACCCCCCTTCCCCCCCCCCCCACACACACCAGAGGCTGTGCCTCCTCTCGTCAAATCCACACAAACGACAACACTAGTGTGCACCCACGGGGAGAAATAGTGTGCAATGCCGGCGCACTGTTTCATCTCGCTGAACACCTGGGTGCAGAATTTGATTGGGATGAAGGGTGGACAATAAAAGGAGAGCATCGTGTTCCAAAAAAAACCCACACACACACACCATAGCTAGGGCCAAGATAAATGCTCAATTTGACTTGATTTGATATCATGTATAGCAATGGCCATACCATGTAGACTTATATGCTGCTTCACAGTGCTTTACAGCCCTCTCTAAGCAGTTCACACAGTCAGTGAATTGCCCCCAAACAATCATTTTACTGATCTTGGAAGGATGGAAGGCTGAGTCGGTCAGGATCGAACCCCTGGCAGTTGGCAGAATTAGCCTGAAGTACTGCATTCTATCTACTGGGAAAGAAGGAAGGAAGGAAGGAAGGAAGGAAGGAAGGAAGGAAGGAAGGAAGGAAGGAAGGAAGGGCAATAGCCATAGCACTTAGACTTATATATCACTTCAGTGCTTTACAGCCCTCTCTAAGCGGTTTACGGAGTCAGCATACTGCCCCCCATCAATCTGGGTCCTCATTTTATCAACCTCAGAAGGATGGAAGGCTGAGTCAACCTTGAGCCAGTCAGGATCGAACAGTTGTGGTCCGCCAGCAGCCTGTGGAGCTGGCAGCGGAGTCGGACAGTGAGGAGGCTGGGGAGGAACATGGGCGAGTCCTGGAGTCTGTGGAAGGCTCAGACGAGGGCTCTGCATCAGAGGCAGAGATGGGGCCAGGACCATCTGGGAGTTATGTGTGGACTCCAGAGCCTCCAGAGTCGGACATCAGCGAGGCAAAGGAATAGGAGGAGCCTGCTCCTAGTGTGTGCATGCACAGAGCTGCCAGAAGGCAAGAACAGTTAAAACAAAAGGGACAACTCGGGAGTAAGGCCTGGAGAGGATTGGCCCCTCCCATAAGGCTTAAAAGAGGAGCAAAGGCGCATGGGCCCTTTGCAGGAAAGCAACATTGTTCAAATCAAAAAAATATTTATTTTAAAAAGACAAATTAAACATAAAAAACATTACCATTCCAAACAATTACAGACAGTTTATCGATCGGTTAACATCTTTTTGTGCTCCTTCCTCCCTTAAAAATATCGCTATATATCCAGAAACTTATTTCAAAGAAAGGATATTTCACTTAGTTTGTCTCAATGTCCACCTATTTCATATTTATCTCCATGTTTTATTGTCCATCCATTGGTAAAATAAATCCCCTATCAAATAATATTGTTTGTCTTCCTGTTCTCTTATTTCAACTGTCAATTTACTCATTTCAGCACATTCCATCATTTTCTTGATAATTTCTTCATCAGTAAATGTCTTTTCTCCTTTCCGATTTTTGGCAAATACAATTCTAGCTGCTGTTAACAGGTTCACAATTAAATATTGTATTTCTTTATTATATGTCTCTGGTATAATCCCTAATAAAAATATCTCTGGTTTAAAGTCAATGTGTCTCTTTATCATTTTTTCCAACCACATGTGTATCTTAGTCCAATATTTCTTTGCATCTACGCATGTCCACCACATATGGTAATAAGATCCTGGAGTCTGATGACACTTCCAACACTTCTCCGATTTATTCTGGAACATTCTGGCTATTGTTGTTGGGGGTAAATGCCACCTGTAAAACATCTTATACAAATTCTCTTTATATGCTGTAGACATTGTCATTTTATAATTATGTGATCACAATTTTTGCTATTTCTCTAAATCAATACTATGCCCAAAGTTTTTCCCCCATGCTATCATAGATTCTTTAACTTGTTCTTCCTCCAGCTTTATCTCTAGCAATTATTCATATAATTTTTTAATTACATGATCATCAGAACCCGTTAAAATCTTATCTAAGTTAGTCAAAACATTGTACAAACCTTCTTGTTTAAGATCTTCTTCATATCTAGTACGTATTTGCATATATGAAAACCAATCCATTTTACAGTCCTGATTTTCTAATTCTTGCTTTGATTTAAGTTCACCCTTTTCATCCAATAATTCACTATATCTTACAATTTGTTCCCTTTTGAATATTACTGAGTATGAAAAAGCTTCAATTGTAGATACCCAGACTGGAATCTTCAAATAATAATGCTTTTTAACTTTCTCCCAATTTGACCATAAAGCTTCTCGTATCCGATGTCTTCTAAAATACCCCTGTATTTTTGTTCCTTTATACCATAAAAAAACATGCCACCCCATCAACAAATCACATCCCTCCAATTCAATAATCTGGTGTTTCTCAAAGTTATCCATTCTTTAATCCACATTAGACTAGTTGCTTGGTAGTACAGTTCAAAATTAGGCAAGCCAAATCCACTCCTCATTTTGGCATTTTGTCAAAGAGTGCTGCCTGTCACACGCCCTGGCCACGCCCACCCTGGCCACACCCACCCACCCTGTCATTAGGGCAGAGAACCGGTTGTTAAATTATTTTAATGCCACCACTGGCTCAATTGTAGTCCTAAATCAAGGATTACCTGTAATTGGATAGCTAAGGACACTAACCATCTAACTGCTTCTTTTGGTGAGGAGAAACTTCTTTTAAGGACCTCTGCTGTCCCCTACTGGACATTGGTGGGCAAGATGGATTTTTTTTTCCCTTTCTCATTTTGAAGGTTTAGAACAGGGGTCTCCAAACTTGGCAACTTTCAGACTTCTGGACTTCAACTCCCAGAATTCCTCCTGGCTGAGGAATTCTGGGAATTGAAGTCCAGAAGTCTGAAAGTTGCCAAGTTTGGAGACCCCTGGTTTAGAAGCATATCCTATATATGTAAAAACCCAAACCCGAAAAATTCAAGCTGCCTATCAATCTGCTTGGAAGATGCCTACAAGTAACCCAATTGGTCCTGTAGATGTCGAAAAGAGCTTAATGGCAAAGATGAACACAGAAGGGACAAAAGAAGAGGTCAAGATGGACATCAAATCAAACAATATTAAATGAAAAAGAGTTTCAACAATTTATGGAGAAAGAACTGGTTTTCTTTCTCAGAGAAAATAAAAAGGAAGATACATCACTACAAAATGTGTGGGACACAGCGAAAGCACATATTTGAGGATTGGCAATGACTTATTTGGGAAAAAGAAAACAAAAAGAAAAGACAAACTCAACAAAAAAATTGGAAGAGGAGTATAAGAAATTAGAGACGGAACTGCAGAAAGATACACAAAATAAGATTAAAAATCAAATGGACCTAAGAAAAACATGAATTGTATTGAATTGAAAAAGAGGATTTGGCACTCAACATAAAGACTTCTAAGCAAAATTTCTTTGAAAACGCAAACAAGCCAGGAAGATGGTTGGCATGTAAAATGAAAACGGAGTGAGAAAAAAAGTTAAGTAACCAATTAACAGATGAGGAGGGAACTGTATATTATCGAAATGAAGAAAAGAAAAAAAAAATAGTACAGAAATATTATGAGAAGTACTATAAACAAGATGAAGGCCACGGATCTGTGCTGCAGAAAAAAGCCAGCCTATATCGATCAGATGTTCTCCAGATATGATGGAAGTACAAAAAGTACTCAACTTACGGCCGCAATTGAGCTCAAAAATTCCCGTTGCTAAGGGAGACATTTGTTCAATGAATTTTGCCCCGTTTTACAACCTTCCTTGCCCTGGTTGTTAACTGAGTCACTCAGTGGTGGGTTTCAAAATTTTTTACTACTGGTTCTGTGGGCTTGGCTTGGTGGGCGTGGTTGCTGTAAGAGCGAAAAATGGTCATAAGTTACTTTTTCCAGTGCCGCTGTAACTTTGAATAGTCACTGAATGAACTGTTGTTAAGTCAAGGATTACTTGTATAACTTTCAGAATTCCAAGCCAGGTCCCTCAAAGTATGAATAACGTAGGGCAGTGATGGCTAACCTTTTTGCCATCGCGTGCCAAAAGCGGGAGGAGCGCAGGGGGGGGCATGCGTGTGCATGCCCATAATTCAATGACCCCCACGCTCTTCCCGCTTTTGGCATGCGACAGTAAAAAGGTTACCTGTAGGCCTGTTTTTCGCCCTCCCCAGGCTCCAGAGGCTTTCTCGGCGCCTGGGGAGGGCGAAAACAGCCTCCCCCACCGCCCCGGAGGCCAAAAATGCCCTCCCAGAGCCTCCACATGAGCCCTGAACTTACCTAGCTTCCAAAACGGACCACATGGAAACTGCTGGGAGTGGAGGGGCGGTGTGGGTGGGGCCAGCAAAAATCAGCTGGCTGGCGTGTGCATGCGCATTGGTGCTGAGTTAGGGCAATGGCTCGTGTGCCCACAGATATGGCTCCACGTGCCACCTGTGGCACGCGTGCCATAGGTTCACCATCATGGACATAGTGTTTAGGGCATTCTTCTTAAACATAAGTGAAGGAATATATATTGCAACAACCGAATAGTACTAAGTTGGAGAAGTTGACTTAGAGTATCCAATTAAGGTGGAAGAAAACCCCTCCAGAACAACATTTAAAAGCTGTGAGTTTCACAGTGAGAATGCCTTGGTAAGGCCACACTTGGAATACTGCATCCAGTTTTGGTCGCCACAATGTAAAAAAGATGCTGAGACTCTAGAAAGAGTGCAGAGAAGAGCAACCAAGATGATGAGGGGACTGGAGGCTAAAACATATGAAGAACGGTTGCAGGAACTGGGTATGTCTAGTTTGATGAAAAGAAGGATTAGGAGGTGACATGATAGCAGTGTTCCAGTATCTCAGGGGCTGCCACAAAGAAGAGGGAGTCAAGCTATTCTCCAAAGCACCTGAGGATAGGACAAGAAGCAATGGGTAGAAACTAATCAAGGAGAGAAGCAACTTAGAACTAGGGAGAAATTTCATAACAGTGAGAACAATTAATCAATCGAAGAACTTGCCTCCAAAAGTTGTGAATGCTCCAACACTGGAAGTTTTTAAGAAGAGATTGGGCAACTATTTGTCTGAACTGGTGTAGGGTTTCCTGCCTAAGCAGGGGGTTGGACTAGAAGACCTCCAAGGTCCCTTCTAACTCTGTTATTCTTCAGCCTTCTAAATTCTGCATCCTCTGCAGAATTGAGCCGAGTGAGTCAAACTCCACTGACTATATCATTTCGTTCAGTAACAGCAGGAAATAAGGTGAAATAGAGGACTGTTGTTTGGCAGGTAAACACTTTCTCTTGCCTGTTTGAGGCTGATTAGAGGTCTCCTCGTCCTTTTCAAGTTTCTGGAGAAACCCATAAACTTTGATTAAAGTTTTTTTTTTTTTTTTAGGTTCCGCCTCAATTCTAGTTTCATATGAATTTTAAGGGGGAGAATATGTGCATCTCAACAAAATGCATCAAGCTCAGGATGTAAAGACACATTTCTAAGTATGATAAAGAAAGGTGAGATGGGATGAAACAACAGTTCGTTTAATGCAATTACAACAGCCCTGAAAAAAGTGACTTATGACCGTTTTGCCACACTTAACGACCGCTGCAGCATCTCCATGGGGCGTGTGGCCAAAATTCAGTCACTTGCCAAATGACTCGCATTTATGACGGTTGCGGTGTCCTTGGGGGTCGTGAGATCCCTTTTTATTTATTATTTATTTATTTCATGTATTTATATGCCGCCCTTCTCCAGAAGGACTCAGGGCGGCGAACACAAGTTAAAAACATGTACAATAAAATCCCATTTTAAACCAAATTAACTAATAAATAATAAATAATAAAATCCAGAATCAGAGTCAGCCTATTTGCTTGAACAGCCAAGTCTTCAGGTCCCGACGGAAGGAGCGACCTTCCTTCAAGCAAAGTCAAGGGGGAAGCCAGATTCGCTTAACAACCGGGTTACTGGCTTCACAATTGCAGTGATTCACTTAACAACGGTGGCAAGGAAGGTGGTAAAACTCCTTTGACAAATGTCTCGCTTAGCAGCAGACATTTTGGGCTCAGTTCTGTTCAGAAGTTGAGGACTAGCTATATGTGCGTGCAAATCAGGTGGCAAAAAGATGTGGTAGGGAAATTATTCAGATAACAGCAAGTATATTTGCCAGGAGTGTCTGCTGGGTATAGTCTAAGGGCTCCAGATGGTAGCTACAATGGTGCTATTTAAGCTCCACCTGTTTTCATTGGAAAAAATGATAAAATAAAATGCCTACATCCCAAAAGAGTCAGAATAATCATTTCCCTTCTTTGCAGCAAAAAAAAAAAAGACATTACACTCAGTATGCCACATTGAGGATTCACAGACTGTAGGAAAAGGTGAGCAAATTTAGTTTTTTTTAAATTTTTTACGTGTTTCTATCCTGACTTTCCATCTGCCAAACATGAAAAAGTTTAAAAATACCGAAATACAAACTGAAGAAAAGAACAAAATGGTTAAAATCCTAGGAAACGATTCAAGAGCAATGAAAGTACCTCGCTCAGGCAGGAAACCCTACACCACTTCAGACAAATGGTCATCCAACATCTTCTTAAAAACTTCCAGTGTTGGAGCATTCACAACTTCTGGAGGCAAGTTGTTCCACTGATCAATTGTTCTAACTGTCAGGAAATTTCTCCTTAGTTCTAGGTCGCTTCTCTCCTTGATTAGTTTCCACCCGTTGCTTCTTGTCCTGCCCTCAGGTGCTTTGGAGAAAAGCTTGACTCCCTCTTCTTTGTGGCAGCCCCTGAGATATTGGAACACTGCCCCTAGTCCTTCTTTTCTAGTCCTTCTATTCTCCAGAACACCTGAGGGCATGTCAAGAAATAGCAGATGGAAACTTATCAAAGAGAGATCCAACCTAGAACTAAGGAGAAATTTCCTATACTATTATGGTGGAAGATGTGTGCGTCAAATTTGGCAAGATTGTGGGTGCATCGGGGCTGATACAGATTCATATACTTTTTTAAAAAAAGAATTCTTTCACACGAAAAGAATTTGTTCCCTAAAAACTCAACAAATGAAATAATTGCCAAATGGATTAGCATTCAATTTCAATTTCAATTTAATTCAATTTATATGCCGCCCCTCTCCGAAGACTCAGGAAGGCTCACAATACATTTAAAATCCTAATAAAAAACATTTAAAAAATTAAAAACATCAAAACATTAAAACTCTTTGTAGGAAAGTGGGTGGAGACAGGTTAGTTTATTAATTGTTTAGTCTAAGAAAAGGGATATTATGTTTAGATATGAATATATGTAAAAGATTTGAGTTAAGAGATATAACGATGGGGGTGAAGGAAATGAGTAGACTATGAATTGAATAAATACTAAATTAGGATTTATTATATAGTTTCATAGCGGAAGGTTGCTTTGAAATGTTATATTAATATACATAAAAGATTTGACTTAAGAGATATATGTATATATATGGGAGTAGAAAAAGGGTAGATTATGAGCAGAAATCGCTAAACTGGGAAATATAATAATATTATTATGCTAAATTAGGAGTTATTATATAATGTTATAGTAGAATGTCATTTTGAAATGTATAGTATAAGGGGGATATGATAATCTTATTAGAAAGAAAGGGTCAGCATATGGGGATGGAGTAACGGGATGGTAAAGTATTATATAATCTGTTATGAATTTGGGTTTTATTATGAAGAAGTCACAGGGGGAGGGGAGGGGGAGGGGGGGTTAGGGAGGAGGGGGGGAAAAAGGGGGAAAATTTGTATTTGAAAAACTTTTTCAATAAAAAAAAAAACATTAAAACTCATTCACACCATTCATGGCCAGATCTCGCCAGATCGCAAGAGCGAGATCAATGGCCCCAACTGTGCCTGCCGGAAAAGCCAGGTCTTCACCGCTTTCCGGAAGGCCAATAGGGTGGGGGTGGTCCGGACCTCAGGAGGTAACTGGTTCCAGAGAGCTGGGGCAGCCACAGAGAAGGCCCTCCCCTGTGGGCCCGCCAGCCAGCATTGTTTAGCTGACGGGACCCAGAGGAGACCAATTCTGTGGGATCTTACCAGTCGCTGGGAGCATGACATTTTGAGTCTTTGCAAAGGCTTCCTCCCCAACCAGTCACAGTTTTTGGCACAGGATAAGTCCCACTCACACAAAACAAAGCTGGCATCACAACACAGGCATACAATGCCCCCCCCCAAAAAAACACATCCAGTTGCCCATGTCTGAAGGCCCTTGGTAAAGCTTTGAAACTTGAGCAAACTTTGGGTGAAAGATGATTAAACCCCACTGCTACCCACATCCTCCCCTCCATCCGCTGTTGATCTTGGGCAGATTAACAAGGAAGGTTGTTGGGTGTTTATTGTCTGGTCAAGGACGATTTACAGCACAGTTATGCTGGAGGAACAACTTGTTGGTCCAAGCACGCTCCTACTATATAGCTCTAGATAGGGGTGATAGATCTTGCCTTCGTGGTGATGAAGTACAGCCTATAGGTTGGCAGTCCAGAAGATAAATAAAACACCTGTAGATCTATTAGGCTCTGTTGTTTGACAACTTGGGGGTGGGAGGTATAAAGCATAGGAGAGAGCCCAGAGTTTGAAAAACTGCGTAGGCCAGCTTTTTTCTTTTTTTCCCATCAATGGGAGAAGAAACATATTTTAGACTCTTACAGGTATAATCTTGAGCCAACTTATGAAACATTCAGTCCCTTCAACAACAGTCATTTTTCAGCCCAAAGGTTGAGTAGTAGAACTGGTGTCTCCAAGGTGGCACCTGAAGATTTAACTGCGCCTGCTGCGCTGCTGCTACTTTCTGCAGTGAGCGTCGCACTCCACACCCAAGTGGCATGTGGGTTGTTGCTCTTTTGTTGGCGTGCTGTTGCTTCCAAGGAAAGCATCCGTCGCAACCACAATCTCAATTTCCAAGAAGTCTTCAGGAGCCTGCGTTTAATAACACAGAGGCATTTTTAAAAAAGAAATATGATATTATAGGATGGGCGTTAGAAGTTGGGCCCATTGGAGACATATGGTTCAGAATCTGGGCGAGCAAGGATCCTGCAACTGAGTGGGGGATGTGTAAAGGAGGAGAAATTCAATGGTGAAAAAAGGAAGGTTCTACATTTAGGCAAGAAAAACGAAATGCACAGGTACAGTATATGTGGTATCTCGCTCAATAGTAGTATCTGTGAGAGGGATCTTGGAGTCCTAGTGGACAACCATTTAAATATGAGCCAGCCGTGTGCAGCAGCTGCCAAAAAGGCCAACACAGTTCTGGGCTGCATTAGCAGAGGGATAGAATCAAGATCACGCGAAGTGTTAATGCTACTTTATGATGCCTTGGTAAGGCCACACTTGGACTCCTGCATTCAGTTTTGGTCGTCACGATGTAAAAAAGATGTGGAGACTCTAGAAAGAGTGAAGAGAAGAGCAACAAAGGTGATTAGGGGACTGGAGGCTAAAACAAAAGAAGAACGGTTGCAGGAACTGGATATGTCTAGTTTAATGAAGAGAAGGACTAGGGGAGACATGATAGCAGTGTTCCAATATCTCAGGGGCTGCCACAAAGAAGAAGGAGTCAAGATATTCTCCAAAGCACCTGAGGGCAGGAGAAGAAGCAATGGGTGGAAACTAATCAAGGAGAAAAGCAACTTAGAACTAAGGAGAAATTTCCTGACAGGGAGAACAGTTAATCAGTGGAACAACTTGCCTCCAGAAGTTGTGAATGCTCCAACACTGGAAGTTTTTAAGAAGAGATTGGACAACCATTTGTCTGAAGTGGTATAGGGTTTCCTGCCTAATCAGGGGGTTGGACTAGAAGAGCTCCAAGGTCCCTTCCAACTCTGTTATTCTATTCTATTCTATTCTATTCCTTGGTGCTCTCTGAGCTTGGTTATTTTCTTGCAGATGTTTCATTATCCAAATAGATAACATCATCAGAGCTAGAAAGGAGTGGAGTTTGCTCTTTGTTTCTACACAGATGGCTTGCCCTGTCAGTGTTGGTGGCAGATTCCTTGATTAGGCTATGGTTTACTGTTGGGTTGTTTGTCTGAGTTGGTAGTTCCTTGATTGGGGCATTGTTTGCAAATATATATATATGTATCAAGCATCTGTAAGAAAACAACCAAGCTTAGAGAACACCAAGGACTGCACAGTTCAGCTCTGAGCTACAGATATTACTCTCTTCTATTGGTAGAAGAGATAAATTATTTTGGTGCCCTTCAGAAAGGGGAACACATGCTTGAGCAGTTATCTCAAGTTAATCTTTGCTAATCGACAGAAGTTCTTTTGAAGTCCTGTTTTATTGCCTGTTCAAAATTGACATATGGTAGAGTTTGTACTTTAAAAAGACTTTCTACTTCATTTTTAAGCCAAGATGCTGCGGCTTCATGCCATCATAATCATCTCTAGAACCAGTGCCAAGAATTATTTTTTTTTGCAGCGTGATTCTGTTGAGCCAGGATGGCAATAATTTTCAAAAATAACAAGAGTCCTTAGAGGAAAAGAAGTTCATGGGACTGAGGAGAAGAGAAGGCTGGATTATCCAAAAGCTAAATCTTACAGATTTCAGTCTTCACAAAATAAATAAGTAACACTAGATCCAGCTTCTAAACCTCATGACCTCTTGTTTCCTTCCTAGTACCAAGGACTTGGTTGCTTATTTATCCTTCTTCATTTCTTTTTCCTAAAGCCACCTTAAAAATAGTTTATCCCAGAAAGACGGCTAAATATATCCATGGAAATTTTAAAAGAGCTGCCTGAGCCGTTTTGATTCGAACAGATTATTGAACGCCTTTCTCACCTAGCTGGAAAATATCTGTTACTTTTCATTTTTATGAAATGCCTAAAAGTAAAAGGTAAAGGTTCCCTTTGCACATATGTGCTAGTTGTTCCCGACTCTAGGGGGCGGTGCTCATCTCCGCTTCAAAGCCGAAGAGCGAGCGCTGTCCGAAGATGTCTCCGTGGTCATGTGGCAGGCATGACTAAACGTCAAAGGTGCATGGAACGCCTTCCCACCAAAGGTGGTCCCTATTTTTCTACTTGCATTTTTTACGTCCTTTCGAACTGCTAGGTTGGCAGAAGGTGGGACAAGTAACGGAAGCTCACCCCATTACGCGGCACTAGGGATTCGAACCGCTGAACTGCTGACCTTTCGATTGACAAGCTCAGCATCTTAGCCACTGAACCACCGCATCCCTATGAAATGTCTCTAGAAGGTTTAATGGTTCTGTAGGAAGAGATAATTTTCCAGCTAAATGCCTATGCATTATTAACTCATATGAATGTGCCAAAAAATCTATATGGGACATCAAGTGAGCGCATCAACTGCTAATTCAGCATTCAAGGCGCCGTATATAAAATGATTATTGCAAACAATATCTGTTTGCGTTGTTAATTAGTTGCACTTGATAAGGCAGCCCTAAGTGGCTTTGTTGTGTTAAGATAAGGGAAACTCAAAACCCTAACAAAGCTTTTTAGTGAGATAAATTGGAGAGAGATTTGTTTCGGCTTCTAAAGTGCCAATCCATTATCAAAATACATAGCTGGTGTTTTTTTAAAGAACTTCAAGGGAAAAAAATTCCAACTAATTAAGGTTAATATTTGAGATGATTAGGGTTTGAAGTCGTGGTAAATTTTCTACGACTTGTTAGCAGAGGGTTTTGGAATTTCAACTTTGTCTTTCTTCTATTACTGTTCACAATTTTTATTCCTTTTATATTCTTACATACTGTGTTCATTATTATTGTTTTTTTCTGTTAACTACCGTACATTGCTATTAATACAGTTTACCAATGACAGGCAATGACAATTTGTAAGTAGATTTAGTAATTTAACAGTTTTAATCTGTCTGGGCCAAATTATTTAATTCGATTTTAGTTCTGTTTTTTAAATTTTGTATGTATGTATTTTATTGTTGGCTGTTCACCAACCTGAGTCCTTCGGGAGAAGGGCGGTATACAAATTAAATAAAAGTAAAGTAAAGTAAAAGTAAAGTAAAGTTTAAAATTCTTTGGGCCTGTTTCGCAAGGGGTGAGAAACCAAAATTGTTGTAACTATACCAATCAGCATTCATAGGGAGGATGTTATATATGCTGCTTTTTTTAAAGACACTCTTTTGTTAGTGTTTAATATTTTTTCAATAATCTAAAAAAATTGCGAAGAAGAAGAAGGAGAAGGAGGAGGGGGAGGGGGAGGAGGAGGAGGAGGAAGAAGAAGAAGAAGAAGAAGAAGAAGAAGAAGAAGAAGAAGAAGAAGAAGAAGAAGAAGAAGAAGAAGAAGAAGAAGAGGAGGAGGAGGAGGAGGAGGAGGAGGAGGAGGAGGAGGAGGAGGAGGAGGAGGAGGAGGAGGAGGAGGAGGAGGAGGAGGAGGAGGAAGAAGAAGAGGAGGAGGAGGAGAAAGAGGAAGAGAAAGAAGAAGAAGAAGGAGAAGGAGAAGGAGGAGGAGAAGGAAGAGGAAGGAGGAGGAAGAAGAAGAAGAAGAGGAGGAGGAGGAGGAGGAGGAGGAGGAGGAGGAGGAGGAGGAGGAGGAGGAGGAGGAGGAGGAGGAGGAGGACTCATCCTTGGATGTAACTCCCCCGCACCTTGCTTAGATTTTGAGAAGGAAATATTGAATTTCCTAATTCCTAATAAGTATAGCAGGAACATCCTTAGCTCAGTCCCTAGTATCTCCAGATTTAACTGGGACCATGTTTTTTTTTTTTTTTTAAAAAATATACTTAATGGTGACTATGTTCTCCTGAATATTAATTTCTGGTAATACGTTTTTCGCCTCACACTCAACGGGTAACTGCAACTTCCTTCTTTATGGATTACTCGTATGGATGATCTCACACAGAGAATGGAGGGGAGAACATTCAAGGGCTGTGAAGCCAAAGGAATCTTCCAACTTGTGACCGAAGCTGGAGAAGACATTTAATGAAAGCAAATAAAGGCAATATCAATCAGTTGCAATATAAACCATTCTCACAACTCAAAACAATAGGAAATAACTGTGTGACAGAAAGTGAGGCTAGCACAGGGATGTCAAACTCGATTTCATTGAGGGCTGCATCAGGGTTTTGCTTGAACCTTGGGGGGGCAGGGGGGAGTGGCCAGGGTGGGCGTGGCCAAGCTCAACATCACTCATGTTGGCGCCTGCGGTGGCCCGAGCGCTGTACCAATGAAAATGGGCTCCCAAGCTCTGTTTCCAGCTGCAACAGCCTCCTGCAGCCCTCTGCCAGCGAAAATGGAGTCGGGAGGCTGCGCATGGCTCTCGCAAGCTCCGTGTTCGCTGGCAGAGGCACCACGGGGCGATCCTTTGCTGTTTCAAGGGTGTCCGCATGGGCCAGATCTAAGCACCCCATGGGTCAGATCCGGCCTGCGGGGCCTTGAGTTTGATACCTCTGGGCTACCAAAAACAAATGTGCCACCACTTACACAAAGAAATGCCAGATGCTGGAAATAGCGGTAGCTCTCCAATTACGACCAGAATTGGGGCCAGCATTAAGAAAGGGATTTAAGTGCATCCCAACCCATTTTACAGCCTTATTTTGGCAAAGTTGACAAGCGAGGCACAACGGTTGTTAAGCGGATCACCTGGTCGTTAACTGAATCTGGTTTCTTTCATTGCCTTTGCTCGTCAAAAGCTGGATGGGAAGTTCTCAAATGGCAATTTTTTTTTAAAAAAAATTTGATTTATATGCCGCCCTTCTCCGGAGACTCAGGGCGGCTTACAATGTGCTCAGCAATAGCCTTCATCCTTTTGTATATTTATACAAAGTCAGCTTATTGCCCCCACAAACTGGGTCCTCAATTTACCTACCTTAGAAAGGATGGAAGGCTGAGTCAACCTTGAGCCTTGGCGAGATTCGAACCTGCAGTAATTGCAGGCAGCTGGTCTTAATAACCAGCTTAATAACAGGGTGCCTTAGACCACTGTACTACCAAGGCTCTTCTTGGCAATCACGTACCCCCAGGATGCTGCAACCATCATAACTACCTATGGATTGCCAAGTGTCCAAATTTTGATCACGTAATCATGGGATGCTGTAATATTCATAAGCGGGAGGACTGGTCTTTTGTGGCTAAAGAATTAGTTGTAAGTTGAGGACAACCTGAAATAAGTTTTTTTTTAAAGTTCCCTTTCTTAAAACAATGCACGAGTCGCTTATGAAAAAGTCTGCAAAATTTCAGCTAAGACCCTCTTAAGGATGCTTGTATTTTCTAGCCGGGGCTAAGAATGCTTGATAGAAATTTTTCATTTTTCAATTTCCAAAAGAAAATAGGATCGTATTCTGATTTAGGTTCTTATGATCCGTTGGCCCCCAACTTCATTGCTACGTTAAGATGATGGGAGCCGTGATTTATTATTGGCTGTCATTCTTTCTGGAGAAGAACAATCTTCCTCTTCCATATTAAAGTGACTTTCAGGCAAATCGATCAACCATAGATCACGCCATAAGACTGTCTGGCGATGTTAATAAAGCATTCTGTAATAAGAACTTTTTTATGAGTTGTATTTATAGACAGTGAAAAACTCTAATATATTTCAGTTTTAACTGATGGGTGAAAATAAAGCTTTGAAGTCATTATGCCATGGAATTTTACAATGTCAAGGTGTAGAACGTTTTTTAGAAATAAGATTTCCTATGTGACTTTGCGGTCTTATCGGAATTTAAGAATGACTCCGAAAGTCAAGTTGGATTTTACAATACAACACCAAACTTTAAACCCTAACCAAATATAGAATAATGGGTGGAATACAATAGAGTAGAGTAGAGTAGAGTAGAGTAGAATAGAATAGAATAGAATAGAATAGAATAGAATAGAATAGAATAGAATAGAATAGAATAGAATAGAATAGAATAGAATAATTAGGCGTAGAGTAGAATAGAATAGGATAGAATAATTAGGCGTAGAGTAGAGTAGAGTAGAGTAGAGTAGAATAGAATAGAATAGAATAGAATAGAATAGAATAATTAGGCGTAGAGTAGAATAGAATAGAATAGGATAGAATAATTAGGCGTAGAGTAGAGTAGAGTAGAGTAGAATAGAATAGAATAGAATAGAATAGAATAGAATAGAATAGAATAGAATAGAATAGAATAATTAGGCGTAGAGTAGAGTAGAGTAGAGTAGAGTAGAATAGAATAGAATAGAATAGAATAGAATAGAATAGAATAGAATAGAATAGAATAGAATAGAATAGAATAGAATTCTTTATTGGCCAAGTGTGATTGGACACACTAGGAATTTGTCTTGGTGCGTATGCTCTCAGTGTACATAAAAAGAGAAGATACATTCTTCAAGGATTACAAGGTACAACACTTAATGATAGTCTTAGGGTACAAATAAGCAATCAAATCATACTAGGAGACAACCAATATAAATCGTAAGAATACAAGCAACAAAGTTACAGTCATATAGTCATAAGTGGGAGGAGATGGGTGATAGGAATGATGAGAAGATTAATAGTAATAGTAATGCAGACTTAGTGAATAGTTTGACAGTGTTGAGGGAATTATTTGTTTAGCAGAGTGATGGCGTTCGGGAAAAAACTGTTCTTGTATCTAGTTGTTCTGGTGTGCAGTGCCCTATGGCATCGTTTTGAGGGTAGGAGTTGAAGAAGTCTATGTCCAGGATGTGAGGGGTGTATAAATATTTTCACAGCCCTCTTTTTGACTCGTGCAGTATACAGGTCCTCAATGGAAGGCAGGTTGGTAGCCATTGTTTTTTCTGCAGTTCTAATTATCCATTGAAGTCTGTGTCTGTTTTGTTGGGTTGCAGAGCCAAACCAGACAGTTATAGAGGTGCAGATGACAGACTCAATAATTCCTCTGTAGAACTGAATCAGCCGCAGTATGAATCCAGCCTCAATGTATTTGAAAACCAAAAATCAGTTTTCTCTGTTTGGCATCTGATAATAACACATCAGGAGGAATAACTGCTTTGCTAAATATAGCAAATCCTAGATGAGTAGCGTATGATTGTATAAGAGGAAGATCTTCAGTCTAAATTGGATTCCTGGCTTTCCTGATTATGATTATGATGATTATGATTATGATTATGATTATTATTTATTGGTTAATCTTTAGTGAGATTCACAGCCTTTGAGGCTGGTTAATAGCTCAGCAGCTCGAGTCCTAACCAAGGACCTAGGAATTGTTAAGGTATCATCAGAGGATGTAAGCTGTTCTGAGTAAGGTGGTTTTTTGTAGAGTCAAAATGTTCAAGTCCGGCAAATTTAAAATTTCTAAATAGCGGGGTAGCCCTTTGGGTATTGCTCCGAGGGCTCCAATTACAATCGGGACAACACACGATTTCTTTTTCCACAGTCGCTCAACTTCAATTTGTAAGTCCCGGTACTTTGTGATTTTTTCTTGCTGCTTATCTTCAATTCGTGCATCACCAGGTATTGCAATGTCAATGAACCATACTTTTTTCTTTTCAACTATTGTTATGTCAGGTGTGTTGTGGACCAAGTGCCTGTCAGTCTGAATATTATTATTATTATTATTATTTATTGAATTTGTATACCGCCCTACTCCCGAAGGACTCAGGGCGGTGAACAGCCAGATAAAATACATATAATACAAATGTTAAAAAGCATTAAAATACAATTAAATAATTTGGCCCGGAAAACGAAATTTAAAACACCCCAAATTCTTAAGACAAATTTAAAATTTAAATTTTTTTTAAAAGTTTAAAAGTTTAAAAGACAGGTTAGGCCAGGCCAGCCTGCTGAAAAAGAAATGTTTTGATGGTCCAGCCCATTGGATAGGTTTATGATTTAACCTAGCCTCCCAATGAATTAATGAGCAATCAGGTTAAACATATGTAAGCACAATCAATCTGGGAACTCACTCAACTAAAACAGGCACACAGTGACTGACTTATAGTCCTATCTCAGTGGTCGGATTTTGAAAGAGGAAATGATACGATCCCAATTGAACTGTGCCCATAAACATTGGATAAATAATTTTGTGCTTAGCAAGATGTTGGAATATCGTTTCTGTAATCTGAAATTAGTACAGTACACCTGAGTAACAAGCTATGGATGTACAGCTTTGATGAAATTGTGGTTGATTTCTGAGCATGAATTTAACTGAACAGCTCCGACTATTCTACCTGCCTTGGTGAACCAGTCTGTAATATGAATAGAATAGAAAAACAGAGTTGGAAGGGACCTTGGAGGTCTTCTAGTCCAACCCCCTGCTTAGGCAGGAAACCCTACACTTCAGACAAATGGTTATCCAACATCTTCTTAAAAACTTCCAGTGTTGGAGCATTCACAACTTCTGGAGGCATGTTGTTCCACTGATTAATTGTTCTAATTTTCAGGAAATTTCTCCTTAGTTCTAAGTTGCTTCTCTCCTTGATTAGTTTCCGTCCATTGCTTCTTGTCTTGCCTTCTGGTGCTTTGGAGAATAGCTTGATTCCCTCTTCTTTGGGGCGACCCCTGAGATATTGGAACACTGCTATCATGTCTCCTCTGGTCCTTCTCTTCACTAGACTAGCCATGCCCAGTTCCTGCAACCGTTCTTCATATGTTTTAGCCTCCAGTCCCCTCATCATCTTTGTTGCTCTTCTCTGCACTCTTTCCAGAGTCTCCACATCTTTTTTACATCGTATGTATACAACTTTTCCCCAGATTTGGAAGGTTTCTTACCCCTATGTGTAAATTTCCATCAGGGGAAGGCGCTAGGTAGATTGCTTATATCAAGCCAGAAGAGCTGAGTTATTTGATGTTCTGATGGCACTGAATTAAATTGCTAAAGTGTAATCTTTACCATCTGTCAGTTCTCCAGATCTTTTAAGTGCCACTGATACCACCCTGGAAATTTCAATCACTAGAGAGGGGCTGGCTTTGGAAATTATTGATGTCCTTAATATGGTAATACGTCATGGCAACAATGACATTTTTGTATGGATCTTGGGCTCGTGTGGGTATTAAAGAAAATGAAACGGGAGATAAAGCAGTCAACAAGTCTTCCTCAAATCATTCAAAAGGCCTGAATGCTTCGAAGATTAGAACACACACATGGCACGGTTCCGTCAAACAGCAATAGACAACGTGGCTGTGGGAAGTGATATGTGAAGGTTAAATGGCTAACGAGATTTGCAAGATAGTTACAGAATGATTTTTGGGTCAGGCTAATGCAGGAGTGAAATGCTACTGGTTCGGGCTGGTTCGCCTAAACCAGTAGTAAAAAATGTAAAAAAAAAAAGTTCCGACGATCAGCTGAGCGACGCCCAATTGTCGGAACTTTTTTTTTTTTTTTTTTACTTTTTTAGCATTTTTTTACTACCAGTTCTCTTTGATTTAACTTTGATATCAATCTACTGACCGGTGGTAGAAAAATCTAAGAAAAGGATGCATTTATTACCATTGCTCTGTAAACAAAATACTCGTTTATCTTCCAGGTTAACTTCTGAATTACAATAACCTCTTAGTTTAAAATTAAGCAAGGAACATATTCTGATTTTAACCCAGGTTTTTCTCAGCTTATAACCGTTTGAAGTTGCAACAGCTTTGAAAAAAAAAGCGACCTACGACTGGTCCTCGCATTTATGACCGTTGCAGCTTTTCCTGCGGATGTCTGATCAAAATTTAGAGGGGTGGCAAAACCAGCATGCAATGTTGACAGTTGCAATATTACGTGATCGCTTTTGAAGATTTGCAACCTTCTCAGTTGGCTTCCAAAAGCAAAGCCGATAGGGGGGGGAAGGCGGATTCATTTAACAAGTGCAGTTATTCATTTAACAACCGTGAACCAAAAAGTTGATGCATGTGACATTCTGAACCACAAACTAAGCAGAGGATTGGGTTTGGACACAGTACATTAAAACGAGGCTGGTGCCGCCTGAATAGAGACATGTTGTTGCCCAGCCTTCATACTCTTTTCTTCAACATCTGTTGAAGCAGTAATTTCATTTTGGTAGAAGGAACATGTGCTCTCCCAAAATGTTGTGGTACCCCAAATACCAATGCCAGTGGTGAGAGATGCTGGTTATTGGAGCAAGGCTGTAGTGTACAATAATTACCTTTCCCTTAATACAGTAGTGGCCAAAATTCCTTTTGGGAAAAGTGTATTTTTGAGGTTTGATGGCAAACAACACCACTTTTTTGGGGGGTTTCAAGATAATCCTATTCCACTGCTGGAATGGCCTGGGAATAGCCCAAACTTTAACCCAACTGAAAATCGATGGAGCCGACTAAAGAAACTTGTTAGTCAGAAGTGACCCAGCAATAAAACCCAGTTAATAGAAGCAATCATTCAATCTTGGTTTCACATGAAAAATACTGCAGAACTGAAAGACTTGGTTCATTCCATGGGAAGGCGTTGTAAGGCTGTAATTCCTGCTAAAGGTTACTCAACTATTAACTGACGTGATCATTTTTGTATATCTTGTTTTTTCTGTGTTTCACTTTTCTTCTTTATGCTGTAACTGCTATTCTAATAGCAAATCCTTCATAATTGCATTACATTCTTGATCAAATTATCTTTCCATTGATATATAGTTTTATGGTACTACTCCAAAAAAACGGGTGTTATTAGCTTGTTTTAGAAAATACACTTTTCCCAAAAGGTTTCCATAATTTTGGCCACTACTGTAGTAGCATAGGCTCCTTTTTGGAAGGAACACAGAATTTTTTCCCAAGGAACACCAGCCTTCAGAAATTCTTCCAGCAGTGAAAATCTATTTATTTAGGCTTTTACTCTGTGGTTAGGCTGAAGCCCGTTGTTGAGTTATAGTTGTTATCTACCAGGGGATGTACATTTTTTGGTCTTTAATATATGGCTGAACTAAATCCCTCAACAGTGGCCATACTGAGAAAATTCTACCAGAGCAGTTTATTTGTATAAAAACATTTCCTTAAAACATTTTTTATCACATCTCTATATTAAAAAAAACCCAACTCTTTAACCAAAAATTCAATTTCAGAGTGTGCCTGTTTTGTAATAAGATGGAATTTAACTATTGAAAACTGCAGTAAGGCTTTAACAAATTCCCATTGTCTGATCTTTTTTTTTAAAAAAATATCATATTTAAGAATTGTCCATCTACCTTTGCTTTTGACTTTGGTCCCCATCATTTTTTTGCAAGGTGTTAGCAATTTTCAAGTTTTCTATACAGTAAAATACATGGTGGAGTTGCTGATTTAAAACCTTCTGCTTTCAATGGGGATTTTTGCACCTATTTTAAATTTGTGGAAAATCGTCAAATTCTTAAGGTGCACACACGCATACACATTTAGGCGCTACATACTTACTGGTATGGTTTTAAGGTAGACAAGAGGAAGGAAAAGTAATGATTAAATCCTGTGCTTATTTATTCAAAAGTAAGCGGCATTCAGCTGAATGAAACTTTTTAACAGGTATCTAAAATCATTGCCTAAACATGTTTTTCTTTTCTTTCTATGAAAAGCATTTTCAACAATGCCCTCTAGTGGATTGGCTTGAGATTAGAAGGCAGAAAATAAAAAAGAATTAAGCCATGGTTTAAGCATTACAGGAACGTCTGTCCCTATTAAATTTTCAAATGTGATTGATTTGAAAAAGAAACAGACATGGAGACACAAGTCCTTAGAAATGGGCTGCCTTCCATCTCTCTTGCCTGTTGAATTGCAAGAACTATAAACTTTCGGGTGAATGGCATTTGAATAGAGCACATTTAAATTCCACGAAAGAAAGCAAATATACGCCTCTGCCTCCCAGCAATTTGCCTCCTTGCAGCAAACAGTGGAGGCCTACGCGGCAATAGGCAACGGCAATCCATCCAGCCTGAAACAGCTGAGGGTCAGGAAGCCGATCCAACTGACAATCAGCTGCTTGTGCTAATCAGGCTGTGCTGAAGCTGAAACGGGCTGTTTGCTGTTAGGAGGTAAATTGCTGGGAGGCAGAAGCCAAAGGGTGGGGGCCGGTGGGTGGGTGAGGCTACATTCAGTGTATTTTCACCCTCTTTTAGGGGGAGGGAAAGTATGTCTTATACTCCGAAAAATACGGTAACTGTTTTGCTTAGTAATGAAAATTTTGAGCTCAATTGTGATTGTAAATTGAGGACTTCCTGTATCACGACATGATGATGAAATTCCATCATAAATTGTGGTGCTTTTTTTGTGTGTTTCCTGATTTCAATAGCAGCTGATTGGGGTGATACTGTAGGAGAAGGGATATCAGAATCGGAGGGGATGTGTGTGGAATTTAAAGAGGCATCAGCCTAGAATCCCTGTGTAGCCACAAGTAAACTAAGTCCAACCCCACGCTTGAATTCAGTTGCCCCTCATCTAACTTCAAGCAGGCGCTGTTAGTTGAGAAGCTTCCTGTGCATAAATCTGTTGGGTGGATCTGGTCTTTTCACACCTGACAGATAACGCTTGCAGACTTTGATTTCCCCATCCTATTTTTGTTTCTGCTTGGCAAAAAAAATCCCTTCAGCATTTTTATGCAGGAAAGCTATGTAAATAAAAAATTAAAAGCAGTCAGCAGAATAAAAAACCCAGACAACTCTGTCGTCATAGAGTTTTGATCTCAGCTTTACTTTTCACAACTAACAACACAAGCCATATTTAGGGGGGAAAAACAACTATTACAAGGTCCTTCTTATCAATTCTAGCATTAAAGTTATATCCATTTACATTCAGTGTTTTTTTTTTTGTTTTTTTGGTGGGGAGAGGGAATAAAAAGATATTAAGTGCACAATATCTTTATATCAATGTTTAGATAAGGCAGGCACTATATCTGAATATTTATAACCAGAATTAGGCCACTTTCATAGATGACAAGAACAAAGAGCAATGGATCAAATGCAGGAGCTGAAGCAGAAACATTTACTTTCTGGAATTGTTTTCTCCTTGACTAAAATACTCAAATAATAAGGAGTTTCAGCTTTTTTACAACAATATTTTAAAAGAGAAAGGTTGCTTCTCGGTTATGTAAATTCGAAATCCCATTCTCGCATGAAACCTATATAGAAATAACACCGCTTTCTTCCAACTGTAATTTAAGCCCCAGAGCCTCACATTTCCTGCTGTATGAAACACTGAAAGATGAGCTGGGAGTCAGCAGATGTTGCTGGGATTTACAAAAAGAAAGAGAACTGGAAGTAGCTCACAATGTTTATGAGATTTGGGCTGCTGTTCATCTCTTTCCAAGAGGAATCTGTTGAGATTGAATTTAGCCAACATGAGGCAATAAATGAGGCGACGGTGTGGACCAAGCATCTCAGTACAAACTAGTTTTCTTCATGATCCGCAGAAACTCCTGTTCATTGACTTCCCCATCTCCGTCCCGATCGGCTTCATCAATCATCTCCTACAGCAGAAGCAAAAATCAAGTGAGGTAAGAGTTTGGTTCAAAGATGGCAGAGTGTCTCTTCCCATTTAAAGCTGAACAGCTGAATGCTTTAACATATGGTCTTCCGGGTGCGCTTCAAGATGTTGGTTACCACTTTTAAAGCGCTCCATGGCATAGGACCTAGTTATCTCCGAGACCGCCTTCTGCCACCGACGACCTCCCATCGACCCGTGCGCTCCCACAGAGGGCCTCCTCGGGGTGCCATCAGCCAAGCAATGCAGACTGGTGACCCCCAGGGGGAGGGCCTTCTCTGTGGGGGCACCCACCCTCTGGAATCAGCTGCCCCCAGAGATAAGGAGAATCCAAAACCTCCTTGCCTTCCGCCGTGCCCTTAAAACTTTCCTTTTCCAACAAGCCGGGCTGGCCTAACAATGCCTTTTAAATGATTTTAAATTTGTATGTTTTTTAATTTTTGGCCAAATTGAGATATTTCCTTTTAATCTGTTCTTAATGTTTATATTATGTGTTTTTATCTGGCTGTACACCGCCCTGAGTTCCCAGGAAGAAGGGCGGTATATAAATTTGAAGTAAAATAAAAAAAATAAAAAATATTCATGATGCTTTCTATTTCCATTATGTCCTTGCCTCCAGCTTCGGTTCCTACTCTCATTGCTACATACGCTACTAGTACCATTACTACTATAGCCGCTGGAACTACTCCTACGGTCATTATCTACTGACTTTGTACACTCATCAATCATCTCTTGCAGCAGAAGCAAAATCAAGTGAGGTAAGAGCTTGGTTCAAAGAGCTTCTTCCTCATTCCAATCTGACCTCAACATAATCAACTTTGTCCACTGGCTGAAGTTTATTCATCTTTTCCCACTCTTGCCTTCCCACTTGTTCATCTACCAGAGTTCAGCTTATATAAAATCACCATTTATAGAATCATTACATAAACAAGTCAACATTGTTTTCAACCTGAAGCTCCTCGTCGGTGAGATTCTCCCCCAGTTCTTTGGCCACGCGTTTCAGGTTTTTGAAAGAGATTTTGCCTGTTTCGTCGTCATCGAAGAGCTTAAAAGCTTTCAGAATTTCTTCTTTTGAATCTTTTTCAGCCTTAAAAAACAACAACAACAAGCAGCCTTCAGACATGTTAAACAAAGTGGGACAAAAACAATTGGGGTAATGCTATATAGAGCTATGACTCGTGGTGGCACAGCGGTTAGAATGCAGCATTGCAGGCTTATTCTGCTGACTGCCAGCAATTCGATCCTGACTGGCTCAAGACTCAGCCTTCCATCCTTCCGAGTTTGGTATATAATGAGGACTCAGATTGTTGGGGGCAAAATGCTGACTCTCTAAACTGCTTAGTGAGGGCCGTAAAGCACTGTGAAGCAGTATATAAGTCTAAGTGCTATTGCTATTTTAAAGTAGGTTCTGCCCTCAGTTTATTGAAGGCAGCAAATAGGATTCTGCCAGAGATGGCTTTTACTGCTTACATACAATCAAACGCATCGTCCTCCTCCAATCAGAACAAGATTGCTGAAGTTGTTGACAGAAAAGGCTTTACTTTCGATTCTTTTCCAATCTGCCTCGCAAGTTGCATTGTTTCTACCAATCTCTGAGCTAAAGTCTGATACGTGGAGTGATGGTAGGACCGAGCTTGGTTTCCCTCTTTGACAAACAGAACGCTACCATGAAAAATCCCAGGCAGCTTTCAATTTCTTTGAGAGTTGCAACTTAAAACCAAATTCTGTCTCTATAGCCAGCACGACATACCATTTTCTGGGTCATCACCCCTAGGAAGTCACTGAAGGTAATCTTTCCTGTCCCTTCCTTATCAATCTCAAGGATCATTTTCTTGATCTCGTCCTTCTTGGGTTCAAACCCAAGGGCCCTCATGGCGACCTAAAAACAATGAAAAGAGATGAGATGAGGTTGGACTAGAAGACCTTCAAGGTCCCTTCCGGCCCTACGATTCTACGACTAAAATTACAGATCTCTGAGAAGAAAGGCCTGCTAATGGAGCAGGCTCTCAGGTAATGAAAGCATCTTAGTGATATTCTGTAGCTTGCCTTCAACTCTTTTACGTCAATATTGCCAGTCCCATCGGTGTCAAAGAGATCAAAGGCCTCCCGAATCTCTTGCTTCTGCTCTTCAGTGAGTTCGGTTTTGGGAGCTGTTTTCTTCCTCTGAGCTGCTGCTCCCAGGGATGCCTTCTTATAGCTGGAGGCCTGAGAGCATGGATGAAAGGCAGAAGAGAATATTAAAAGACATAACCCAGTTTTAGCTCCCTAGAGGCTTTCCCTTCTGACTATTCCAGAGAGCCTGGCCCGACTTTGAAGAGGAGTTTCAAACACTTTTGCCTCTGAGGTCCTAGTAGCTAAATTACTGATTTTCAGAATGTGAAGTGATGCATCATACTGCAGATGTGGTGTAAGCCTTCAATTAATATTTTTTGAACACATCCTAAATTAAATAAGTTAATTTATGTATTTTGTCTAGGAATACCTTGGTTTCCTTCACCCAATTAATACATAGCTGGGTATAGTTGGGTAGGATCTATTCTTCCTAAAGATATTCCTTAAAAAAACCCTTAACTTTGTGATTGAAATGACACTGTAAACATATATTTCCTGGCTTTTAAAATTATTACCAATTTTATTGGTGTTTATTCTCGGGGGGGGGGGGGGAGCATTATGGCTGCAAGTTAAAATGGAAAATGTTGATGCATGATCCTATTGTAGGGAATTTTTAAAAAATATGTATCCACGCTGATGTATTTGAGCTACAGAGATGTCCTCGATCTGTGGTCAAAATAATCAAGATGATAACGACAGTAAATAAGAAAGAGGGAACTTTGATCACAAAAGCTTGGCCATCGTCTTGACTTTTTTTGACCACACCCTGCAGACACCCCTGGTTGTATTACTTGACAGTATATGCACATCATTCAACAGGGTTAAACAAAACTTGCCTCAGATTAGAATACTAGTAAACCAAAGAAAACAAAGGTCCACTCTACCCCTCCTCCATGTGCTAATTTTCTATATGCAAGATGTTCCTTTCTCCAAAGAGCTGGTGATTTTGTAGTTGTCTCCTGCAACGTGACAGGAATGACTGGCCAATGTTTTTTGGACTTTCCGGTCTAGCCTGCATTTTGGGATCACCTGGTGGGCTCCTTTCCATTGTTGTTCCCAAATTTGGGTCTCAGCTTGGCTCTAAAGCCAATGAAGCCAACCAGACACGAGGTACGGAATTGATTTTCTTTTACTGAAGCGCTTCAGGAAAAGGGGTCCCAGCCAGCAAAATGCCAGGACCCAAAACAAAGAATTCAACAAGCTTTTATATTGAAGAGCTGAAGAAGCTTCTTGGATGAGAAGCGAAATGTCTTCAAAGAAAAAACAGGAAGGCCAGTTGCTTCTTGAAAAAAGCACCTTTGGAACAACCATGACCTGGATGACTGAGAATCTCCATAAATTTTGATATAGTTTTTCAAGGTGGGAAAAAGAAACATTGTCTAATAGGCTTTTTGAAAGTTATCTAACCAGTCCTTTATTGCCTCCACGCCATCCCTATTTTTAAGTCTTAACTAATAAACAGTCCAATAGTCATTTAACAAGTATTCTATTGGTTCTACTTTGACCCTATTCCTAAAAGTTAATCAACAGGCATTTTAAAGCTTTTAGCCAGTCTTCTATTGGCTCTGTCTTACCCTATTCTTTACCTTATGTTCTGACCTAAGCTTCCCAAGAGCATGAAGCAGACTCCTTGTCCCCACAAAAACCCCTTTTTATTAAGTTCCTCATTCCTTATTCACATCCAGCGAAGTCTTTCAAGCGAGAATTTACAGTCACAGACCTCAGCTGGCCTGGAGAGCTGCCAGGCTGATATCTTCAAAACTTGGCAAGGAATCACAAACCAATTAAGCAAACTAATTGTCTCCTGCAAACTCCCCTCCTCTTTCACTCTTTATTCCCTTTGGGAGGGGCCATTCACCATCCACCTGTGGCTTTACTCCTGAGTCAACCCTTGTTCCTTAGCTGTTCCCTTCTCCTGGCAGCTCTGTGCATGCGCACACTGGGAACAGGCTCCAGCTGTTCTTCTGCCCCACTGATGTCTGACTCTGAAGGCAGCTGACAACTGTCAGACGGTCCTGGCCCCATCTCTGCCTCCAATGCAGAGCCCTTATCAGAGCCCTCCCCAGACTCCAGGACTGGCCCATGTTCCTCTCCAACCTCCTCACTGTCTGAGTCTGCCACCAGCTCCGCTGGCCACTGGCAGGCCAGAACACCTTAGCAATATGTCTTGTATGACATTGCCTGACAGCCAGTTGCTATTTTCTACATTGAAAGGCACCCCACCTTTCCATACCCCCTCTTCCTTTATCTTTTGCTATGCAGGCTTCGCAAATACAGGTAGTCCTCGACTTACAACAGTTCGTTTAGTGACCGTTCAAAGCTACAGTATCACTGGAAAAAGTGACTCGGGACTGTTTTTCACACTTAACGACCGTTGCCGAGTCCCCCACCACGGTCACCTGATTTCCATTTCGATGCTCGATAACCGACTCACATTTATGACGGTTGCAGCATCCCGGGGGAGGGGTGTGTATCACGTGATCCCTTTTTTTGCGACCTCCCGACGAGCCAAAGTCCATGGGGGAAACCCGATTCCCTCAACCGCCAGGTTCCTCCCTTATCAACCGCAGCCATCCACTTCACACAAGGGTGGCAAAGAAAGGTCGTAAAATCGAGGAAAATTCATTTCACAAAGGTCTCAGACTCGGCAAGATAAATTTGGGACTCCGGTGTGGTCGTAAGTCGAGGACGACCTGTCCCCAGGCACCTCCCTCCCTCCCGAGTTCATGCCCTAAAAACTTGCTTTTTTTTTTTTTACAGCAAACTGACCCAGCCACCATCCTTCAATCCCTTGCTTTGGGGCTCATAACACGTTTCCCTTCCGAACTGGAGCTTCCAAGACACACGAGTCCACCCTACGGCGCGTTCACACGTGCAGGAAAGCGGGAAGTCCGGATTGTGTGTCCCCCCCATCCCCCTCCGCAAAAAAAAGTGGATCAAGTGGCGGGGAAGGCAGTCGGGGAAGGCTTCTGCCTCCCAATCCCTGCAAAAGCGCCTCAAGATCCAATTCGGAGATTCAAGAGGGCACCAGGTGGCTAATTTGCATACATTAGCATATAGGGAACGGATGCAAATTCCAGCCGTTAAACTACCTCAGGTCGTGTCTGGCTTCTCCGCCACTGCCGCGGCCTTCTCCCCTCACCCCCTTACCCACCCGCCTAAGGCCTTCCCCGGCCGCGACCGCACTGACCATCCCCAGGAAGCGGCGCCGGTCCCTGAGGAAGCCCGTTGGTGGGGGGAAAAAAACAACAACAACGGCGGGAGCTCAAAACCGTCGCCCGGCAGCCAAGACGCTCAGCGTCGCGCCTTCCGATTGGCTCCTCTCGCTACGCGCCGACGTCGGGACAAACCGCCCTCGCTATTGGCCGGCGAGCGCAAGAGAGGGGGAGCCACGCCCGGGCGGTGATTGGTGGCGAATGCCTGAGGGTGGAGTGTGTGGGCGGGTGGGGGAGAAAGATCCGATTGGCCACAAAGGCGGAAGAGCCAATGGGGCGAGCCTCCCCACTCTCGGCAGATCTTCACCCTAGGGGTGGGGTCGAAGGAGAGGGAGGAGTCGAGCGCCGCCGCGGGATGTGATTGGAGGAGATCGGTGGGTGGGAGTGGTCTGCCCGCCCATGGGTATAAAAGCAAAGGGGCGTGGCTGTTGGGATGAATGGGACCAGCTGAGAGGCTGCTGGGTGGAATTCCTTGTATTCTTTGGATCGGTTCTGTATTAGATTCCTGGGCAGGGAGATCCACGGGCGGCTTCTTCAGATCCCTTTTCCTGGTCCTCGATTTTGTCTAGGCTGCTTTGCCTCACCGTTAGACCTGGAATATTTTTTAAAAATAATATCTTTTTTTTTTATTTTTGGAACATCTGTTTTAAATATTATCTTTTTTGGCAGCTTTGAGAAAAGCAGGTGAGGGATGACAGGTGATGGAGATGACAAAGAAACTGTAATGTATTTTATGTATTCAATTTATATGCTACCCATCTCTCTGTTGAAGTGACTTAACTGATAAATATTTCATTTTCTTTAAAGGAAGAAGCCAGTTAGAAAGGCTTATGGAGATGGCTTATTAGACTAAGAAATTGATAAGACAGAGAAATGTTATATGTCTTTGATATTTACTAACATGTCACGCCTAGCAGTTGGTAAACTGTCCAGAGCTACTGGCAGATTTCTCTCTCTCTCTCTCTCTCTCTCTCTCTCTCTCTCTCTCTCTCTCTCTCTCTCTCTCTGTATGTAGATGATGATGATGATGATGATGATGATGATGATGATGATGATGATGATGGTTGGTTGTCTATGGAGCTTCTCAGTCAGCCAGGTCATGGTTGTCTCAAAAATGCTTTTTTCAAAAGGCAACTTTTGAAACTCAAGGGAAAAAAAAACCCAGCACAGGTAAGTTTTGAAAAAGCACCTTTGAGACAATTAGGGTTGGTTGCACAGTGTGCCAGCTGTTTAGACTGAATTTGGCATTTTTATCTATGCTTTTCAAGAACCTGGGACAGGCAGCTATTGTTTGTTGGTATTAAACTGTAAAAGCTCCCTTTTGCAATTGACTGTTGGGGATCATGCCAATGACAATTGTGCTCAAGTGGTACTCCAGTTAGAATTAGTAAAGGTAAAGGTTCCCTTGCACATATGTGCTAGTCGTTTCTGGCTCTAGGGGGCGGTGCTCATCTCCGTTTCAAAGCCAAAGAGCCAGCGCTGTCCGAAGACGTCTCCGTGATCATGTGGCCGGCATGACTCAAAGCCAAAGACGCACGGAACACTGTTACCTTCCCACCAAAGGTGGTCCCTATTTTTCTACTTGCATTTTTTATGTTCTTTCGAACTGCTAGGTTGGCAGAAGCTGGGATAAGTAACGGGAGCTCACCCTGTTACGGGACACTAGGGATTCGAACCGCTGAACTGCTGACCTTCTGATCGACAAGCTCAGCGTCTTAGTCACTGAGTCACTGTGTCTCTTAGAATTAGTAGTAATGGCTAAAATAAATCTTCCACATTTAAAGGCAATATAGAATGACTGTTTTTCCTTTACAAAGGCTGTTGAATAGTTAGCTCTGAAAGGGTTGCAAAGGTAGAGTGATTCCTGAGGCAGTCATTTTATCTGCAGGAGCTATGCTGAGGTCAGCGTAAGGGGAAAGTTCAGTTGCTCAACTGATTATCAAGAGAGATAAACATTGGGCTTTTTAAAAAGTTAGGCTGCAAACTAACTTAGCGGTGGTGGGAATGGGAGGGTTCTAATTAACTTTTTCTGTCATTTGAGTACAGCAAGAAAAGAACTGGAGAATTGCTGTCCCTTCCTAAGAAACCTTCGGACAAGATGGCCACGCATTCGAGGCTGGTAAGTTAATTTATTTCTGCAAAATACCTTTTTTTGTGGGGAGCTGCTTTTTTAACATGAGGCGTGGTGGCACATTGGTTAGAGTGCAGTACTGCAGGCTACTTCTGCTGACTGCCGGCTGCCTGCAATTTGGCAGTTCGAATCTCACCAGCCTCAAAGTTGACTTAGCCTTCCATCCTTCCAAGGTGGGTAAAATGAGGACCCAAAATTGTTGGGGGCAATATGCCGACCACCGAGGCTCATTGCACTGAAGGGTTTTTTGGGGATTTTTTTCGTCCTGCAATGGCTGTTATTGGCATGAGTTCTTGCTTGTTGCTTTCTGTGCTCATAAAAACCAATCACAATGTGCTTGGAAAAACACAGATTGCAATCCGTTTGTATCCATTTCCTGCAGGCTGGTAAAAAATGCACCGTGATTGGCGGATCAGGGTTTCTCGGTCAACATCTGGTAGAGCAGCTGGTGGAAAAAGGCTACTCGGTCAACGTGTTTGACATTCGCAAAGGCTTTGATAACAGCCAGGTGCAGTTTTACCTGGGCAACCTCTGCAAGAAAGAGGTAAGGAACAAACCAAGGTAAATTGACACAGCTGAGGTATGGCCAACATGAAGTTTGTTGGTCGTAAACCTTATGACTGGTGAAGGCTGTTTAGGAGTTAAAATGAGAGTTCTGGGAATTTCCACCCCATGTGTTGAGGAGTGTAGCAAAGTTAGAATCTGCTCTAATGTGTATACCGGGGTATCGAACTCAAGGCCCGTGGGCCGGATCTAGTCCGCGGGGTGCTTAGATTGGCCCGTGGGGCCGGCCTGGAAACAGCAAAGCAGAGGTGGGTTTCAGCAGGTTCTGACCAGTTCTGGAGAACCGGTAGCGGAAATTTTGAGTCGTTCGGAGAACCGGTAGTAAAAATTCTGACTGGCCCCGCCCCCATCTATGCTCTGCCTCCCAAGTCCCAGCTGATTGGGAGGAAATGGGGATTTTGCAGTAATCTTCCCCTGGAGTGGAGAGAGAATGGAGATTTTACAGTATCCTTCCCCTGGAGTGGGGTGGGAATGGAGATTTTACAGTATCCTGTCCCTGCCATGCCCACAAAACCACACCCACCAAGCCATACCACGCTCACCAAACCATGCCCACCAAACCCGTAGTAAAAAATTTTAAACCCACCACTGCAGCAAAGGGCCAGTCTGCGGTGCCTCTGTCAGCAAAACGCTCTGTTTCCGAAAACAGGATGCGGGGAGGGGGCGCGCCCTCCCCCATGCTTCGTTTTCTCTGACAGAGGGCTATCAAAACAAACTAAAAACAAAACAGAAGGAGAAATGTTTCCCCATTTGCATTTCAGCATGCAAGAAGGGACAGGAAAGGAGAAAGGGAAAGAGGAAAGACAAAGAAAAAGAAGGAAAGATGGGAAGAGAGCAAGGAATGAAAAATAAAGAAACGGGAAGGAAGAAAAAAGGAGAAGGAAGAGGGAGGGAGGGAGGGAGGGAGGGAGGGAAGGAAGGAAGGAAGGAAGGAAGGAAGGAAGGAAGGAGATTTTTTTTTTATATGTTTTTTTTTATTTTTTAAAACAAACAAACACATAATACATCAATCCTTCCGTGTGTCTTCTCGGTGTTTCTTCCATGACTTCTTCTTTTTATTACTCCTCCTATTTTCATTTCTCCTTGATAGTTTCCATTTCTCTCTTGCGATATTTCCCCCAAATTACAATACATTTAATATAACATTCTCCTTATTTAATGATCACAATCTTTATCTCTTTTTTAACCAATCATAAAATTTCCCCCATATCTTACATAATAGTCCATATCCTCTCTCTCTCTCTCTTTAATCATCAAAGTTAATCTGTTCATTTCTGCACAATCTTAAGATTTTTTTAATTACTTCCTAGAAGGAAGGAGATCATTTCATTTCATTATTTCATTTCATTTCATTTATATACCGCCCTACTCCCGAAGGACTCAGGGCAGTGAACAGGCACAAGGTAAAACACATAGAATACAAAAATTTAAGAGCAGAAGTAAAATCGAATTAAATCAATTTAGCACAAGACAAATTTAAAACCCCAGGTTAAGAACAAATTAAAATTTACATTATAATTACATTATAATGAGAGTGAGGGACTGTCCCAGAGAAGTCCTGCCTTAGCAATTGGCCACCACAGGTGCCCTCCCACCCTGACATGAGTCCCGTGTCACACCCATCGTGGTCACACCCACCTCCAGCCATGCCTCCTCCCCCCCCTCCACGCCACACTCCACCTCTCCGAGGTCAAACACAACCCTGATAATTGAGTTTGACACCCCTGGTATAGACTACTTTGAAGAACATTTCCTACATCTCACGTGCAGTAACAGAGTTGGAAGGGACCTTGGAGGTCATCTAGTCCAACCCCCCGCTCCCGCAGGAGACCTACACTAGGGATTCGAACCGCCGAGCTGCCGACCTTTTTGATCGACGAGTTCAGTGTCTTAGCCACTGAGCCACCTAGTCAGGCTCTGAGCTACCTAGTCAGGCTCGAGTCTCTGAATAATTGAAATTTACTCTTTAGCTGGCGTCGTAGAAGTCCCTCTAAACTGGCGTCTTTCAGCTGGAGTCAATTCCAGATTCACCAACATTCTTGCTTCTAACTGTCTGGAGGTCTTCAAGTAGAAATTGCACAGGCATCAAAAGGAGATGGCTTCACTCAGCGGATTGATGCAACAGCCTCTCCAGTTCTTTGACTGTATCTCTTCTCCCTCCCAGGATCTACTCCCGGCTCTACAAGGTGTGACCGTGGCGTTTCATTGTGCCTCGCCTGCACCTTCTAGCAACAATCGAGAACTTTTCTACAGAGTCAATTATTTGGGGACCAAGACAGTCATTGAGGCTTGTAAAGAAGCTGGCGTCCAAGTAAGTTTTGAACAAGAATTTTAAAGCACTGACACAAGCGAGAAGTAACTGCTGTCAAGTTTCCGAAAGATGCCCTAATTAATTCATGAGCCATGATCCAAACTTCAAAGGAAATACAGTCATTTATTAGGAGCAACATTTTGGCAATACTCGGATGCAGTTAGGACTGATCCCACGTAGATTTACGTTCCCCTATGACCCTGTCTCTCCCCTCCTCTCTGGCCACGTCATAAATCACATTCTCCAATTAACCACTTTGGCTGGCTGTGAAACCTAACACCCTCCTTCTGATTGCGGTCAGAAAGAATGTATGGAATTCACTTCAGTTCTCCCTCCCTCCTGCTCATGGCAACTTGAAAGCTTTGCAAGTTGACATCTGCCCCTGATGATTCTACCTTGGAAGCTTTAGCGGTCTAGAATGGGGCTTTTCAAAGCAGTTTCTGTGGAGCCCAGGGGTTCCTTGAGGACTTGGAACAGGTCTCTACGGACCTAAGACAGAAAAGAAATTCACGGTAAAGTTCCTGGGAGAGAAAAGGCATAGTCCATGGGTGTCAAACTCAAGGCCTACCCACCCATGTGGCACTCATGCCTAAGGGAGGCCTAGAACTCACTGCCTCCTGGTTGCTAGGCCAGCACCTTAGAACTAAGCTCTCTTTTTTCTCCTAGTCTTTATGGAGGGGTTTTCTTCTAATCCCTTGAGGGTTTTTCCCCCCCTTAGTCACTTTGGCACAATGAAAAGGGTGCGTGTCATCTATTTAGAAGTAACATGTCTTCAATTACTATATGGTAAAATGTAGTATTAAAAGATAGCTTCTACTTTTCTCAAGACCTTCCTGATGGCCTTTTCAGAAGGAATACTGTGAAAAAGGAACCACTTCTGTATAGATAGAGAAGAGCATGTGTTTATAGACTTGGGATCCAGCAAGGATCTTAGAATAGAACAGAGCTGGAAGGGAGATTGGAGGTCTTCTAGTCCAGCCAGAGATGGGCTGGGTGGGTGTGGCCTACGTGGCCTCCTGCACCACGGGGGGGGGGGGAGTGTTTTTGCCCTCCCCAGGCTCCAGAGGCTTTTCTCAAGCTTCCGGGAGGGCAAAAACAGACTCTCCAGGCTCTGGAGGCCCACTTGAGGCCGGAAACGGGCCTGTTTCCAGCCTTCCTGAACTTCCGGTAGGCCCATTATTCGCTCTCCCCTAGCCTCCGGTGCGCCCTGCCCTTACCAGCATCCAAAACGGGCTGCGTGGGGACTCCTGAGAGGGGCAGGGTGGGGTGGGCGGGACCAGCCAGGAGTGAGATTTGGGGGTGCTCCAAACTGCACAGAATCTTAGCTAGAGGTTCTCCCAAACCCCTGCGAACCCCCAGCAGCCCACCCTTGAGTCCATCTCCCTGCTCAAGCAGGAGAACCTATACCATCTCAGACAAGTGACTGTTCAGTCTCTTCTTAAAAACCTCCATTGATGGAGCGCCCACGATTTCTGGAGGCAAGCTGTTTCAATAGTTCATTGTCCTCGTTGTTAGGAAGGTTCTCCTCAATTCCATCTTGTATTGCTCTAACTTGATCTGGCAGTCAACGTCTTTCAATGTTCTGCCCCAGCTACGGACCCCAAAGAACGCAGCACACACAAACTCTATACAAAGCTTATTTTACTCAAATCACTTAGTCTTTATCATTCAAAGGCTGTTAATGAGCTGTCTTAACAGCCTACCAGAATTCTAAGATAAGGTAATCACAGTCTTACTAGAGTTGGCAGAAAGCCCAGAAGCAATTTTGCAGACACGAAGGAGAGTGAACTAAAGTTGTTCCCTGCAAATTGCTTCAGTCGGCGTTCCTCCTTAAATAGGCTAAGGGAGTGGCCAATTAGCCCCAAGCCTTACTCTCGAGGAGACCTCCTCCTGAGGAGCCAGTCCTGCCTTTTGGCAGCTCTGCGTGCCCATGCATTGAGAAGAGGCTCTTCCTCTTTGTCCTCTTCACTTAAAGGAGCTTCTGGAGGTTCTGAAGGCCCTGGCTGAATCCCCGCCTCTGGCACCACATCTTCTCCAGCCTCCTCACTGTCCGACTCGAGCGCCAGCTGCACAGGCTGTTGGCGCAGCACCACACCAGCCTCCTCGCTGTCCGAATCAGCTACAATCTGCACAGGCCGCTGACGGGCCACAACATTCAATAACTCCCTTGATGTTTTTCTTCCTACTCTTTGGCAGAAACTGGTGTTGACCAGCAGTGCCAGCGTTGTCTTCGAAGGTACGGACATCAAGAATGGAACAGAAGATCTCCCTTATGCCAAGAAACCCATTGATTATTATACAGAAACAAAGATTCTGCAGGAGAAGGTCTGGATCTTTTGTGGTTCATGATATTTCATTTTTGCTCTTGGTAGATCTACATAGGCTGTTTTTCTTTTTGTTCTTATTTTTAGGAGGTGCTAAAGGCCAGTGACCCAGAGAAAAATTTCTTCACCACTGCTATCCGTCCGCATGGCATATTTGGACCTCGGGACCCTCAGCTCGTTCCAGTCCTCATCCAGGCAGCCAAGAGTGGCAAGATGAAATTCATCATTGGGTAAGTCAGGTTTCATCTACAAGGTGTTCTTTCTGCTTGCATCTCTTCTTGCAGACATTTCACGGCCAGACTAGGTAATGTAATCAGTGCATAAGGAAGAGAACAGCCTTAAACACATCCTTCCTCCTCAACACATGCTTAGTAACCAATGCTCAGATAGGCAAGAACCTATGTCTGATCAAAAGAAACCATCAAGACTGGTAGGACAAGCTACCACCTATAAACTCCCAGAAAATTGCATAACCCAGGGGTCTCCAAACTTGGCAAGTTTAAGACTTGTGGACTTAAATTTCCAGAATTAACAGAGGGATACAATCAAGATCAAGGGAGGTACTAATACCACTCTATAAAGCCTTAGTAACCTAAACACCTAGAATACTGCATCCAGTTTTGGTCACCACACTATAAAAAAGATGTTGAGACTCTAGAAAGAGTGCAGAGAAGAGCAACCAAGATGATTACGGGACTGGAGGCTAAAGCATATGATAAACCATTGCAGGAACTGGGCATGGCTGGTCTAGTGAAGAGAAGGACCAGGGGAGACATGATAGCAATCTTCCAATATTTGAGGGGCTGCCACAGAGAGGAAGGGGTCAAGCTATTCTCCAAAGCACCTGAAGGCCAGACAAGGAATAATGGATGGAAACTGATTAAGGAGAGATTCAACCTAGAAAGAAGGAGAAAGTTTTTGACAGTGAGAGCAGTCAACCAATGGAACAGAAGTTGCCTTCGGAAGTTGTGGGAGTTTCTTCACTGGAGGCTTTCAAGAAGAGACTGGACTGCCATCTGTCAAAAATGGTGTAGGGTCCCCTCTTGGGTGGGGGGTTGGACTAGATGACCTACAAGGTCCCTTCCAACTCTGTTAATCTGTTAAGAATTCATCGGCTAGCCATGCTGGGAGTTGAAGTCCACAGATGTTAAAGTTGCCAAGTTTGGAGACCCCTGATGTAACTCTACTCACATGATGCTCCCTGGCCTGTTAATGAAGCATGTTGAAAGAGAAGCAAACTCGGAGAACACCAAGAACCTCAAAATTCAACCTTGAGCTACATATATTTTCTACATATTGCAAGTCCATTCTATTTGTAGTTCTTGCACCATTTGCTCATCTAGAATGAGCACCTGAAACCAGACATAATTGCTTTTGCTTTGAAATAATTTGCCTGGTGTATTGCACAAGGAATGTTTTGGCTATAGCTTGTGTGTCTATGAAATCTTTCCCAATTGAAATAACACATGGCCAATGACTCATTTATTCTTAATTACTTTCTATTTCACTGTGGTGGCTTTTAACAAGTTTTTAATGATCCTTAATTTTCTGCTGGTCTGTTTAAGGGTAATATTATCGCCAATAAAGTTTTCATTATTTCATGGTGCAAAGCTTGGTGATTTGGTAATCATCGCAATACTGTTACTGCAATTTACTTTATTCCATTCTCAAAAAATGGCTCTCTAAAAAGCGCCTTTTTTAAATTTAAAAAAAAAAATTAAAATCTATTTAAAACTAAAATGATATTGTCTGGATAGTCATCTTAGAAAATTAGGAAAAAGGAGTGAAAGAAAGTTGTAAACTGAAGAAATGAAGTGTGAACAAAAAAGGAGAATTCTAGTTCTTCAGAGAATCTTTTTTTTAAAAAAATAAGTTTTATTAAAGTTTGTCTTTAAAAACAACACAAAAAACAATCACACATATATAAAAACAAAACATGTCAAGACATAACGTATTGAACATTACATTACTCACATTACTCCAACATATATATATATATATATATACACACACACACACACACATACACACATTATAGTATTCATTGTTCTTATCTACACATCGTTTATATTTACATCTCTTTATTTAATGTTATTCAGTTTAAGTTTCATCAATATTAAGTTAAACATTTCTTGTTCTGATTTTTAAGAGAATCTTATCTCCGTTTAAAGAAGCAACATGAAGAGGTCCCTTTTCTTTAAGCTATGTAGAGCAACAACAAAAAATAAAACCCCTTTTTCTCATTAAGCCACGAATGATCTGCCTTGTGTTCCCACACAATCCCTTTGTAGATCAGGGATGTCAAACTCAATTTCATTGAGGGCCGCATCAGGGCTATGATTGACCTCGGGGGTGGGGGGCTGACTGGGTGTGGCCAAGTGGGTAGGCGTGTCCAGCTTGACACCACTCATTGGGCATGGCCAACTGGGTGGGCATGACAAACTTGATGCCACTCCAGGGGTGAAATCCAGCAGGTTCTGACAGGTTCTGGAGAACCAGTAGCGGAAATTTTGAGCAGTTTGGAGAACCGGCAAATACCACCTCTGGCTGGCCCCAGAGTGGGGTGGGAATGAAGATTTTGCAATATCCTTCACCCAGGAATGGGAGGGAATAGGGATTTTGCAGTATCCTTCCCTGGACTGGGGTAGGAATTATTCATTCATTCATTCATTCATTCATTCATTCATTCATTCATTCATTCATTCAATTTGTATGCCGCCCCTCTCCGAAGACTCAGGGCGGCTCACAATGCATTTAAAATCATTATAAAAAACATTTCAAAATTAAAAACATTAAAAACATTAAAACCCATTCACACCATTCATGGCCGGATCTCGCCGGATCACAAGACCGAGATCAATGGCCCCAGGCCTGCCGGAAAAGTCAGGTCTTCACCGCTTTTCGGAAGGCCAATAGGGGGGGGATAGTCCGGACCTCAGGAGGTAACTGGTTCCAGAGAGCTGGGGCAGCCACAGAGAAGGCCCTCTCCCATGGGCCCGCCAGCCGGCATTGTTTAGAGATTTTGCAGTATCCTTTCCCTGCCACGCCCACCAAGCCACGCCCACCAAGCTACACCACGCCCACCAAGCCACGATCACAGAACCGGTAGTAAAAAAATGTGGATTTCACCACTGCGCCACTCCCCAAACTGCTGGCATGTTTCCTGTTCGCATTCGGTAAATCAGTCCGAAGCCGCATTGAGTAGACTGGGCTGAAGTGACGCAGGCCAGCCCCTTACATTTTTCAGGATGGCCCCGCGGGTCGGATCTGACCACATTGTGGGCCTTGTGTTTGACACCCCTGTTGTTTAATACTACCCAAAACAACAAAATACGTGTTAATAGGGCTTATACAAGTAACGGTGCATCCGGAGGGAATCCTGTATTTTACAGTTTGGCTCGTGCATTTTTTTATTGTTGCTTTTGGACTCTTCTCTCTTCTGAACAGCAATGGGAAGAATTTGGTGGATTTTACCTACGTGGAAAACGTGGTCCATGGGCACATCCTGGCTGCAGAGCAGCTTCAAAAAGAATCTCCTCTGTGTGGAAAGGTAAGGCCGCTTCATCGTTGCCTGAAGCTTAGACTTGGAGCAAGCAGCTTTTGTTAACTCAAGGTTCACTTTTTCCAAAAACGAAAGGAGTTTCCTGTAAGGCTTTAAAACGTATTAGAGCCATGGTGGCACAGTAGTTAGAATGCAGTGTTGCAGGCTAATTCTTCCCACCTCAAGCAGTTTCGATCCTGACTGGCTCAAGGTTGACTCAGCCTTCCATCCTTCCGAGGTCGGTAAAATGAGGACCCAGGTTATTGGGGGCAAGAGGCTGACTCTGTAAATCGCTTAGAGAGGGCTGTAAAGCACTGCGAAGCAGTATATAAGTCTAAATGCTATAGCTACTGTCCTTCCTTCCTTCCTTCCTTCCTTCCTTCCTTCCTTCCTTCCTTCCTTCCTTCCTTCCTTCCTTCCTTCCTTCCTTCCTTCCTTCCCTCCCAGTGGTTAGAATGCAGTGTTGCGGGCTAATTCTGCCCACTGCCAGAAGTTTGATCCTGATTGGCTCAAGGTTGACTCAGCCTTCCATCCTTCTGAGGACGGTAAAATGAGGACCCAGATTGTTGGGGGCAATAGGCTGACTCTGTAAACCGCTTAGAGAGGGCTGTAAAAGCACTGTGAAGCGGTTTATAAGTCTAAATGCTAAAGCTACTCTTTCTTCCTTCCTTCCTTCCTTCCTTCCTTCCTTCCTTCCTTCCTTCCTTCCTTCCTTCCTTCCTTCCTTCCCCTTTTGCTCCTCCCTCCCACCCCACCCCGCCTCTCCCAGGAGTCCCCATGTGGCCCGTTTTGGATGCAGGTAGGTGCTGGGCGCGCGCAGAGGCTCGAGGAGGGCAAAAAACAGGTCTACCGTAAATTCAGGAAGGCCGAAAACAGGCCCATTTCTAGCGTCCAGAGGGCCTCCAGAGCCTGGGGAGGCCATTTTTGCCCTCCCAGAAGCTCGAAGAAAGCCTCCGGAGCCCGGGGAGGCTCCCCCTCTCCGCCGTGGTGCAGGAGGCTGACTAGGCCACACCTACCATGACCACGCCCACCCAGCAACCGGGCAGAGAACCCCTTGCTAAAATTTTTGAAGCCCACCCCTGGATATAGCACTTACGTGCTGAGCTTAGAAGAGATCCGTAGTCAGCCCCACCCACCTCAGAAGGGTGGTGGGTGAGAAAGTCAGAGGAAAGACTTCTATGGACGCCTCCTTTAGCTCCTAAAGGGAAGATGGGATGTAAATCAAAAGCTGTAATTACCTTGTATGGATTGTCTGATCTTCTCCCTGATATTCTTGGGCGTGTTCCTTGTGTGCTTAGTTTATTAATTTCCATCCCTCCCTTCTCCTTGTTTGTCTCGTAGGCTTTTCACATCACAAATGATGAGCCCATACCTTTCTGGGAATTCTTGTCTCGCATCCTCGCCGGCCTGCACTATGACCCTCCTAAATACCGCATCCCTTACTGGTTAGCTTATTATTTAGCCCTTCTCTTCTCCCTGGTTGTGCTGCTGTTGAGTCCCCTTGTTACCATTCACCCCACCTTCACTCCCATGAGGGTTGCCCTCGCAGGGACCTTCCATTATTATAGCTGCGAGCGAGCCAAAAGGGACATGGGCTACAAGCCGGTGGTTCGCCTGGATGAAGCCATCGCAAGGACCATCAAGAGTTACCCCCATCTCCACAGGACCACGTGATGGTCTGAATTCCAACCGGACATCTCCTGAACTTCTTCCATGGATTCTGTGTAGGTTCTCTGATTGGTCTTTCTCTTCAGTCTCCTTGCCCCTGGGAAGCTTCACTTTGGAACAACTTTCTGAGGTTGAACTCCTTCAAGCAATGTCTCTGGAGTAGCTGCTGGCCCAGGATGAGCCCACTTTTGTACACTTTTGTACAGGTGTATCTTTTTATAAAGGCCTTTTATAAAGGTGCATTATTTTGTGGTATTTCAGGGGTGGGGGAAACGTGTCCTGCTGAACTATCTTCCGTTTCAACATGTCACTTTTGGTGCACAGATTTCTGGGTTTAAGGGTGAAAGAAGGAACTACCATATTTTTCAGAGTATAAAACACACTTTTTTCCCTCCTAAAAGAGGGTGGAAATGTTGGTGCGTCTTATACACCGAATACAGCCATTTTTGGCCTCCTGAAGCCCCGCCCTGCTCGTCCCATTTTTGCAAAAAAAATGGGCCCATTTTTCACAAAAATGGTGCGCAGAGGGTTTGGGAGGCCTGCAGAGTGCTCCTGGAGGCTGGGGAGGGCAAAAACGCCTGTTTTTGCAAAAAAAAAAAAAAAAGGGCCTATTTTTCACAAAAATCGGGCCGTTTTTGCCTTTCCCCAGCCCCCAGGAGCACTCTGCAGGCCACCAAACCCTCTGCGTGCCCCGTTTTTTGCAAAAACGGGCAAAAAACAGGGCACGCAGAGGGTTTGGGAGGCCTGCAGAGTACTCCTGGGGGCCGGGAAGGGCAATTTTTTTTTTTCTTAACTTACCTTTTCGAAATCTTGGTGTGTCTTATATACCGGTGCGTCTTATAGTCTGAAAAATACGGTATCTTGTTTTGAGCTTTGCCATTGTAAAAGGAGGAAACAGGTGCTTGGACTGAGGAGAAACTGAAATGTCTAATCCAACAATATCCAACCTTGGCAATCTTAAAACTTGTGGACTTCAATTTCCAGAATTCCCCAGTAAACATGGCTTGCTGGAGAATTCTGGGAATCGGTCCAGAAGGTCTTTAAAATTGCCAAGGTGGGGACATCCATGTTCTAGACTGGGACTTTGTCCAGAGCCTGTCATTTCTGAAGTTTGTTGGATTCTTGGAATTCATAGAGCTTGCTTCTCTTCTTATAGATGTTTCATCCCTTTTTATCTGATGCTGGTTGGCAGTGAGAAACCTGACCTGAACTCATCCTTCCTCATCTCATGCCTATTAATCAGCACACAGATAAATCTTAAAGAACTTAAGTTTTTTAAGATAAAGAACTCAAAAGATCCCACCCAAAAAGCAACCAAGGAAGGAAAAAATAACCCAGTCAAAAACTGGTAGGGCCATCCATCACAAATAAACAGCCAGCCAATGCCACCACCAACTCCATGCACTGATGATGCTACCTAGGCTTAGTAATGAAACATCTGCAGAAGAGAAGGTCAGAAAACATCCAGAACTCCACAATTTAACTTTCAACCTCATATATTCTGCATTATGAAATGTACAGTATAGTGCATGTCTGAAAGTTGAGTCATGGCAAGTAGACTTATAAATTGCCTTATAAGTCCAGTTGTCAAGAGTCAACTTTCAGACAACTCCAGTGGTGGGATTCAAATAATTTAACAACCGGTTCTCTATCCTAATGACCAGCTGGTAAGCGTGGCTTGGTGGTCATGTGACCGTATGGGTGTGGCCAACTCAATGTCACTCACGTCAATGGGCACTTCACCTTACTGTTACAATGTAATAAGGGTTAACCAGAGAGGCAGTTTCTATAAGCAGAGTAATAAAGATTAGGCTAGAAACACCACCAGAATGTTTCCTTCCTATCTTCCTTACAGGATTAGCCCTGTAAAGTGGGAAAAAATAAGATTTCTTCCAACAACCAGTTCTCCGAACTGCTTAGAAAGTTAACAACCGGTTCTCCTGAATAGGTGCGAACTGGCTGAATCCCACTACTGGACAACTCTACCTGGATGAGTGAGAATCTTCATTGATGTATAGTACGGGGTTTCTGATGAAATCCACTTGCTAATATTGGGGGAAACAGTTTATCCCCATAATAAGATGGAGGGGGACTTTTTATGGTAGTTTCATATCAACTAAAACACTTTTGAAAATATTGCCTTTTTTATACTAACTCAATTCACATAAGTATGGATTAAGATGTGTGTATTACGAACATGTCTGCTGCTTGTGACTGGTGCAATTGCTGGGAGTTACCAAACCCAAAGAAATATCTCTCTACCTTGAGATACGGTGTTCCAATATTTGAGGGGATGCCAAAATAAAGGGGGGGGGAGGGGGTGTCAACCGATTTTCCAAAGCACCTGAAGGAAGGACAAGAAGCAAATGGGTGGAAACTAATCAAGGAGAGAACCAACCTGGAACTAAGGAGAAATTTCCTGACGAGAACAATAAACCAGTGGAACACCTTGCCTTCAGAAATGGTAGGTGCTCCATCATTGGAGACTTTTAAGAAGAGAGGACGGAGCATTTTGTCTAAAATGGTCTAGTGTCGTCTGCTTGAGCAAGGTTTTGAACTAGATTTCTTCGAGGGCCAGATCAGCATGGGCTGGCTGGAGAGGGGGGAGATGGTACGGACACCTCCTGCAACACCCTGCTGGCCAAAACGGGCTGCAGGAGGCCACATGCTGCCACCCCCCCCCCCCGTGCCCTGTTTTCGCTGCAGGAGGCCGTCCAGGCTGAAAACGGGCCACGGGAGGCCGCGCGCAGCTCCCTGTGCCCCATTTTGGCTGCCAGAGGCACCGTGGGCCAGTTCTTTGCTATTTTCAGGGTGGCTTCGTGGGCCAGATTTAACCATCCCATCCAGCCTGCAGGCCCTGAGTTTGACACCCCTGGATTAGAAGATCTCCAAGGTTCCTTTCAACTCTGCTATTCTGTTATCCTTCCAAGCTTTGAAGGTCCGCCCTTAAGCTGATAACGAGTCTACAGGGTTGGCGGCCAACAAATCTAAACAAAGCTAGAACTGGCCAGAGGAGAGCCAAAATGGGAGAAGAGGGGTTGATGTGATGCATGGAATTCCTTTCCGCCTTCTCCAATGACTCACAGCCCTTGCAATGGGTGACTGTTGGCACACCCTTATGCAGAAAGGGTTCAGATGAGGTTGGGCTTTTGTTATGAAGAATGCATAATCTCTCCGCATTCGTGGGAATTGTCCCTCGGTATTGCTAACCTTCTGAAAGAGACAAGGGGCAAGGCCCAAGGATGAAACTTCCGTCATCGCGTATCTAGTTAAGAATCCATGGTAAGCAGATCCATCCATCCATCCATCCCAGGGGTGAAATGCTCCCGGTTCGGACCGGATCACCCGATCCGGTAGCGATGGAGGTGGGTGGTTCGGAGAACTGGTAGCAAAAATCCTTGCCCCCCCCCATGCCCAGCTGAGCCGCACAATCATCAGAGGCTTTTTTTTTTTACTTTTAAAAGCATTTTTTCTACCACCTCTTCAGCCAAAAAAATGCTTTTAAAAGTAAAAAAAAAAAGCCTCTCATGATCGCGCGGCTCAGCTGGGATCTTCAAACGCTTTTAAAAGAAAAAATCCCTTTTTTTCTTTTAAATGCTTCTGACAATCCAAGCTGAGTTGCCTGATGGGCAGAGACTTTTTTTTCTTTTAAATGCCTCTAACGATCAGGCAATTCAGCTTGGATCGGCAAAGGCATTTAAAAGAAAAAAAGGTTTTTTTTCTTTTAAATGCCTCTGACGATCCAAGCTGAGTTGCTTGATTGGCAGAGGCATTTAAAAGAAAAAAAGTCTCTGCCGATCAGGCAACTCAGCTGGGATCATAAGAGTCTTTTGAAAGCATTTTTTTACTTCGCCGAAGAGGTTGTAGAAAAAATGGTTTTAAAAGTTAAAAAAAAAAATTGGCCACGCCCACCCAGTCACATTACAACCCCCCCACCAAGCCACACCCACAGAACCAGTAGTAACAAATTTTAGATTTCACCACTGCATCCATCCATCCGTCCCAAATGGTGCTCAATGTCACAAGTGGGCAGGAGGCAGTCAAAGGGCACTAGAGATCATATTTAGAAGGAACAAGTAATGCAGTGGTGAGATGGTCCCTCGGTCCACCACGATTGCACATCTCAGTAGGCAATTATACACAGGTTGTCCTGGACTTAACAACCATTTGCTTATTGATGGTTCAAAGTTACAATGGCACTGAAAGAAGTGACTTACGACCATTTTTCACTTGACTTGCAGCATCCCCGTGGTCACATGATCAAAATTCGACATGGCAACTGATTCATATTTATGACGGTTGCAGTGTCCCGGGGTTATTGATTGCCTTTTGCGACCTTCTGATGAGCAAAGTCCATGGGGAAGCCAGATTCACTTAACAACCGGGTTACTAACTTATCAACTGCAGTGATTCACTTAACAACTCTGGCAAGAAAGGTCATAAAAGGGAGTAAAACTCAACTGTCTCACTTAGCAACAGAATGTTGGGCTCAATTGTGGTTGTACGTTGAGGACTACCTGTGTAAGATTGTATCCCCTTCGCTGACTGTCATCTATTAGTGCCTCTCAGCAAATAATTTCAGGTTGATGTGCCCAAGTTTAGACACTAAGCAGGGTAAAGACCAGATTAAAATTTAAGTGGGAAATCACAAAGGTATTCCAGAACAGTAATTATGAATTGGAATTAGAATTCCAATTGAAATTTGAGCAAAAAAAAAAAAAATGAAAAGAAAAGAAATGTGAATTGTCTTGGAAAAATAATCCTTGGAATACTGCATCCAATTTTGATCGCCACGATGTAAAAAAGATATGGAGAGTCTAGAAAGAGTGCAGAGAAAAGCAACCAAGATGATCAGGGGACTGGAGACTAAAACATATCAAGAACAGGTGCAGGAACTGGGTATGTCTAGTTGAATGAAAAGAAGGACTAGGGGAGACATGATAGCAGTGTTCCAATATCTCAGGGGCTGCCACAAAGAAGAGGGAGTCAAAGCTATTCTCCAAAGCACCTGAGGGTAGGACAAGAAGCAATGGGTGGAAACTAATCAAGGAGAGAAGCAACTTAGAACTAAGGAGAAATTTCCCGACAGAACAATTAACCAGTGGAACAACTTGCCTCCAGAAGTTGTGAATGCTCCAACACTGGAAGTTTTTAAGAAGATGTTGGATAACCATTTGTCTGAAGTGGTGTAGGGTTTCCTGCCTAAGCAGGGGGTTGGACTAGAAGACCTCCAAGGTCCCTTCCAACTCCATTACTCCTATTCTATTCTGTTCTGTTCTGTTCTGTTCTGTTCTGTTCTGTTCTGTTCTATCCTATCCTATCCTATCCTATCCTATCCTATCCTATCCTATCCTATCCTATCCTATCCTATCCTATCCTATCCTATCCTATTCAAGCCTGCTCCTTCCATTTTTCCATAGCAGAGAATATTTGTAGCTCAGGTTGAACTTTGAGGTTGAACAGACACACACTTCCTTATTGTTGAATAGAAAACTCTGTGGACACATCTTGATTGACCGAAAGCTGGAAGACCCGTTCATTCATATGGATGTGTCCATGTAGTCCCTAGAAGTCAAGCCTCAAGTCGAGGAGCTTCATTTTAGAGAGTTCAGAAAATTTCTACTTCAGTGCCCGGCTGGAGAAATGTTTAGATACTTCTCATTCAGTTGGCTTTTGAAAAATTCCTTAAAAGAAATTCAGGATTATGGTTCTTGCATGCCTATTTTATCAATTTATGTTTATTCGCCCATCTCACAATTGCGACTCGAGTGTAAACATAGGACCAAAACCAATACAATCAACAAATAACAGTTTTATAGAGCCAGGTTGGTGCTGGCATTAAATGTGTGGATTTAGAAAGCAGGAAACCGTGAGTTCTAGTCCCGCCTTAGACATGAAAGCCATCTGGGTAACTGGCCAAACACAAGAAAATGGTGAGTTCTAGTCCCACTTTGGGCCAGTCACTCTTAGCCTAATTCGCCTCACAGGGTTGTTGTGGGGAAAACAGGAGGAGGAGGAAGTATACATGTTCACCATGTTGAGTTACTTATAAAGCAGGGTAAACATTTAATAAATAAAAATAACATAATGACATCTGACGGCTGTCTGAGCCAATAAGGTAAACACAGGTTGTACTGAGAGAATGTCATTGATGGGGTTACCCAACCTGGTCCCCATAATTGAAGAATATCCAAATCTTCAAGGAATTATGAAATGCCAAGAAGGTCAACATTTGGAGGTAGGGTGTTCCGAAGGTCAGGGCTGGGATAGAGAAGGCATATATCTTAAATAAGGCCAGGGGGCATTGTTTCATGAGTGGGGTCAGGAGCAAATCCATTCCACACTTGGAATATTGCATCCAGTCTTGGTCGCCAGTATATTAAAAAAATGTTGAGACTCTAGAACAGAGGTCCTCAAACTTTTTAAACGGGGGGCCAATTCACGGTCCCTCAGACTGTTTGGGGGGGGATAGACTGGCTGGGTGGTCATGTGACTGGGTGAACGTGGCCAATTTAGCAGTCTATCAAGCAGTCCATTAAACAATACACACAAATTAGGCTGCAACTGGTGCAGAATGCGGCCACGCGGGGGATTATGGGAACGATAGGGTGCTCCCATGTGACACCCCTCCTGTGCGAGCTGCATTGGCTTCCGGTCGTCTTCCGGGTGTGCTTCAAGGTGCTGGTTACCACCTTTAAAACACTCCATGGCTTAGGGCCTGGGTACTTACGGGACCGCCTTCTGCCACCGATAGCCTCCCACCGGCCAGTACACTCCCACAGAGAGGGACTCCTCAGGGTGCCGTTGGCCAGACAATGTCGGCTGGCGACCCCCAGGGGGAGGGCCTTCTCTGTGGCAGCACCTGTCCTCTGGAACGACCTGCCCCCGGAGATACGTAGGATCCCAGATCTCCGTGCTTTTCGCCGTGCCCTTAAAACTTTTTTATTTCATCAAACTGGGCTGGCGTAATCGGCCCTTAGATATTTTTAGATATTTTTAACTGTAAATTGATTTTAGTTGGGGTGTTTTAAATTTATTGGGCCAGAATTTGTTTAATTCTTTTAAAAATTTTAAATTTTGTATGTGATGTTTTTATTCTTGGCTGTTCACCGCCCTGAGTCCAGCAGGAGAAGGGCGGTATAAAAATTTAAATAAATAAATAAATAAATAAATAAATAAATAAATAAATAAATAAATTTAAATTTAATTAATTTTAATTTAATTTAATTTAATTTAATTTAAATTAATTTTCCACCTGGGGATGGAAAGCAGGTTAGTGAAGGGATGTGGCTGCCTTGAGGGCGGGGGTGGGACTTCTATATGTGTGTATGTCTCTCCCTCAGCCGAAGAGGTTGTAGAAAAAAAAAAAGGCCTTTAAAAGCCTCTGGCGATCCCAGCTGAGTTGCCTGATTGGCAGAGGCTTTTAAAAGAAAAAAAGCCTCTGCCGATCAGGCAACTCAGCTGGGATCGCCAGAGGCTTTTAAAAGCATTTTTTTTTACAACCTCTTTGCCAAAGAGGTTGTAAAAAAAATGCTTTTAAAAGTTAAAAAAAAAGTTGGCCACGCCCACCCAGTCACATTATCCCCCCCACACCAAGCCACGCCAACAGAACCGGTACTAACAAATTTTAGATTTCACCCCTGCACCAAGCGATGTATGAAGACCTCCCCTCTTTCTTCGTGCAACCATTTTTCTGTAGCCTGCAAGCTTCTCTGACTTCTTGTGCTTCCTATAGCCCTCGAGACAACAAGAGGGCCTCATTTTGAGCAGCCAAGATGCAGGCATCATCAAGGGACAGTCTTTGCCCTTGAGGAAATTAACTGGAGAATGTCTCTTTCCCCTGGAGAAATGCAGAGAGGTTTTTTTTTTCCCCACCCAGAAATGGGCTGGAGAATTGTGAGCAACGCAGCACTGCTGTGGCCGATGCATTCCTTACTTAATGCATGCATATTATTCTTTGAATGTCTAATGCATTCCATTTGCGTAGCCTTATAATTCTTAAGGCAACCTAATGAGATCGGTCAGGGCTACCTGTATATGTTGGGCAAAAGATGGCCTCAGGCAAGCCATCTAACCACTCTAATGCTTCCTTGAGTTCCTAACGCAGTCAAATGGAACATTCTTATTTCATCCTATCTCCGTGATGGCGAATCTGTGGCACGCGTGCCAGAGGCGGCATGCAGAGGCCTCTCTGTGGGCATGTGTCGTCGCCAGCTGCTGTTCTGGTTTCTGGCGTGCATGTGCCCGCCGGCCAGCTGGTCTTCGTGGGTGCTGGAGCACCGGAAAACAGCCTGAAAATGGCCCGAAAAATGGCCAAAACCAGCCAAAAAACAGGCCGTTTTGGGGCTGTTTTCAGGGCTATTTTCAGGTTGTTTTTCGGATCATTTTCCAGGCTGTTTTCAGGCTGTTTTCAGGGCCATTTTTGGTTTCCAGGGCTCTGGGGTGCACATATGTTCAGGTTTGGGCACTCAGTGCCAAAAATGTTCACCATCACTGTCCTATTTTATGCCTTTATTCATTCTTTTAAAACCTTATTTGCAATATTTTTTCCCCCCTGAGTTTGTACAAAGGGACACATTGACAAGACTCGCATGGGTTGCATGCATTTCCTTTTAACCAGGGGTAGGTTCTACTTACCTTTACTACCGGTTTGCAACGGGATCACGCGCGCGATGATGGGAAGCTTCTGCGCATGCGCAGATCCCCGATGACAACATCCGGGGCGGTGGGCGGGGCCTCCTGCCGGTTTTACTATCGGTTCTTGCGAACCAGTCCGAACCAGGGGCAATCCACCACTGCTTTTAATCCAATGGTTTTAAATTAAAATAGTAAAACCGGACCTGCTTTGATTTATTCTGCCCTTAGGCCTTTTTTTAAAAAAAAAAAATAATTTGATTTATATGCCGCCCTTCTCCGCAGACTCAGGGTGGCTTACAATGCGTTAAGCAATAGCCTTCATACTTTTGTATATTTATACAAAGTCAGCTTATTGCCCCCACAAACTGGTCCTCATTTCACCTACCTTAGAAAGGATGGAAGGCTGAGTCAACCTTGAGCCTGGTAAGATTCGAACCTGCAGAAATTGCAGGCAGCTGTGTTAATAACAGGGTGCATTAAACCACTGTACTACCAAGGCCTTAATGACATTAAGGAAGAAGCTAACAAATTTGCAGTTTTTAAAAAAAAAAAAAAAACGCCTGTAGCCTCCCTAATGACTAACGCTGAGTTTAACTGTAATTCTGCGGAGGTGTCACAACGCTGAACAGACTTAAGGGATGTATTAAAGCTGGCGAAAGACATTGCACAGATCTCCTGGTGAAATCTTCACGGATGTTGAAAGATTCCGAATCGCAGAATAGATTGATGTCGTCTTAAAAGCACCGACATTTGCTGGCGTAGTCTGATGATTATTCTGAGTTCCGAGAAGAAGGTATCTCAAAATGTCAATTACCACTTGACCTCCTCAGCCAAGGAAAAGGCCTGTGTAAACTCTCTCACTCTGTTTCATTCTGTGATTAAGCATCAAAACATTTCCACGTTAGATAATTATTGCTTTTAAAATCACAGAAAAAGAAAAAAACAAAACAAAAGATAATTATAATACAAATACTGTACATACGTTCTCAATGAAAAAAAAGCAATCTATAAAAACTGCTTTAAAAACTGAAAAAAATACAAAGAAAAAAAGAAACAGAATATATTGTTACAATAGCTACACCGGTTATAATACTATATATACTTACCTAATGTAAATATTATTCAAGGCTGTATATATTAATTTCCAACACATTTATACAACTATTATTCTTTTTTGACCTATGATATTTTGTATAAATGAGTTCCATATTTCATTTGTCCAAACAGGGTCTATGTACATCTGGATAACTTTAAAATGCAGTAGAGTTCAGTGTTAAAAAACACATATAACTCTACTCAAGCTTTGGATGAAATTATGGAATTTTGCCTGATCTTTTCTTGGGTTTAATATTAACCTTGGACAGAGGATTCTATTGTCTCTTCCACTCACATTTATCAGGTTGAGGAATCCATTGGAGAGGCATATAAAAACCCATTCAAATTATTTTGTAAATTAGACAAATAGAATTTGTAAAAGGGTATTATTAAATATGTATAAAAATGTGAGTAATAGTGGAAAGCTAGAATTAAGCCATTTGAGATTAGACAAAGGCAGGATATATTTTAATGAGAACTACAAGGATTGAAGGATTGGAAAAACAACAATATGAAATGGATATACACTAAATATTTGAAAGAAATTACGATTGATACTAGACGTGCATACGGAAATATGAAATGAAAAAAAAAGGGAAGGACCACGGCTTCAATTACTAGAGTGATAGGTGAAGGGGGGGGGGGGAAAGGGGCTAAAAGAGAAATAAGAGGGGGGGAAATAGTAAGAATAGATATTAAGATGATATAATGTACGGAAGAACTACGAGAAGATTTAGAATTGAAGGATGATAGTAGAAGTTATGTGTTAGTAAAATTAGAAATAAAAATGAAAAGTAATTACAAGGAATAATACTGTCATATTTATTTGTATTGAAATGTATGATACCCAGGTATCTAACCATTCACGCAATGAGCTGTATAAGAATAAAAAAATAAAAAACTTTAAAAAAAAAAAAAAACCATTCAATTTTCTTTCAAGGAATAGTTGGGTTGACTTGGCTTTCAATATTACACCTCTTGTCTGGAGGAAGAATAATGTGGTGTTCATTCCTATTGTAAAGTTTAAAGTATTTAGATAACTGGGAGATTTATATTCATTCATTCATTTATTCAAGTATTCATTCATTCATTCATTCATTCATTCATTCATTCATTCATTCATTCATTCATTCAATTTAGTGGCTGCCTGACTCCAGCCAACTCTGGATGGCCTCAGAACAATAGCAGAACATAAAAACAACAACAACAAAAAAGTGGAACAAAATACAAAATAGCTACAAAATAATTATGAGATGGCAATCCAAGCATTCCATTTCCGGACTTCTGGTACTTCCGGGAGGGCCATTTTTCGCCCTTCCAGAGCCTCCATGTGAGCCCTGTTCTTACCTGGCGTCCAAAATGGGTCACATGAAGGTTCCGGGGAGGGGCGGCGTGGACAAGGCCAGCCAAAAATCAGCTGGCCGGCACGCATGCATGCACTGTGGAACTGACCTAGGGCAATAGCTTGCATGCCCGCAGAGATGGTTTCGCGTGCAAAAATGTGGCACGCGTGCCATAGGTTCGGCGCCACGGCCCTAGACAATTTCAGACAAAATCTAGTCAAGGCAAGATTGCCACAATGTCCAAGGGATCGTCTTCTAGAAATAAGGAGAAATTTTTCTGACAGAGCAATCAACCAACGGAACTGAAGTTGCCTGCGGAAGTTGTGGGAGCTTCATCACTGGAGGCTTTCAAGAAGAGGCTGGACTGCCATCTGTCAGAAATGGTGTAGGGTCTCCTGCTTGGGTGTCGGCGTCAGCGGGGGGTTGGACTAGATGACCTACAGGGTCCTTTCCCACTCATGTTCATCCGTAATCCTCCTCTGCACGACACCTCCAAAACCCATCTGTTTTCAATGAGCCGAATGGCAACTGGCAGGCTGACAATACAGAGGAATGTTTGGCACAGTAATAGTCTCCATCGTTGGGGCGATTGTGCTACACTAGGCAAGAGGTGAGAAGTGGGTTTTCTGGGCAAGTTTGATGCTTGTGGGAGAGGGGAGCGGGAAGGATGGCTGCTTCTTGCATCCTTAATAGCCTCACCTGTCTGTCAGCCTTGCTCGCAACCAAAACCTCAGCTACCACTTGCTTGCTTTTCTCCTCTGGCCCAGGATGTCTCCAGTGACACAGGGCAGGGAATGTAAAGAATGTGGAAGGGAGAGGCTATTTCTGGCTGAAGCAGAGAGGGAGGGGGGAACACACACACTCTCTCTCTTTCTTTCCCTCCCTCCCTCCCTCCCTCCCTCTCTCTCTCTCTCTCTCTCTCTCTCTCTCTCTCTCTCTCTCTCTCTCTCTCTCTCTCTCTCTCTCTCTCCTGTGCCTGGGATGTAGGAACCTGTTTGATGCCCTGCAGGGTAGAAGCACCCTCCCATTTTGTCAGCCTTCCCTCCCATAACAAGGCTGGGCCCCAAGCTGAGATCGTCTGTGCGCTTTGCCCAGTGCCCTCCCTGCAGATCCGCTCACAGCGACCAAGGACGGAGGCTGCTGCATGCTTTAAAAGGTGTCTCCGCAGAAGGAAATCCACCCGTGTTGCTTCTACCGTGGTAAGCCTCCTTCGGTTCTTGCTGGGCAGGCAACAATCCTTTGGGGAAACAGGAGAAGGGAGCCCGCTTTTCCTGCAGGCTCATCCAGGGGTTCAAGGGTGCTGAACTGCTTCCCAAACAAACAAACAAAGAAACAAATAGTAACAGAGTTGGAAGGGACCTTGGCGGTCATCTAGTCCAGCCCCATAGAGACCTATGCTAGGGATTCGAACCGCTGAACTGCCGACTTTTCTGATCGACAAGCTCAGCCACTGAGCCACTTAAGCCAGGCTCCCCATGCCAGATGTGGGTAGGCTAGGTTGGGATGAAGGGGAAGGACCAAGAAATCTTGCTTTGCAATCCCCAACTCCTTTTTTCTCCCACTCACCCACTCTCCTCTACAACCAAAACAACCTACTAATGAAGTAACGGAGTTGGAAGGGACCTTGGAGGTCATTTAGTCCAACCCCCTGCTCACGCAGGAGACCTGCAATAGGGATTTGAACCGCTGACCTTTCTGATCGACAAGCTCAGCGTCTTAGCTACTGAGCCACCTAGTCAGGCTATTCAAGTAAGGAGAAGTTACACTGATTTGGTTTGACGTAAGTGAAACGAAAGGATTGATTCCCGATAAGAATATATCTATCTATGAATTGCTCTTTTCTTGACCAGTGCTGTACAGGTACTTTCTTCCATGAGTCCAAAATAGTGTTTACTGTGGAAGATAGAAGAGTTTTGGAAAAGGAAGAGTTTTCCGAAGAGTGTTTCCACGGCTCTTACACACTTATTGTACAAGTGGGCAGGGTTTAGAATCAAGTGGTGATTCCCTGGTGATTTGGAGTAAATCCACAATCTTTGCTGTTTCAAGGGGGAGCAAATCATCCGCTCAGAACTCAGAAGCCTTAAATGCTAAGGTTGGTTTGTTTTATCCCGAATCTCGATTCTCTTTGTGCATTTCAACGTTTTGTGCTAGCAACTCTGACCTGTCTCAAAAGTGCTTTTCCAAAGGCAACCGGACTTCTTTTTTGGGGGAGGTATTTTTCCCCCTTGAAAATGTTTCGCTTCTCATCCAAGAAGCTTCTACAATTTTACTTTGTTCTGTATTTAAATGCATCGGTGCAAACCTGTTTGCTCCAGATCTCCAGATACAGAGTCGTTTTCTTTTATTTTCTTCTTGCATCCAGCAATTCCTCCCCACCCCCACCAACGGACACGAGATGAGTGAAATCTTTGTCTCGGGATTCTTCTAAAAGCTGACCGATTCTCCAAAATTTATGTGCGGATTGCCCCGTTTTGCTTTGCTTTTTTGAGTGTCTGTCAGTTGGGCAGCTCTTGGTAAAATAGAGTTTCTGTGCTAAAAAATGATAAAATGTACCCCTGTAGATAGGCAGAGCTTGGCACGGTTTCCTCAGCTGGGCGTCTTCCTTCTTCTCTTTGGCAGCTTTATACTCTGCCCATGCTCCAAGAACATCTGTCAGAGGGCTGAGGAATGCAAGCTTGTTCTCAGAAACCACATGAAGAGAATGTTGGTTTTTAACGTAACCGGTGCAACAGAGATCTGTGCCAAATCTTTTATGAAACTCCTCCTTATGAAGGCATTCACTAATTTTTTTTTTTTTATTTTCCTGAATCCAACTCCTGGGCCTTTAATAACTGCACCACAAGCAGAAATTAAAGCAAAGAAAACTCCCCAAATCCTTGGTTATTACACGCTGCTGACCTTTGCGTTTTTTTCTTTTCATTCGGCTTATTTTTTTATTTTTGCAACAGCCCTGTGAGGAAGGTGAAGAGGGGAGATAGTAGTCTTTTACTTATAACTTACTCATTCAACAACTGCTTGACGTTACAATGGCACTAAATCAAGTGACTTGGGACTGGGTCTTGTATTTAGGATTATTGCAAGCATCCCCCATTAGGTCATGTGATCAGAATTCAGGAACTTGGCAAGCATCATATTTACGATGGTTGCAGAGTTCCAAGATCATGTGATCGTTGCTATTGGTAACCTTCGCAGCTGAACCCCCGACAAGCAAAGTCGACGGCGGAAACCAGATTCGTTTAATGACTGCATGGTTCAATTAACAGCCATAGTGATTCATTTAAACCAGGGCAGGGGTGAAATCTACTTACCTTCCTTACTGGTTCGGAAGTGCATGCGCTCTGCGCGCAGACCCTCTGCACATGCACAAAACCTTCTGAACATGCGCAGAGGGTAAAAAACACATTACTTCCTGGTTAAAACCAGGAAGTAATGACATGGACAGAGCCTTACGCATCATCGCTAACGGTTCTCCGAACCACCTGCCACAATCGCTACCGGATTGCCCGATCCGGTCTGAACCGGGACATTTCACCCCTGAACCAGGGGTGTCAAACTCAATTTCATTGAGGGCCACATCAGGATTGTGTTTGAACTTGGAGGACTGGAGGGTAGCATGGCCAGCTCGATGTCACATGTCAAGGCTTTGTTTTTGGCCGCGACGACCTCCTGCAGCTCTCTGCCAGCGAAAATGGAGCTTGATGCCGTGCGCGGCCTTCCTGAGCTTCGTTTTCGCTGACAGAGGGCTGCAGGAAGTCTTTGTGGCTAAAAATGGAGCCCAGGCAGGCCAAGCACCATTTTTGCTGGCAGAGGCACCGCGGGCCGGTTCTTCACTGTTTCCAGGGCAGCCCCGCGGGCCAGGTCTAAGCATCTCGCAGGCCGGATCTGGCCCACGGGCCTTGAGTTTGACACCCCTGGTTTAAATGCTGTGGCAAAAAAGTTGAAAAATTGGGCGCAACTCAGTTAAAACTGCTTTGCTTAGCAGCAGAAATTCTGCCCCAATTTTGGCGGTAAGTCAAGGACTACCTGTATCTGGGATGGTTGGAAGGTGAGAAATATGCCTGACTAGGTGGCTCAGTGGCTAAGACACTGAGCTTGTCGATCAGAAAGGTAGGCAGTTCGTCGGTTCGAATCCCTAGTACAGGTTTCCCACCTGACCTCCAAGGTCCCTTCCAACTCTATTACTGTTACTGAGTTTCTGAGCTGATTGAGGTCATAATGATGCTGTTCCTTCATCTTCTACTCTCCCCTATCTTGGTGTTCGCCAAATGTGTTAGCCGACCAACTTCTGTAATTGGCAGTCAAAGTGGACGATGGTTCATGATATCACCCGTTCTATATCATTTTTCCGTTTACAAATGCCATCGTGATGAGTGTCGTGCTTATGCCATTCACCTGTGACTTAGCTGCATGACAGTTGAGCGTTTAGGATATCAGTAGAACAAGTTCCACTTCTCTTTGTGTGTTTGAGAGGGAGTTGTGGACTTCCACAGCTTGTGCCCCACCCAATGGCTCTTGTCCATCAAGTTTACTTCGCTCCTGTTTTGGAATGGAGTAAATGTTTGCAGAAATGAGAGTCTTGCTTCCGGGATGGTTCTGAGCAGTCTTCTCAGGGACCAACTCGGGTTTTCAGCTGACCACAAATCCAATTGGATGTTGCCTGGATTTGTCAACTTGGTGATCTGTGAAGCTCTGTGAACCTTGTGAAATAAATCATCTGTCCAGGTGATTTGTAGTCATCGAGGATTGATCAGTATTCTCTAATTTCTTGACTGTTTTGACTTCTACTACACAGAGATTGGCCCAATTTTAGAGTTATTCTGTGGATGTCAGATCCCAAGTCCTCCTACCTTATTTCTTCCCAAGATGCCTTTGAATTAAAAAAGAATAATACCTTCTCCTCAAGAAGCTGGCTTTGGCTCCAATGATCTTCGAAAACTATCAACCCATCTTCAGTCTTCTGTTTCTGGAGAAGGTTGTTGAAAAGGGGCTCAGCCTGAAGCTGATCAGAACCTTGAAGGAAATAGATTGTCTAGACGAGTGATGGCTAACCTTTTTGCTGTCGCGTGCCAAAAGCGGGGGGAGTAAGGCCCCCCCATAGCCCACCCCCCCTGCACATGGGTGTGTAACTCCCCTGCGCTCTCCCCGTTTTTGGCACGTGATGGCAAAAAGGTTACCGGTGGGGCCGCAGGCCCGTTTTTTTTTTTTGAAATATTTTTTTAATTTATTTTTAAACATCTTAAACATAAAATACATCTTTTAAGGGCAAAGGTTTGGTCTGGTATTGAATAAGTACAGTTGCTCACACTTCTTTAACCAATTTGATTCCAAATTTCATCCATTTACATCTTTAAAAAGTAAATCAAATCAACAATTTTTTTTTAAATCATACATTCTAACATCTTATTCTAAACATTTAGCATTCTATTGTATCACCATAAATCTTAAATCCCAAATAAACACAGCTCCTTTTTATATACAATTTTTCATTTCCAAATAAACACCATCTTAAATTTTTTCCATTTTATCAATCAGAGTTCCATATATGTTCCTTAATCATAAGACCCATTTCATCAAATCTATGTTTTAACCTCAATTGAATTGCAATTTCCTTTATCTTATCATGAAATACACTTCTCATTTTACATAGAATCACTTCAAGATCAGTTCACATTATCACTCATTCCACGTTTCCATCCATACTTTTATCTAGTTCCCAGCCTATTTAAGTTTAATTGTTTAATTGTTTTCCAGCGTATTCTCCATTACTCCTAGATCTATTATCTTGCTGGTTCACAACTGAATTAGCTGTTTTCCAGCGTATTCTCCTCCACTCCTCTCGCTGATTACCAGCATATTCTCTGCCACTCATTTAGCTGGTTCACAGCAAACTGTTTTCCAGCATAATTTCCTCCATACCTCCTGCTCATTGCCAGCATAATCTCCTCCACTCCTAACTCTATTTGTTGCTGATTACCAGCATGCTTTCCTCCACTCCTAACTCTATTTGTTTGGCTGGTTCACAGTATTTTAATTTTAACTATTCTCCAGCATAATCTCCTCCACTCCTGACTCTATTTATTGGCAGCAGGTCCGTTTTTTGCCTTCCCCGGCTCCAGAAGCTTTCTTGGAGCCTGGGGAGGGTGAAAATGGCCTCTCCCCCCGAGGCCCTCCAGAGGCCAGAAACGGCCCGTTTCCCAACTTCCGGTAGGCCCAGAAGGCCTGAAAATCAGCTGGCCGGCATGCACATGCGCGCTGGAGCTGAGCTAGGGCAACTCTCGGGTGCTCACAGATATGGCTCTGTGTTCCATCTGTGGCATACATGCCATAAGTTTGCCATCATGGGTCTAGACCCATTTCAATCAGCTTTCAGGACTGGATTTAGTAGTGAGACAGCTTTGGTTGTGATAATTTATGACCTATGATGGAGCCAGGATAGTGATGGTATATTTGTGCTTCTTGATCTCTTAATGGCTTTAGATATCATTGACCAAGCTATCCTTCTGAATTGACTCTATGGGTTGAGGATTGAGGGAACCATTCTACAGAGGTTGGTCACACCATGTTGTGGTGTGGTCACACCATGTTGCATCTGGTGTGACCACAGCATGTTGTATCAGGGAGCTAAGAAGTTAGTCTACTTTATGGTGCCTTAAACATCTCCCTAACCTTAAGAGACTCCATGTTCTCCTACTCTCCATTCATTAACAAAGCCCACAAGGCAGTCATTCAGACATCATAAAAATAGGTGTCCAGTTAGATGTCCAACCACTACTGTGGTTCAAAAACTAAGTAGAGTTGGATCAAGTTAATAGTGAACGGAAGAGTATCAGGAAATATCAGAGCTGTAGTAGACTGAAGCAGGTGACTGTAAAAATATATTGGAAAAAGAGAATGGTGAAGTACTTCCATATTTTTGCCCAAGAAGATTTCATGGATGCATTCATGAAATCACTAGAAGTTAAGTCTGATTTAAAAGAGGTTTTACTGTCAGGCTTCTGATGGATGCCCTAATTAAATCATGAGCCTGGAGCCAAGCTTCAAAAGAAATCCAGTTATTTATTAGGAGTTTCATGTCCGCACATTCCCAAGTGAAGCCAGATCTGGCCCCACATAATTTACGGCCCTAATCATGACCCTGTTTCCCCCCCTCCCCCCAGGGTGTGTCATCAATCACATTCGCCAACGGAGCAGTTTCATGGGTTGTAGAGATCACTCCCCTTCGGCCGCTCTAAGTAACCCTGGGATGCAGCCTTGAGAGAGATAAGTCTGGAATGTGCATCTGTCTTTGGCTGCCATGCCATTCCATCAGTTTCCCATCCCCCCTTTCCTATGGCAACTCAAGAGCAGGCCAGGGATGCGTTGCGAGTTGGCATTTACCCTCACCCAGAGGTGGGTTTCAGCAGGTTCTGACCAGTTCTGGAGAACCGGTAGCAGAAACTTTGAGTAGTTCGGAGAACTGGTAGTAAAAGTTCTGACTGGCCCCACCCCCATCTATTCTCTGCTTCCCAAGTCCCAGCTGATTGGGAGGAAATGGGGATTTTACAGTATCCTTCCCCTGGAGTAGGGTGGGAATGGAGATTTTACAGTATCCTTCCCCTGCCATGCCCACCAAGCCATGCCATGCCCACAAGCCACACCCCCAGAACCAGTAGTAAGAAAATTTGAAACCGACCACTGCCCTCACCTAAATATGGCTACCCAAGCTAAGGTTGTACATGTTCTGTGAGGTCCATTTGTGGAAGAAAAACAATTAAGCATTACTCAGTACCTCATTTTATTTCAGTGAAAGTTTGTGGGGAAAGGTTATTGCTCAGTAAGAGCATCCTTATATTCAGAAGGTCCCAGGTCCAGATTGGGCTGAGAAAGGCTGTTGTCCTGGCAACTGGGAAAGTCATGGAAGTTTGCCTTTACATGGGACAACTGCGGTGAGATCATTATATGCTCAAAGATGGAAAGGTTTGACACACTAACCGGAATGGAGGAATGGTTGGTGGAGGTGATGGAACTTGCAGAGATGGCTAAATTGACTTCCTTGATTAGAGGAAAGACAATTGTGGCTTAGTGCAAACCCTTTGTAGACTTTTTTTTTTTTTTGCATGAAACAGTAAAAAGGGATTTATGATTTGTGGTTTTGATGATTAGGGGTAAAAAAAAGTTAATAGAAAAATGTGGGTCTTTTTGGTAATAATATAATAAGAGATAATTTTATAATTATACTTGATTTTCTGCAAAAAAAATTGGCAGCTTCTATTTCTTCTTCTCTCCTCTCCTCTCCTCTCCTTTCCTCTCCATTACTCTCCTTTCCACTCCTCTCCTCTCCTCTCCTCTCCACTCCTCTCCTCTCCACTCCTCTCCATTACTCTCCTCTCCACTCCACTCCTCTCCTCTCCACTCCTTTACTCTCCATTACACTCCTCTCCACTCCTCTCCTCTCCACTCCTCTCCTCTCCATTACTCTCCTCTCCTCTCCACTACTCTCCTCTCCTCTCCACTTCTCTCCTCTCCTCTCCACTCCTTTCCTCTCCTCTCCTCTCCTCTCCACTACTCTCCATTACTCTCCTCTCCACTCCTCTCCTCTCCTCTCCACTCCTCTCCTCTCCACTACTCTCCTCTCCACTTCTCTCCTCTCCACTCCTCTCCTCTCCTTTCCTCTCCTCTGTTCTTTTTATTCTGAAATTAGTCTCTGTTAGCTTTTAATGTTCCCTTTTATATATAAAGAAGGTTGCTGTCTCAAAATCTTCAGACAAATGCAGCTCAACCATTCCCAATTGTGTGCCCTCAGAACATCACACCAAAGCAACTATCACCTCCTTCGCAGCAACTGGACACAGTATCTAGAATTTTTTTTAAAAAAAAATCTGTTGTGACCATCAACAGCAAATGCAGGGGGGAATACAAGGCTTGGAAAATTGGCATACATAACATTTGAGAAAGATGAACCAGGTGGCAAACTATAAAAGATTTGTTAAATTAAGTCACAATAGCCCAGGATCTTCACCTGGCACAATGTCTGAATCCATCAAGTTGTGGTTATAAACCATCCTTTATAGTGGCATGGCCACTGTGGCTAATTATAAAAGCAGTGATGAAAGCTTCGTTTAATGTCTTGCACAAACTTAGGCGTTATCGTATACAAATCATGGGTTTTGTCTCAAAAGGCTGTTTGACCTGAGTCAGTTTGGATACATTCATTCATGTGCTATGTGTAATGTGTTTAGTCGTATTTCTCTTTGGTGTGGAGCAATTCCTGGAACCGGGAAGACAATGAGGAAGTCAATGTAATTTAAAATCATTTGCAAGTAGATTCATTGCTATATGTTGTTTCAATCTCCTCCATTAGAATAATGTAGATAGGAGAAAGAATATGGAAATAGCACGTGCAGGTCAAAGGAATGCATTACGTCAGCAAGGAGAAAAGAGAGAAAGACAGAGAGGGAGACAGAGGGAGAGAAACCAACCTACCTAACTCAGGCAATTTATTTATTTATTTGGAAAATTTATATGCCTCACTGATGTTGATTCAAGGTGCCTTCATTACAGCAATAAAACCCCAAACCTAATAAGCCCCCTCACCCAATGCAATATTTGGGCATGAGAGCAGTGCCATCACTCTCAGCTAGCGATTTGATTGAATGCCCATTTCCCCTAATATCCAACTTGAAATGATTCCTCAAATTGATTTTGCAAACTGATGTGAGCCGTCAAACGAAACAGGGTTTTGAATTGTGAGCCAAAGTATACCTGATGCTACGTTAGATTAGAGGGACGCGGTGGCTCAGTGGCTAAGACGTTGAGCTTGTTGATCGAAAGGTCGGCAGTTCAGCGGTTCAAATCCCTAGTGCCGCGTAACGGGGTGAGCTCCCGTTACTTGTCCCAGCTTCTGCCAACCTAGCAGTTCGAAAGCACATAAAAAAATGCAAGTAGAAAAAATAGGGACCACCTTTGGTGGGAAGGTAACAGTGTTCTGTGCGTCTTTGGCGTTTAGTCATGCCGGTCACATGACCACGGAGACGTCTTCGGAGAGCGCTGGCTCTTCGGCTTTGGAACGGAGATGAGCACCGCCCCCTAGAGTCAGGAACGGCTAGCACATATGTGGGAGGGGAACCTTTACCTTTACCTTATGCTAGATTGGTCCAGGGAAGTCCAAGAAAATCTATCATGAGCAAGTAGCTCTTTGACAGTCCAGGTGGAAAGAAAATCTTCCAGTTCTCCTATTGTGATCAGGAATCAGTGACCTCAAATGTTGCTCAGTTGCAACTCCAAGTAGCTTCAGCCAGGAGGACTAATGGCTGAAGTTCAGCAATATCTGGAGGTCCATATATTCCCAGGATCTATGGTAGAACCTGAATTATGAATCTTCTGATCACCTACCACGTATCTTGCAACTCTCTTTAATATGCCCGGGTGTTTATATTGCAATAAGGCATAATTTGCTTTGACCATGCCACCTGCTGAGCCTTAAGCCATGTTTTCCCATCCACCGTGGCTTGACTCAGACAAGTCACTCTGTTAAAAATCAAACAAGGCATAGCTCACCATAATATATGGACTCGAATCATGCATGATTCAATGCTTCCTTTAGTTCAACACTGCCAAGTGCAATTAATAATGGAGTCGCAAGTCTCGAGCAAGGCACTTTCTTGACTGTGCTATCCAATTCCCTTCTCTGGAATTTGAATTGAGGGTTTTGTTTATGAATACAAAGTACTGTGCAAGCTTTGGTATTAACTTATGGATATTCTGTTTGTGTGGATGTAAATGAGGGTGGAGGGATTTCTTCCTAAGGCAAAATGCAACCAGGATGATCTTATAGGCTTAATGCTTCTTCTTGTAATCCCCAACTCTCCCAACTCTTAATGTTTCCTTCTATTTCTGTAAACAGGATGGATCACCAATTCTAGAGGGGATTACTGTGCTCCTAATTACTACTTTTGTGTGGTTGTTTATGCCTGGCTGATTTAATTGGCCAAATGAGCATTTATCATATCTCTTTCACTCATTTATGCTGCTCCAGACCATCCTCTGGAGTCCATTTAAGCTCACGCCGACTGCTTCAGTGACTCCATCCAGCCACCTCGTTCTCTGCCATCCCTTTCTTCTTTTGTCCTCAATCTTTCCCAGCATTAGGCTCTTCACCAGTGAGACCTTCCTTCTCATTAGGTGGCCAAAGTATTTGAGTTTCATCTTCAGGATCTGGCCTTCTAAAGAGCAGTCAGGGTTGATCTCCTCTAGGACTGACCAATTTGATTGCCTTGCAGTCCAAGGGACTCGTGGAGTCTTCTCTAGCACCAGAGTTCAAAGGCCTCAATTCTTTGGCGTTCAGCCTTCCTTATGGTCCAACTTTCACACCTAGATATATACAAGGATGAAATGTTGTTAGAGAGGCCAGCAGCTTTGATAGCTTTTAAACACATCTAGAAGGTCAGGGTTTGTTTTCAATTCAAGTCCAATAAATAAATAAGTAATTCTGGAAGGACCTCCGATCGAAGAAAGCTGCCAAAAGTTATTGCATTACGTTCTTGATTCAATTATCTTTCCAGTGATATATAACTTTATGGTACTACTCTAAAAAAGAGTGGTGTTATTAGCTAGTTTTAGAAAATACATTTTTCCCAAAAGGTTTCCACAATTTTGGCCACTATTGTACACCAAACTAAAAAAGAGTATAGTACAGTGCAGTACAATATTTGTAGTTCATTGACTTGTAGAAACCAGGCCTCACATTAGACCAGTGGTGGGTTGCTCCCGGTTCGGATCGGTTCTATAGAACCGGTAGTAAAACCGGAGGGAGGTTCCGCCCACCCACCCTTACATCATCAAAACGCTTTTGCGCGTGCCCCCGTTGCAAACTGGTAGTAAAGGTAAGTAGAACCCACCCCTGCACTAGACCTTAGCGTATCTTATTTCTTGGCCCAAAGTATGTTATATAACACAACTGTTATGCCTTGTTAACTTGGATTTCCCTACCCTCCTTATGCTGATCTATAACCGTAATAAAGATTTGATTTGATTACTTTATTGTCAATCAATTCCTAAGATAAATCAGCCGTTAAGAGTACAGGAGCTTCTTTCTAGTAACCCAGTTACCGGAACTATAAGTGTCATGTAATCTGAAAATTATCTTATTGATATAGAAATTGAAACTGAGTAAGAAAACAAAAACAAGAAAAACCCAAGGTATATTTTCTCTTAATAAATTTTTGAATAAATTTAGAGACATTCTGATGATCCAATGGTAGACAAACTTCTTCAACCTGCTGTGCAGGTTGAGGCAGCCACCGGGCCTCCTTCCTTATTCAGTAGAAGAATCTGTTGAATAACAATTTAGAATTAATTGTAAGTAACAACAATAATTGCTCTGAGCAGTAGTGGGGTGAGGCACTTCAGGAGGTGTTAGCACAGGCAGAGAATTTACCAGTTGTAAAACAGCTACAATAGTCTTAGAAACGGAACCTTCTGTCCAGGGGTGAAATTCAGCAGGTTCTGACAGGTTCTGGAGAACCGGCAGCGGAAATTTTGAGTAGTTCGGAAAATTGGCAAATACCACCTCTGGCTGGCCCCAGAGTGGGGTGGGAATGAAGATTTTGCAATATCCTTTTTTTTTTTTTTTTTAAATTTGATTTATATGCCGCCCTTCTCCGGAGACTCAGGGCGGCTTACAATGCGTTAAGCAATAGCCTTCATTCTTTTGTATACTTTATACAAAGTCAGCTTATTGCCCCCACAAACTGGGTCCTCATTTCACCTACCTTAGAAAGGATGGAAGGCTGAGTCAACCTTGAGCCTTGGAGAGATTCGAACCAGCAGAAATTGCAGGCAGCTGTGTTAATAACAGGGTGCACTAAACCCCTGTACTATCAAGGCCCCAGGAGTGGGGAAGGAATGGGGATTTTGCAATATCCTTCCCCCAGGAGTGGGGAGGGAATGGAGATTTTGCAGTATCCTTCCCCTGCCATGCCCACCAAGGCACACCACGCCCTCCAAGCCACGCCCACAGAACCAGTAGTAAAAAAAAAAAAAGAATTTCATCACTGCTCTAAATGTTGACCTTCTTCTTGGTATTTCATAATTCTTTTAATTTCTTGGCTGCAGTCCCCATCTGCGGTGATATTTATTTATTTATTTATTTATTTATTTATTTATTTATTTATTTATTTATTTATTTATCAAATTTCTATACCGCTCTACTCCCGAAGGACTCAGGGCGGTGAACAGCCAAGATAAAATACAGATAATACAAATATTAAAAGCCCATTAGTGACTTTCCAAGCATGGTCTTTTATTTTGGCACAGAGAGGGTTGGCTGGATTGGGCGAGAAGAAAGTCATTAGTTGAAACACCTAGATTCCAAAGACTGGAATGCTGCACCTGGAGATAAGAATCTTAATTAGAAGGAAAAAATTGAATCTTTATTAATTGGGCTTGGAGGACTTTCTTACACCCACTTAAAAGGAGAAGCCGATATATGTATATAAGGGACGCGGTGGCTCAGCGGCTAAGACGCTGAGCTTGTTGATCGAAAGGTCGGCAGTTCAGCGGTTCGAATCCCTAGTGCCGCGTAACGGGGTGAGCTCCCGTGACTTGTCCCAGCTTCTGCCAACGTAGCAGTTCGAAAGCACGTAAAAAAATGCAAGTAGAAAAATAGGTACCACCTTTGGTGGGAAGGTAACAGCGTTCTGTGCGCCTTTGGCATTGAGTCATGCCAACCACATGACCACGGAGACGTCTTTGGACAGCGCTGGCTCTTCGGCTTTGAAATGGAGATAAGCACCGCCCCCTAGAGTCGGGAACGACTAGCACATATGTGCGAGGGGAATCTTTACCTTATATATGTATATATGTCTCTGTGTGCAATCTATACATGTTCTCATTGAGATGCCTACTTTTTCCGCACAGCACACTCCAGCTGACATTTCAATCTTGGGTTTATCGCCAGTATTTCCGGCTTTATGTTGTGGAATAACAGGATAAGCATTGAGGGATAGCCAAGAAAATCAGTGAATTCTCAATGTTCAAAAGCTGCAATGACTTGAGGATCTATCAAGGGGTGCAATTCTACTTGTAGTATTTAGAGGCGAGGTGAGCTTTAAAGAAGTGAAAAGAAGGACTAGGGAATGACATGATAGCAATATTCCAATATTTGAGGGGCTGCCACAAAGAAGAAGGGGTGGAGTCAACCTATTCTCAGTGGTGAAATCTAAAATTTCTTACTACTGGTTCTGTGGGCGTGGCTTGGTGGGTGGGTGGGGTAACGCGACTGGGAGGGCGTGGCCAATTTTTTTTTTTTAACATTTAAAACCATTTTTCCTACAACCTCTTCGGCGAAGAGGTTGTAAAAAAATGCTTTCAAAAAGCTCTGACGATCCCGGCTGACTTTTTTTCTTTTAAATGCCTCTGCCGATCAGGCAACTCAGCTTGGATCGTCAGAGCCTTTTAAAAGAAAAAAAGGGTTTTTTTTTCTTTTAAAAGGCTCTGATGATCCCAGATGAGCCACATGATCATCAGAGGCTTTTTTTTTTTTTTACTTTTAAAAGCATTTTTTCGGCCGAAGAGGTTGTAGAAAAAATGCTTTTAAAAGTAAAAAAAAACCCTCTGATGATTGTGCAGCTCAGCTGGGCATGGGGGGGGGGGCAGGGATTTTTGCTACCGGTTCTCCGAACCACCCGCCTCCATCGCTACCGGATCGGCCGATCCAGTCCAAACCGGGAGCATTTCACCCCTGCCTATTCTCCAAAGCACCAGAAGGCAAGATCAGAGACAATGGACAGAAACTAATCAAGGAGACATCCAACTTAGAACTAAGGAGAAATTGTCTGACATTGATAACAATAAACCAGTGGAATGCTTGCCTCTGGAAGTTATGGGTGCTCCATCACTGGAGGCTTTTAAGAAGAGCCTGGATAGCCACTTATCTGAAATGGTAGAGGGCAGTGATGGCGAACCTTTTTGAAACCGAGTGCCCAAACCAGGACGTGCATGCATGCGTTTGCCGGAGCACCGGAAACCTGAAGACCAGCTAACCAGTGCGTATGCATGTGCCAGCCACCTGGTCTTTGGGTTTCCGGTGTGCGCATGCGCCCCAGCCAGCTGGTCTTTGCATGTGCTGGAGCACCAGAAACCAGACAAGCAACTGGCGATGGTTCACGTGTCCACAGAGCGGGCTCTGCGTGCCACCTCTGGCAAGCGTCACAGGTATAGGGTCTCCATCACAGGTACAGGGTCTCCTGCTTGAGCAGGGGGTTGGACTAGACGACCTCCAAGGTCCCTTCCAACTCTGTTACTCTGTTCTGTAGGAACTGGACCAGAGGTGGGTTTTAGCAGGTTCTGACCAGTTCTGGAGAACCGGTAGCGGAAATTTTGAGTGGTTTGGAGAACCGGTAGTAAAAAATTCTGACTGGCCCCACCCCTATCTATTCTCTGCCTCCCAGGTCCCAGCTGATCGGGAGGAAATGGGGATTTTGCAGTAACCTTCCCCTGGATTGAGGAGGGAATGGAGATTTTACAGTATCCTTTCCCCAGAGTGGGGTGGGAATGGAGATTTTACAGTATCCTTCCCCTGCCACGCCCACCAAGTCATGCCACGCCCACCAAGCCACACCCACAGAACCGATAGTAAAAAAAAATTGAAACCCACCACTGAACTGGATGATGAAATGTTCAAGTGTGAGTAGATAGACATGGCACCTTTGGAAGTAAGAAAATAACCATCTCTTGATATTAACAAGCAGCTGGGTCTACATTTAATTTGAGCTGCGAAACAGATATTGCATGCTGAAATTCAAGGTCACAGGTGCGCAGCTAAAGTAAGTAACCTGTGTTCTCCAATCCCAACTGCTGAAATTTAGTTTGAAATCATGTTCAGAGAAGAAAGATTCATCCCTCCAGGAAGAAACTACACTCAACACCCTGTAATTTCCAAATTTTCAAACTTCGCTTACCAAAGAAAAGGCAGAAAATTAGGGCTGGTTTTCCAGTAAGTTTACTGCGGTTTTGAATATTTTGGGGTAGGGTTTTGTATTTTGGTGGAAAGTTGCTGAGTAGGCGTGTTTCCTTCTGCAGTTCAGGTATTTTGGGATATTCTCGGGTTTCTGTGCATTTTGCAACATCGTTTTTCACACTGGGCGTGGATCTCCAACCTGCTGGTGCTTTTTTTATCTATGGAAATTTGCAATTAGCGTTGAACGATAGGATGTTCAGAGGTGGAGGTGGGTGGGACATTACTGAGGTGTCTAGAAATTCAGGGAACTGAAGTTTGACACCCGTGCTCTACACCATTTCAGACTGTGGCTGTCCAGTCTCTTATTGTTTTATTGGTTCGATTTATATGTCACCCTTCTCCGGAGACTCAGGGCGGCTTACAATGCGTTAAGCAATAGCCTTCATACTTTTGTATATACCTGCTTAGTAGGGCTTTCGCCCCCCCCCCAAAGCGGTGTTCTTTTTTATACAAAGTCAGTTTATTGCCCCCACAATCCAGGTCCTCATTTTACTTACCTCGGAAGGATGGAAGGCTGAGTCAACCTTGAGCCTGGTGACATTTGAACTTGCAGTAATTGAGGCAGCTGGCAGCTAAGTGCTACTTAACAGCACTTTAGTCCGCTGAGCCACCAAGGATCCTTGGTGGCGAAGTTTCTTAAAAACTTCCAGTGATGAAGCATTTATAACTTCTGAAGGCAAAGCAATTCCATTGGTTAATTGTCCTCATTGTTAGGAAGTTTCTTCTTAATTCCAGGTTGCTTCACTCCTTGATTAGTTTCCATCTGTTGTTTCTTTGTCTTGCCTTCTGGTGCTTTGGAGAATAAGTTGCTCCCCTTTGTGGCAGTCCCTCAAATACTGGAATATTGCTATCATGTCACCCCTAGTCCTCCTTTTTTCTAGACTAGCCATACCCAGTTCCTGCAACCGTTTTTCATATATTTTAGTCTCCGGGCCTTTAATCCTCTTAGTTGCTCCTCTCTGCACTGTCTGTCATAATGTTCACAAAATTCAATATTTTGCTACGTGTTGAACCCAAGCACCTGCTTCAAAAGCTCTCATTGGCCCTTCCCTCCAAGTAGTGGTGAAATCCAAATTTTTTTACTACTGGTTCTGTGGGCGTGGCTTGGCGGGCATGGTGTGGTGTGGCTTGGTGGGCGTGGCAGGGAAAGGATATTGCAAAATCCCCATTCCTTCCCCACTCCAGGGGAAGGATACTGCAAAATCCCCATTCCCTCCTCATTCCAGGGGAAGGATACTGCAAAATCCCCATTCCCTCCCGATTCCTGGGGGAAGAATATTGCAACATCTCCATTCCCACCCCACTCCAGGGAAGGATACTGCAAAATCTCCATTCCCACCCCACTCCACGGGAAGGATACTGCAAAATCTCCATTCCCTCCCCACTCCAGGGGAAGGATATTGCAAAATCCCCGTTCCTTCCCCACTCCTGGGGGAAGAATATTGCAAAATCTCCATTCCGACCCCACACTGGGGCCAGACAGAGGTGGTATTTGCCGGTTCTCCGAACTACTCAAAATTTCCACTACCGGTTCTCCAGAACCTGTCAGAACCTGCTGGATTTCACCCCTGCCTCCAAGCCTATCCCCAGATTCTCTTGAGCTCAGGACTTGATGGCCACAAGAAAAAATTCATGTAGGATTTTTTGTCAGCCCCAATACAGATTGCTTTGCTGCAGGGGGTTGTTTTCCACCCTCCCAATTTAGCCTTCATTTGTTGGGATTTCCGGATAATTTCCTGTCCAGGCATCCATCAAATGCTACCTTAGCATGGATAAAATCTAACCCTTTCTCTGGAAAAAAAGAAAAATAAAACTTTTCTTGCTATGCTGGTTTGTGGATGTTAGTAGTTGTTAGACCTACTTATTTGCAGCTCCAAGTGGGAGTTGATGAAGATTAGCAGGTGAATTGCCTGCAGTCAGCAAAGTCCCGGAGCAGTGATTGGAGCGGGGTTAAAACTTTCTGCTCCTGATTCAGCAGCTTGAGAGAGAGAAAAATGTCCCATGTTGACATTTCCCAGCGCAAAAACAGGAATAGAAGCCAAGAGGAGAAATGAGTGGGCAGATCCAGTTTTAATGAGATCTTTGATAGGGTTTGAAGTATTTCACTACCAGAGATATCAACTACCAGAGAATCAAAACTTAACAGCAGTGGCCAAAATTGTGGAAACCTTTTGGGAAAAGTGTGTTTTCTAAAACTAGCTAATAACACCACTTTTTTTTTTTTTTTTTGGAGTAGTACCATAAAATTATATATCAATGGAAAGATCATTGAATCAAGAACGTAATGCAAAAACTTTTATGAAGGATCTGCTATTAGAATAGCCGTTATAGTATAAAGAAGAAAAGTGAAACATGTAGAAAAAACAAGATATACTGTACAAAAATTATCACCATAGAAAAAACAAGATATACAAAAACATCACCATCTCAGTTAAAGTTGGGTAACCTTTAGCATGGATTAAGGCCTTACGACGTCTTCCCATGGAGTGAACCAAGTCTTTTAGTTCTGCAGCTGTTCTAATGTGAAACCAAGATTGAACGATTGCTTCTATTAACTGGGTTTTATTGCTGGGTCGCTTCTGACTAACAAGTTTATTTAGTCAGGTCCATAGATTTTCAATTGGGTGAAGGTCTGGGCTATTCCCAGGCCATTCCAGCAGTGGAATAGGATTATTTTGAAACTCAAAAAAAAAAAAAAAAAAAGTGGTGTTATTAGCCATCAAACCTTAAAAATGCACTTTTCCCAAAAGGTTTTCACAATTTTGGCTACTAATGTAGACGATTTCATGCCAGTTCGGGGAAGACAACCCTGAATTTGAGAGTGGAGGGTTTAGGTCAGTGGTGGGATTCAAAATTTTTTACTACCGGTTCTGTGGGTGTGGCTTGGTGGGCGTGGCAGGGGAAGGATACTGTAAAATCTCCATTCCCACCCCACTCCAGGGGAAAGTTACTGCAAAATCCCCATTTCCTCCCCAGCTGGGACTCAGGAGGCAGAGAATAGATGGGGGCGGGGCCAGTCAGAGGTGGTATTTACCAGTTCTTCGAACTACTCAAAATTTCCACTACCGGTTCTCCAGAACTGGTCAGAACCTGCTGAAACCCACCTCTGGTTTAGGTATCCTAATGCAGGGGTCCCCAACCTGCCCGGTCCATGGACCAGCACTGGGCCACATCTTGCCAGAAACCGGGCCACTCAAAAAAGTGAAGCCCCATCAGTGGGATGCAGGCAGTACATGAAACCACACCCCCTCCGGTCCATGGAAAAACCTCTCTCCACAGAACCGGTTCCTGGTGCCTCAAAAATTGGGGGCTGCTGTCCTAATATATGTTAAACTACAGGTTAATATGAGTCCTATCTCATTCCATTTCTGGAGTCATTAATAGCAACGCTCTACAATTTGAAAGAATTTTTTTTTTATGGAGTGGCTTCCACTCTTCTGCTTGAGCATTGGTTTGGACTCAAAGACCTCCAAGGTCCCTTCCAACTCCGTTGTTCTTCTGTTGTATGTTTGTGCCAGCCTGCTCCCTTATCACAACGGCATCTTCTTGGCTTGACGTGACATCCTAGTTAGCCAAAAAGCGGCGTTCACAAACACGTCAGCAGGAAAAAGAAGTTCCTTTTCAGCTTGCAAGCACAGCACACCTCCTGGATTCTGAGCTATTTCTTTTTACCGTTCGGCATGGTTTCTGTCCCCACCCAGTTCTCTGAAATGTGTGTGTTCCCACAACAGTGGAGTACGAAATGCCAAAAAATGAAGCTTGTCTGGGCACACCCTTCAAAAAGTTCTCCAGGAAGAGTGGTGTTTGGAAGTGTTGTGGCCCGCCAGTAGCCAGCGGAGATGGTGGCAGACTCAAGACAGTGAGGAGATTGGGGAGGAACATGGGCCAGTTCTGGAGTCTGGGGAAGGCTCTGATGAGGGCTCTGTGTCAGTGGCAGAGAGGGGGCCAGGGCCGTCTGACAGTTGTAAGCTGCCTTCGGAGTCGGACATCAGTGGGGCAGAAGAACAGCTGGAGCCTGTTCCCAGTGTGCGCAGGCAGAGAGCTTCCAGGAGAAGGGAACAGCTAAGGAACAAGGGTCGACTCAGGAGTAAAGCCATAGGTGGACAGTGAATGGCCCTTCCCATAGGGAATAAAGAGGAGCAAAAGGGGGAGGGGAGTTTGCAAGAGACAATTAATTCAATTCCTGAGGGTGAAGATCTGTTCCTGACTTCTTGCCAAGTAATTGCTACTATAGCCTGGCATTTGGAAGATATCGACCTGGTAGCTCTCCAAGCCTGATAAAGATCTGTAGTTGTGAAATCTCTTGAAAGACTGTTGGCCGGGACTTTGCTGGAGGGGAATTCCCTTTAAACTAAATAAAAGGGGTTTTATCGGGACGAGGAATCAACTTCGTGCTTTTGGGAAGCCTAGGCCAGAACAGGAAGGCCCCTAAGACTAACTCTGTGCTGGGCCCAAAGCTGCTTGTCTTCTATGGGGCTTCCAGCTGTTTCTTAAGCCAACTTCAGAAAGTCCACTCCGGGTTGCAGGGAGAGGGCAGAAGATCTGGGTGAGGCTCTATCTGGATTACAGCCACAGTGAGATTTGATTGGTTGTTCCTCTGCTCCTTGCACTTCCCATCCGTGGTCCAGTGTGGTCCAGTCTACCAACAACTGCCTTTTTCTCTTAGGGATGGTTGTCTGCTCATTGGTCTCCAACCCCATGCCTTCTCTTCCAGAAGTTTGCACACAGGGATGACTTTACTTCCCTCCCCTTTCCCATATTATCTCATTTGAACATCCCATTACATTCCCATTAAAGAACGGATCCATTCTTTATTTCTCTGCTGGGATCCTCATTCAGTAGGTCCGATGCTTACAATAATCAAAGCAAGATGAGAACAGGTTGTCCTACCTTCCTCTGTAGGTCCATGGAAGATTTGTAGCCAAGAGAGAGAGAGAGAGAGAGAGAGAGGAGAGGAGAGAGAGAGAGAGAGAGAGAGAGAGAGAGAGAGAGAGAGAGAGGGGAGGGGTCTCATGCATGCATGCCCAGAGGCCATCTCTATGGCAACAGCAGGTGACCAAGGCCAGCTGTTATGGAGGCACCACCATGGGGGCTGCGGTTTATCTCTGGACAAGTCACAGGAAGATGGAATGTCTGCTCTACATCTGAGCCCCTCCAGACATCTCTTCCCAGCTCTGGAGCTGCCAGATGCCACCCCGGAAGACCCAGGGATTTTGTTGTGTAGCAGTCATGGCTTTGCAAGCCCATGGATCACAGCACACCAGGTCCCCCTGCTTTCCACTGGCTCCCGGTGTTTGCCCAAATTCACGTTCACTACCTCAGTGTCTGTATCTCACCATCTCCTCCTCTGCCGTCCCCCTTCTCCTTTTGCCTTCCATCTTCTAACATCACAGTCTCCTCCAAGGAGTTCCTCTCTTCTGACTTGATGGCCAACGTATTTGAGCTTCAGCTTCAGCACCTGTCCTTCCAAAGAGAGAGAGAGAGAGAGAGAGAGAGAGAGAGAGAGAGAGAGAGAGAGAGAGGGGAGGGGTCTCATGCATGCATGCCCAGAGGCCATCTCTATGGCAACAGCAGGTGACCAAGGCCAGCTGTTATGGAGGCACCACCATGGGGGCTGCGGTTTATCTCTGGACAAGTCACAGGAAGATGGAATGTCTGCTCTACATCTGAGCCCCTCCAGACATCTCTTCCCAGCTCTGGAGCTGCCAGATGCCACCCCGGAAGACCCAGGGATTTTGTTGTGTAGCAGTCATGGCTTTGCAAGCCCATGGATCACAGCACACCAGGTCCCCCTGCTTTCCACTGGCTCCCGGTGTTTGCCCAAATTCACGTTCACTACCTCAGTGTCTGTATCTCACCATCTCCTCCTCTGCCGTCCCCCTTCTCCTTTTGCCTTCCATCTTCTAACATCACAGTCTCCTCCAAGGAGTTCCTCTCTTCTGACTTGATGGCCAACGTATTTGAGCTTCAGCTTCAGCACCTGTCCTTCCAAAGAGAGAGAGAGAGAGAGAGAGAGAGAGAGAGAGAGAGAGAGAGAGAGAGAGAGAGAGAGAGAGAGAGAGAGAGAGAGGGGGAGAATTGACCGTTCAGTGTAAGAGAAATTAAGTAGACATGTTGCCTTCCAGCATGGTCATTCCCATTCCTTTTTCCTGTTGTCAGGCCAACAATAGTGTCCATGTCTACTATTTTATTCTTCCAAAACACTGAACAGGAGTGTCCAGTTCCAGATTCCTTCCTTCCTTCCTTCCTAGGTTCCTTCCTTCCTTCCTTCCTTCCTTCCTTCCTTCCTTCCTTCCTTCCTTCCTAGGTTCCTTCTTTCCTTTCTTTCTTTCTTCCTTCCTTCCTACGTTCCTTCATTCCTTCCTTCCTTCCTACGTTCCTTCCTTCCTTCCTTCCTTCCTTCCTTCCTTCCTTCCTTCCTAGGTTCCTTCTTTCCTTTCTTTCTTTCTTCCTTCCTTCCTACGTTCCTTCATTCCTTCCTTCCTTCCTACGTTCCTTCTTTCCTTCCTTCCTTCCTTCCTTCCTTCCTTCCTTCCTTCCTTCCTTCCTTCCTTCCTTCCTTCCTTGGTTCCTTCTTTCCTTCCTTCCTTCCTAGGTTCCTTCCTTCCTTCCTTCCTTCCTTAGTTCCTTCCTTCCGTCTTTCCTTCCTTCCTTCCTTCCCCTTCTTCCACCCCTCCCCTCCCCTCCCTTCCCTTCCCTTCCCTTCCCTTCCCTTCCCTCCCAATAATTTGGAATACTTAGGTATGCAGGAATACATAGAGGAGAAAATAAAAACCCTAAGTGGGTGAATATTAATAAATGACACATGTTTAGTTAGGTAAACATGAAAAGGGCATTTGGAATCATAAGAAGTGGAACATAGCGATGAATTTACACTGCATTGTTGTGGTTTCTTTGAACAACAAACCACAGTTGGTTGGATTTGTAAGCCATAAATGGTGGGTTATCACTCACAACACCTGAGTTGGCTCTCCAATTCCATCAAACATAATCTTATCGTGCTGCGGTTTAGCACGACATGTGAATCCAAACAGAATGTCACACATTTTTACATGAGAACATTTTTGTCGCTATTAATCAGAGGTGTTCTCTGCTCCACAATGCAATGCATCCATGAGCAACATTCCCTGTATCCAACTGTACATCTAGAGTCAGAACACTCTCATTGGGACACCGGAGAGTCATGTTTTTTCCTCCACGGCTCTCAACTGTCTCCACCCGCCTCTCATTTGAACTTGGAAAAAGCTCATCCCAAACATTCAGGCTGCACTTGAATTTCTGGCTTGGCAGATTTATACAAAGCTGGGCATGTCGGCAGTTTGCTTCAGCTATGGCTTTGGGCAACAACAAGCAATTCTTGCCAATGCTCAGCTTTTCTGAGTATGAATCACGCTGCAAATCTCAACCCAGCTCTTTAGTGACAGTTTCCTCCTTCCATATCGAATGCACAGGTACAGTAAAGGTGGTACCTCGCTCAATAGTAGTAACTGTGAGAGGGATCTTGGAGTCCTAGTGGACAATCGCTTCAATATGAGACAGCCGTGTGTTGCAGCTGCCAAAAAAGCCAACACAGCCTAGACTGAATTAACAGAGAAATAGAATGAAGATCACGGGAAGTGTGAATACCACTTTATAATGCCTTGGTAAGGCCACACTTGGAATACTGCATTCAGTTTTGGTTGCCACGATGTGAAAAAGATGTTGAGACTCTAGAAAGAATGCAGAGAACAGCAACAAAGATGATTCAGGGACTGGAGGCTAAAACATATGAAGAACAGTTGCAGGAACTGGGTTTGTCTAGTTTAATGAAAAGAAGGATTAGGGGAGACATGATAGCAGTGTTCCAATATCTCAGGGGTTGCCCCAAAGAAGAGGGAGTCAAGTTATTCTCCAAAGCACCAGAGGGCAGGACAAGAAGCAACGGGTGGAAACTAATCAAGGAGAGATGCAACCTAGAAGAAATTTCCGGACAGTTAGAACAATTAACCAGTGGAACAACTTGCCTCCAGAAGTTGTGAATGTTCTAACACTGGACGATTTTAAGAAGAGACTGGACAACCATTTGTCTGAAATGGTATAGGGTTTCCTGTCTGAGCAGGGGGTTGGGCTAGAAGACCTCCAAGGTCCCTTCTAAGCTATTCTATTCTATTCTATTCTATTCTATTCTATTCTATTCTATTCTATTCTATTCTATTCTATTCTATTCTATTCTATTCATATCTTGCTAGTCGCAATAGTAATAGCATTTAGACTTACTGCATATATCACCCCATAGTGTTTTACTGCACTCTCTGAGCAGTATACAAGATCAGCATATTGCCCCCAACAATCGAGTCCTCATTTTACTGACCTCAGAAGGATGGAAGGCTGAGTCATCCTTGAGCCGGTCAGGATCGAACTCCAGACTGTGGACAGAGTTAGCCTGCAATACCGCATTGTAATTATTGTGCCACCAGGGCTCCTAGTCAGTGAGAGTTGGAGGCTAAGCCTGCAAGATTAGCACTCACAGCACTGAAGAATGACCTATGGGCCACATGGGATCTTGGACCACTTTTCTTTGGGAGCCTACAGCTCCTGAAATCATACTTACTGGAATTCAAGAGCACCCCACCACTACAGACCGGTCTGTGATGGCAAATATGCAAGAATGCATGCAAACAAGAAATGCAACATTTCAGCAGATTGATTCTGGGTGGGGATTGAGGATAGAGAAGACAACAAGATCTGTTATGGACTCAGCACACTTCAAAAAACCCCAAGAGAATCAAAAGTCGAAATCCACAAGCCACCCAGAAAACACCAATCCCTCTTGCAAATCTTAGCTCCTTCATAAAAGAGCATTGTGTAATTGCTCTGCTCCAGGGCTAATCTTGGTATCCCCCTTTCTCATATTTGCCCACCAAATGTTTGGCTTCCATTAACAAAATGTTGCCCATCTTGGCTGCAAATGGCTGGCTAAAGATTGCAAAAAGCTGCGTTCAAATCCCAGCACAACTGAGCTCTGAACTTCATTGGTGACTTCTGCATGTTCTCTCAGTCTAAGTAAAATGAACCCAGAAGAGAAGAGAAGAGAAGAGAAGAGAAGAGAAGAGAAGAGAAGAGAAGAGAAGAGAAGAGAAGAGAAGAGAAGAGAGAATGGGAATATCGAATAGAATAGAATAGAATAGAATAGAATAGAATAGAATAGAATAGAATAGAATAGAATAGAATAGAATAGAATAGAGTTGCACCAGGATGCTACGTTACCCAATTATGGATGGGGGACTCAACAATCTAGTGGAAAGACATCAAAGAAGATATTATATGGATTATAAATTTAAAGTTATTGTCTTTTTTTTTTACATAACGGAATATATGTATATATATATATATATTAGCAGAGTGGGCAGTGGATTGAAGATATTAAGAATTGTTGTGTATGGTAATTTTGTAGGAAAGTGGGTGGAAATATGTTAGTACACTGATGGATTAGCTTAAGAAAAGGGATGTTTAAGTGATATATTTAGGGTAGTGGAGGAAATGGACAGAGTTGAATAGTTAAATTAGGACTTATGTGGAAGGCTGCTTTGAAATGTTATATTAATATACACAAAGAATAAATGTTAAAGTAGGATTTATTATACAGTCTTAAAGTGGAAGGTTGCTTTGAAATGTTGTAACAATACATAGATATAAGTTTTGGGGAGGACAAAAAGGGTAGATTATTGCTAAATTGGGAGTTATAATAATATTTTGTTAAACTAGAAGTTATACAATGTTATAGCAGACTGCTTTTTTTTTTTTTTGAAATGTATGGTAAAAGGGGAAAGTAATAATATTAATAATATTTTTAGTAAGTAAGGGTCAGTATATAGAGGAGAGAGTAAGGCGATGGTAAAATATTATGTAATCTGTTATGAATTAGGTTTTTGGTGTGAAGAAGTCGCGGGGGGGATGGGTGGCGAAGGGGGGTTAGGGAGGAGGGGGGGAAGGAAAAAAAAAGGGGAAAAATTTGTATTTGAAAACTTTTTCAATAAAAAAAAAATAGAATAGAATAGAATAGAATAGAATAGAATAGAATAGAATAGAATAGAATAGAATAGAATAGAATAGAGAAGAGAAGAGAGAATGGGAATATAGAATAGAATAGAGAAAAGAAGAGAAGAGAAGAGAAGAGAAGAGAAGAGAAGAGAAGAGAAGAGAAGAGAAGAGAAGAGAAGAGAAGAGGAGAAGAGAAGAGAGAATGGGAATAGAGATAGAATAGAATAGAATAGAATAGAATAGAATAGAATAGAATAGAATAGAATAGAATAGAATAGAATAGAATAGAATAGAATAGAATTCTTTATTGGCCAAGTGTGATCGGACACACAAGGAATTTGTCTTCGGTGCATAAGCTCTTAGTATACATAAAAGTGATAAATCATGATCATAATCATCATAAAAAGACATCATAAATCATAAGATGCAACAGTGATAGTTATAGGATACTAAATAAGCAATCAACATAAATTGTACTAGGAAACTAAATAAAAAAACATAAATTGTAAAGATACAAGCCACAAAGGTAGAAAAAGAAATAGTTAATAGGAAAGATGAGAGGAATAATAGTAATACAGTCTTAGTAAATTGTTTGACAGTGTTGTGGGCATTATTTGGTTAGCAGAGTGATGGCATGGGGGAACAACTGTCCTTGTATCTAGTTGTTCTGATGTGCAGGGCCCTATAGCGTCATTTTGAGGGTAGAGACTATTTTGACTTTTTCCCCTAACCTACAGAGATCCTAGTTTCCATAACAGGTATGTGTTGTGAGTATGGCTTTCTTGGAACATCAAGGGAAGGCTGAGGAGCATCTTTTTGCCTTCTGCTGAGTTTTACAGGAATAATCTGGTTTTCATTTCTTCTGTCCTAGTTCCATTTTTGTGTCAAACCCTGGAAACTGCACGGTGAGGGAGCCAGTGTGAATCATGCTGTCTCTTGGCGCCATGAAAGGTAAAGGAACATTATGGGATGCTTAATCCCAAATTTGTATAATGTGCTTCCTTTAAATCTGAAGTACTGAGATGCCTTGGAGTTATGCTACGGGGTTAATTATAAATGACAACACAAGTTGATTACTTGTTTAAAAATCCAGAAATCAGACAAAACAAATAGAGATGAGTCAGGAGCAGTCTGGTAACCCTTTTTAAGATTAACACGTTTTATTAAAAGTCATAAACTCTTATGAGCTACAGCTGATGGCATCAGATACGTTGAACAATTAAGGATTTAAATTATGTTGGATTTAAATGGTTGCGCAGCTACAAATTACACCTGAGACAAATTAAGGGCTCTTTCTCAGTTAACAATTGTAATGTATTCAAATTGTGTTTATTTGTTGAGACCTTCTGAGATTGTTGATGAATGTGAGTCCAGCACTTACCCCAGTGACGTTTCTCTTTTTCCAAAAACAACCTTGAGATCTTTAAAGCCACTTCTCCTTCTGAATAATCAGCTCAAAACCAGAATGAGAAGGTCCTCAGGACAAGTTTGTAGTCCAAGCTCTCTAAGTTCATCTGATACTTGTTAGACTCTCTGTTCTTGGGCGCTTCAAACTTCTTCTTGATCCATTTTTTAAAGATGGCGTCATCCTACCCAGCGAGGAAGACCGGAAACGGATTATTACCCAAATGAAAGTAAGGACAACTCTGAAAGGGGACAAGAGTTGGATCCATCACAGGTCTGATTCTGAGGAGAAGCAGAACCACCGTCCTTTGTGAGTATGAAGCAACTCTATCCTAAAATTTGCTCCAGTTTCCTCAACGATTCCTTCCCTTGGGGAAAAAATTGGCTTTTTACCTTTTTACCTCAGAAGACACTTCCACACTGTCTTCCTGTCCTTCTTAGAGGAGAGCTTAAAGAACATCACTCAATCAGCATCCACCTCTCACATACTGGTCATGTGGGAATAGTACTTGCCTCAATAGTCCACACAGGTCCAAACTGAGAAGCGAGAGGGTGATAATATAGGGATTAAACCTCTTTAAGAGAGGTGTCTTAAAATGAAGGAGGCAGAATGAGGCAAGCTTCTGCAGCATAAACCGTGCATGAGAGGACATTCCACCTTTTTGTGTGCAATTTGTTTGCTATCTGCAATCTGCAGAGGAGATGATGAAATATCAAGAGGCAGGGCAGTCATGTATCATCACACAGCCTACCTACGAAAAACTTGGCGGTACAAAATTAAATTCTTCCTTTGAAAGCTTAATTTTCAAGGCCTTTTCTATCAAGTTGAATGCAAGCTAAGCTTTTCTTCAGATCAAGCTCTACCCTGTAACTCATACTTTTGTGGGTTTCTTGACAACAGGATGCTGGAAAAAAACTTTTCTCACAGATGTCTCCCACAATGGTTTTTTTAGCCTTCCAGTCTGGTGTACAATTCTGGGCTCCTCTGAAAGGCCTTTTCAGCCTAGCACTAGCTGAGCTGTCCCCCACCTGTTGCTTAGTTGGATATCCATCTATTCAGTTGAGGTCCATATCTATGTAAAGACATTGTCTTGGGTCCTAGAGAACATTCTTAAGAGATCAACCAGCAGGTATTGCAACTTTTGCAAACCTTATCATATTCCTCTTTTCTCTTCCTCCTCCTCCTCCTCCTCCTCCTCCTCCTCCTCCTCCTCCTCCTCCTCCTCCTCCTCCTCCTCCTCCTCCTCCACCACCACCACCACCACCACCACCACCACCATCTGCCATCAAACTCCAACAGAACACTCCAAGTGATCTCTGCAAGGGTTAGCCAGGCATGGAGTGTCCATCCCTCCTATAGAATTATATCTAAAATTTCCCATATCATGTGTAGAGGGCACCTCCATCACTATGAGTCCACTTGTGCATAGTTCTATTATTACCCTAATATTAAATGCTGCATCCATACCCTAAGGCAGTCACTCTCTTCCAACCTTCTCCAGATGTTCTGGATTACTCCACCATTATCTCCTTCCAAACAGGCCAGGAAAAAAATCCTTCAACAAGGATGGGGAGTTTGTCTCAAAGAGAGAATGCTTCAATGCAGATGGCATCTTAAGAACTAGCATTCCATTTGCCTGGTCTGTCTTTCCCACTCTAACTTTGTTAATAGATTTATAGCCCACATTTATCTGTTCAACTCAGGTTAGAGTCCATAATGTGCCTGCTCCTATTTTCCCTCCAGCCATGACCCTGTGAGGTGGGTAGGTTGAGAAAGAGAAGGACTGGCCCCAACTCACCTGCCAGTCCATGCCTAAGGTGGAACTAGAACTCCCAGACTCCTGGTTTCAAGCCAGATGCCTTCACCACTAGACCAAACTGAATACTTTCATGTACAAGTCATCTCTGAGAACTCAATGTTAATTTGAGGTGTTTTGTCCTGCCTTGTCCAACTAGAACATTAATGTCCTTATTTTGACAATCTCTGTCTTCTTTCAGGGTACCTTGTACAGCACCATCTTCCCACAGAGAACAAGAGTCTCCTTCAGCACATAAAAATCTTTCCCCAAAGTGAGTGTGATGCTTTTTTGTTATATTTTAATTGTGGTATTATACCCCCCCCCTTTTTTTTTAAAAGAAGAAGTAAAGGTAAATATAAAGGTTCCCCTCGCACATATGTGCTAGTCATTCCCGACTCTAGGGGGCGGTGCTCATCTCTGTTTCAAAGCCGAAGAGCCAGTGCTGTCCAAAGACATCTCCGTGGTCATGTGGCTGGCATGACTCAATGCCAAAAGTGCACGGAACGCTGTTACCTTCCCACCAAAGGTGGTCCCTGTTTTTCTACTTGCATTTTTTACGTGCTTTTGAACTGCTAGGTTGGCAGAAGCTGGGGCAAGTAACGGGAGCTCACCCTGTTATGCAGCACTAGGGATTCGAACTGCTGAACTGCCGACCTTTCGATCGACAAGCTCAGCGTTGTAGCCACTGAGCCACTGCATCCCCTAAAAATGAAGACACTTCCACAAAGATTAATCACTTGCATTTTGAGCTCAGAAGAAAATGCTGATAGCACCAATAACACTTGTATAACCGGGGAAGGTTGGATTAGCTTCAGTTGTTGAGAAAGTCACATCTGATTGTCTCTTTCTTCCATCTAGTTCTTCTACTGCCACATCATCTTCTGGGTATCTCATCAGGTGAGTCAAAAGAAATTGCAGTGCTCAGTTGCATCAACAGAAGGAGAGTCTCAAGTTTACGTGAAGTGATAGTACCACTTTATACTGTTTATACTGTTGAGTCCATACTTGGAATACTGCATCCAGTTCTGGTCACCAGGATACAAAAAAGATGTTAGATCCTAGAAAGAGTGTAGAGAAGAACAGCAAGGTTGATAAAGCAGTCTGGAAGGTAAATCATAGAGGGAGCAATTGAGAGAACTAGATGTGTCTAGTCCAACAAAGAGAAGGACTAAGGGTGATTGTCTATGAAGATTCCAAGTCATCCAGGTCATGGTTGTCTCAAAGGTGGGTTTTTTTTTCAAGAAACACCTGAACTTTCTGGTTTTTTCTTTGAAGACTTCAGAGCTGAAAAAGCTTCTTGGATGAAAAGGGGAACATCTTCAAAGAAAAGCCAGAAAGTCAAGTTGCCTTCTGAAAAAGCACCTTTGGGATGACTAGGGGTGATATGGTAAGGTACTTGAGGAGCTGATACAGAGAAGAGGGGGTCAACCTAATCTCCAAAGCACCAGAGGGCAGGACAAGAAGCAATGGGTGGAAGATCATTAAAGAGAGATCCAACCTACATCTAAGGAGAAATTTCCTGAGAATGAGAACAATTATTCAGTGGAATGGTTTAGAACATAAAACATAGACTATTAGAATGGACCTTGGAAGTCTTCTACTCCAATCCCATGCTCGAGCACAAAACCCTATACCATTTCAGACAAATGGCTCTCTAGTCTCTTCTTAAAAGCCTCTAGTGATGGGGGCACCTCCAACTTCTGAAGGCGATGTTAGCTCCAGAAGTTGTGGGTGCTCCATCACTGGAGATTTTCAAGAAGAGACTCGACAGTCATTTGTTCAGAATAGTCTAGGGCAGGGGTCTCCAACCTTGGCAACTTTAAGACTTGTGGACTTCAACTTCTAGAATTGACTGAGGAATTCTGGGAGTTGAAGTCCACAAGTCTTAAAGTTGCCAAGGTTGGAGACCTCTGGTCTAGGGTCTCCTGCTTGAGCAAGGAGTTGGACTAGAGGTTCTCCAAGGTCGCTTCCAACCCTATTCTATGTTCTAAATTGAAATAGAAAAGAGGGAATAGTTCATTTCTTTCAGTATTTGGAATTCCTGCTGTGAGTGCTGATGCTTCTGGGGCCTCAATAACACAGAACAGAGGGCAGGGTCGATACAGAAGAAGTCAGCTGAATGGTTTTAGAATCCCAGCAGAATATCCAAACTACCCACCTAAACCTAAGTAGGATGAGGGAATGCAATGGAGTGTTCTGTAAGAGGGCACTGACCAGCACTATTCCAGGTTGCAAAGCTTTGCTCTAGCTTCCAGTTTATTCACCTGATGAAATTTGACCCAGGAATTTTCTGGATTTCTCTCTTTCTTCTAGGGGAGTTTTCACCAAGACCATTGATAAGTCATCTCCGTCCAAGACAGCATCCAATGGGACTCAGAAAAGGTTGGTCTAAGAGTCAAACTTCAACTTTGTTAACTTGGTACTAAGAGGGACTGAGATATTCTACTTACCATAGAATATCTCAGAATATCTCTTACATAGGCCTTGAAGCAGGACAAAATCCCCTCTAAGATGTTGCCTTGTAAGATTGTATTGTGTTTTGTGTATTTTTGGATAATGGACTTCTCGTATTTGGTTCCTTATTTTACTGCTCTGGCTTTTTATTATGTAGAACATCTAGAGCCGATCAGAATGGCGCATTCTAAAAATCCTCATGAATAAACAAACAGGATGCATTTAATTTGTTTCCTTTATTAATGAACATTAAAATCCGTTTCATTGTGATGCCACGGTCGAAAATCTTGTTTTGTTATTTATGTATTTCATTAGATTTGGGAAGCTGCCCGCTTTTCCAAATGACTCTGGGGCAGTGTACATACTTAAAAGGAAAAAAAAGAGAGTGTGTGAGAGAGAGTGATTAAAAAGGATTGAAAAAGAAAAGATATACTGTATATACCCAGACAAAATTTCTCACGATATCCCAAAAGAAAATTGCCCTTTGTAGAAGCAAAGCCGCATTTTCAGAGACTTTTGAAATCCTTATAGGTTGGGTGCCATGTGAATTTTGGAATCTTTTCCAACAGGAAAGTACCGTAACTTTTAAGCTAGGTGCAGGGGTGGGCTTCAAAATTTTAGCAAGGGGTTCTCTGCCCAGTTTCTGGGTGGGCGTGGCCATGGTGGGCATGGCCTAGTCGGCCTCCTGTGCCATGGTGAGGGTGAGCATTTTGCCCTCCCCAGGCTCTAGAGGCTTTCCTCAAGCCTCCAGGAGGGTGAAAACACCCTCCCCAGATTCCGGAGGCCCTCTGGAGGCCGGAAACAGACCTTCCCGAACTTCTGGTAGATCTGTTTTCCCCCCTTCTCCCCGAGCTTCCACTCGCGCCCTGCACTGATCTGCATCCAAAATGGGCTGTGTGGGGACTCCTGGGAGGGGCAGGGTGGGTGGGGCCAGCCAGGAGTGGGATTTGGGGTTCTCCGAACTGCACAGAATCTTAGCTAGAGGTTCTCCCGAACCCTTGCGAACCCTCGGCAGCCCAACCCTGTCTATGTGCCCTTCTACCCCGTGTTTCCGTACATCAAAGGGAAATCCGGAAATCTGCTTTTAAAACGAAATATGCTTATTGACAACAATGGCATTAAAACACTCCATGGCTGATCTTGAAACAGCCTCTCTGCTTTCCCCATTAATTTTGAGGTGCACGAGTCTCTGTCAGTCAGCAGCCCCTCTCTTTATTGAATCTCTTGATGTACCCCTCCTTTTTTCCCCCAGTGTCAGGATCCCAAACCAGACCTCCCCTTCCTCCCAAGGGCCCAAGATGTCCACTGAAGATTACAAAAAACTGTGAGTATCTCAAAGGAAAGAGGTAGCAGGGCCAGCGGCTGGGACAACTGGAAGCACAGATAAGAGATCCTTCAACCTCTAACTGAGGATTAGTGTTTCTTTGCAGGTAATTGTGGGGGGAAAAAATCTCACCTCCTACTTTCTTTTTTATCTGTGCTTCAGAGCTCCCTACAATATTAAGCGTGAACTCTCACACCCAGGAGATGGACAACCCTCTGTTTCTCCAGAGGAGCAGAAAAAGAGGTACTTTGATAAAGTCTGGGATTCTGGGGCCCTTGGTGTTCTCTGAGCTTGATGGGTTTTGATGGTGAGACTGGTCTATCAGGGCAACCTGATCCACCCAATTATTGGACTGCTTCTGCTTTTGCCTTTCAGCCCCAATCCAAGAGCCTTTGCAGGCAGTTGCTTTTGCGACAAACTATTTTTGTGTTGAATTTATATTTTAACGACAAAAAAATAAAGGGAGACTAGTATAGATCTGTTTCAAGCTATTTAGCTCTTGTCAGCTAGCCATACCCTTACTCGGATTCGAAACTGGGCTACTTGCATATTAGGTAGATGCATTAACCTCTAAGCCACAGACTCTGAGCTTGATGGTTTTCTTTTTTTTTTTAATTGAAAAGTTTTAGAGGAAATACAAATATTTTCTCCCCCCCACCCTTCCCCCCTCCCCCCATCCCTCCCCCCTTGCCCTCCCCCCCATCCCCCCACCCCCCTCCCTGACTTCCCAGAACAAGCACAGGGTATAGCACTCACAAACATAAAACTAAAATATGCTAACAAATTGTTCACTTCAAATTCTTTCTACGTCTTTAACTCCTTATGACTCAAAACACTATAAACATAAGCTAAAAATTAAAAATATTTCACTCATAAACTATATGAATCTTCTTAGTCTGATACTTGTTTTGAATATAGTCAATCCATCTTCTCCATTCCGATATGTATCTTTCCTTTGAATGGTCTTTAAGATATGATGAAATTTTTGCCATCTCAGCCAGATGCACAACTTTTAATGTCCATTCCTCAATAGTAGGTGGATCTTCCTTCTTCCAATACTGTGCCACCAGTAACCTGGCAGCTGAGCTTGATGGTTTTCTTGCAGACATTTCTTTACCCAGTTAGGTAACATCATCAATGTTAGAAAGAAATTGGGTTTGTAGAGAGGAGGAGGAGGAGGAGGAGGAGGACTGTGGGATCCTTGGATTCTCTTATCTTGGTGGTTTTCTTGCAGAAGTTTCATTACCAAACTAGATAACATCATCAATGTCATCAGTGGTGGGATTCAAATAATTTAACAACTGGTTCTCTGCCCTAATGTTTTCTTCCAACAACCAGTTCACCAAACTGGTCAGAAAGTTAACAACCGGTTCTCCCGAAGTGGTGCGAACTGGCTGAATCCCACCACTGAATGTCATCTATATCAAAGTCAGGGATGTAGTGATTCTGAATGAGGTGTAGAGCCCTCTTTTTTTAATCTAAGAGTAAATGGATCCAGAAGTTCCACAGCTGGAAACGGAGGAAGCTGCTTCCTAAGGAATCATCTCCTTGGTCCAACTAATTTAGTACTGTCAACATGTAAAAAAAGATGTGGAGACTCTAGAAAGAGTGCAGAGAAGAGCAAGAAAGAGGATTAGGGGACTGGAGGCTAAAATATATGAAGAATGGTTGCAGGAACTGGGTATGTCTAGTTTAATGAAAAGAAGGACTAGGGGAGACATGATAGCAGTCTTCCAGTATCTCAGGGGCTGCCACAAAGAAGAGGGAGTCAAACTATTCTTCAAAGCACCTGAAGGCAAGGCAAGAAGCAATGGGTGGAAACTAATCAAGGAAAGAAGCAATTTAGAACTAAGGAGAAATTTCCTGACAGTGAGAACAATTAATCAGTGGAATAACTTGCCTCCAGAAATTGTAAACGCTCCAACACTGGAAGTTTTTAAGAAGAGACTGGATAACCATTTGTCTGAAGTGGTGTAGGGTTTCCTGCCTGGGCAGGGAGTTGGACTAAAAGACTTCCAAGGACCCTTCCAACTCTGCTATGCTAATCTATGCTATGCTATGCTATGCTATGCTATGCTATGCTATGCTATGCTATGCTATGCTATGCTATGCTATGCTATGCTATGCTATGCTATGCTATGCTATGCTATGCTATGCTATGCTATCATGCAAGGAATTGTCCACCAGTCCTTCTGTAAATTCCATTTTTGGTGTCTTTTTATTACATGCAAAAGCAGGTGCTTTCCCTCCTGTTGAGTTACGATCTTCAACCATTCCATCCTTCCTTCCCCGCCATTTCCTTCCCAAGTTGTCCATTATGTGCAAGTTAGATTAAAGAGAAGCAAAATTCAGTCTGGAGCTTTAGAGTATGCACTTAATGACGTGTGGATGAAGATATGTATTAAACTTCAGATAATCTATTGGGTACCCCTTGGGGGTGGAGCTGAGTAACTAGAGGAGCTAGAGCAAAAGTGAGAAGGGGATGACCATTTTATTTCTAATTTTTCAGACGCTTTTAGCAGGAATCTGGATGGATTTCTTGAATCAGTTGAAATTCAATCTAGGGTGAGATTAAGTTAATCGACAACCCATTGAACATTCCTACTGAACAGATCCTGTTGTTCTCAAGGGATTTAAAGAGACAGTTAATCTTCTAACATTAAACCAATCTTTGGTGTTGCCTTATTCTCAATCTATTCTATTCAGTCTATTCTAGGGATGCAGTGGCTCAGTGGCTAAGACGCTGAGCTTGTCGATCGAAAGGTTGGCAGTTCAGTGGTTCGAATCCCAAGTGCCACGTAACAGCAAGTAGAAAAATAGGGACCACCTTTGGTGGGAAGGTAACAGTGTTCCATGCGCCTTTGGCATTGAGTCATGCTGGCCATATGACCACGGAGATGTCTTTGGACAGCGCTGACTCTTCGGCTTTGAAACGGAGATGAGCACCGTCCCCTAGAGTTGAGAACAACCAGCACATATATGCGAAGGGAACCTTTATCTTTACCTTTATTCTCAGTCTGGTTTGTTTGTTTTTTTGAAAAAGTTTTTTTATTTTGTACACAAACAAAACATTTAATACATCAGTCATTCCTTCCATGCGACATCTCAGTGTTTCCTCCATGACTTCATCTTTTTGTTGTTTCTTCTGTCTTCATTATCACCCAATCTATTACAACATACTGTATCTCCAAAAGTACAACATTCTAATTATACCATTTTTTTACATAACTATTGATTTGCTTATCTATATCTCTTTTCTAACCAATGATAAAATTGATCCCATATCTTAAAGTATTCTGAATCCTCTCTTTCTTTAATCATCAAAGTTAATCTATTCATTTCTGCACAGTCTAAAACTTCTCCTTCTACAGGTATTTTCTTTTGCAATTTAGTGCAAAAACAACCCCTGCAGCTGTTATTACATGTATAATCAAATAAATATTCTCAGTCTGGTTATAGAGCAAGTGGATGGAACAGTCTTTCATTTGAAAAAATGACCTGCAAGTAAAAAGCTCGCAGGTCATGGAAAAGAGGAGGAACTTCTTACTTAGGGATGATGCCAGAATAAAACCCGGGGTTTTTATGAGCCAGAGTGTTATCTTCTTTTTTGTAGGACAGAAGCTGCTAGTAGTGTCCTGAGGCGAACGGCTGGCAGGGAACGCTCCTATGTCCTTTCAGCGGCAAAGAAAAGTGGAGCGTAAGTTTAAAAACAATACCATATTGCGAAGGAAGGCCACTATATTGTATGTGTCCCAGGATGAAGTTGCAGCAGTGGTGGGATTCAAAATTTTTTACTACTGGTTCTGTGGGCATAGTTTGATGGGCATGGCTTGGTGGGCATGGCAGGGGAAGGATACTGTAAAATCTCCATTCCCTCCCCACTCCAGGGGAAGAATACTGCAAAATCCCCATTTCCTCCCGATCAGCTTGGACTCGGGAGGCAGAGAATAGATGGGGGCGGGGCCAGTCAGAGGTTGTATTTACCGGTTCTCTGAACTATTCAAAATGTCCACTACCGGTTCTCCAGAACTGGTCAGAACCTCCTGAAACCCACCTCTGGGACCAACTTACAATTATGACAACGTAACATCCTGCGATCACGTTATTGCCCTATGCGACCTTCACTGCCGCATCCAACAAGCAAAATCAATGGGGAAACCAGCAGGAAATCGCCAGTGGTGACCACATGAAATTGCTCTTAACCATGGTGCAGGATTCACTTAAGGATGGCAACCGGAAGTGCTGGAATTGCTGTTGCTAAGACATGCAGTTATATGGCATCATGCTTTATGACCACATCACTTAGCGACAAAAATTCCATGCCGAATTGCCGTTGTTAACCGAGGATTGTCTGTATAGGACTGGTAACTCTTAATTCCAGGGGCAATCTAGTAGAATTGGAAGGCATTTAGAGAAGTTATTCTGATGGGACTACAGGTAGTGAGGATAGAACAAATCTCACAGCTGTAAAAAGTATGTACAATTGTATATAATACAATTATATAATGTTTGCAGATAATAATAATAGTAATAATAATAATAATAATAATAATAAATTTATTTGTCAAGCATATATAAGATAACAGGTAAAAGTATAAACATAATTTGAATACATGAAAAGAGTAAGTAAAAAAGGAATATTAGGACAGGGACGGTAGGCACCCTGGTGCATTTATGCACGCCTCTTACAGACCTCTTAGGAATGGGGTGAGGTCAACAGTAGTTTAAGGTTAAAGTTTTGGGGATTTGGGGAAGAAACCACAGAGTCAGGTAGTGCATTCCAAGCATTGACCACTCTGTTGCTGAAGTCATATTTTCTGCAATCAAGTTTGGAGCGGTTCACTTTAAGTTTGTATCTATTGTGTGCTCGTGTATTGTTGTGGTTGAAGCTGAAGTAGTCGTTGACAGGAAGGACATTGTGGCAGATAATTTTATGTACTATGCTTAGTTATGTTGCTATGAAGAAAGCAGTAGCAAAGGACACAAGCGAGGGTGCTAAAGAGGCCTATTCTTCATGGACAGCTTCAATGTTCATAGCAGATCTGGAAGTTCCACGTTGAGGAAAGTTATTAGCAGCAAAGAAGAGCAAAGATTTTGTGAAATGAAGATCAGCTATAGCAAAACTGGACAGGAAACTTAGAATAGAAAAGCTGCTGTTTTTATAGCAAGACGCATGCATTTGTAAAAGTGATTCCATTCTATTAAATAACTTTAATTCGCAAAACAATGAAACTTAGAATAGAAAAGCTGCAGTATTTATAGCAACATGTATGCCTTTGTAAAGTGATTCTATTCTATTAAATAACTTTAATTCACAAAACAATGACACTTCTAAGTTGCAAATTTTATAGCAAGACGCATGCATTTGTACAGTGATTCTATTCTATTAAATAACTATAATTCACAAAACAATGAAACTTAGAATAGAAAAGCTGCAGTATGCCTTTGACATGTATGCCTTTGTAAAGTGATTCTATTCTATTAAATAACTTTAATTCACAAAACAATGACACTTCTAAGTTGCAAATTTTATAGCAAGACACACACATTTGTAAAATGATTCTATTCTATTAAATAACTTTAGTTTGCAAAACAATGAAATTTAGGAAAGCTGCAGTTTTTATGGCAACCTGCATGCATTTGTTAAGTGATTCTATTCTATTAAATAACTTTAATTCACAAAACAACGAATGTGCTCTTCAAGGGAGACCCTGATCTTTTGAACGCAAAGGAGTTTTCATTTTTTAATATGTAATCACAATCTTGTCTGTTTGCAGAAGCCCAACGCAAGAGGTACCAGCCATTGTGGCTAAAAAGTAAGTGAGATTGTAGTCCTTGTCAGTGACGGCAGAAATGTCTTCTATTCTAACAATACAGAGGCGAGAAGAACTATATATTTTATTTGAAGGGCGTTTTCTTTTCTTGAAAGGGTTGATGTACCAAATGACTTCGGTCCACGATCCAGAAGTCAGACTGTACCTGCCTCAGCATGGTTTAACAGTCGTGGGAAAAGGTAAACAACCCATTACTCTTATTCTTGTCATTGCTATTATGATCTACCTGCTCAGCTCCATCCAGTCACCCCGACTCTCTCCCGGAGGAAGGGATTACAGAGTCATAAAAAGGGAATTTAGTTGGATTAGTAATTCCATGGTTTGTAGAGGAATCACAATACGCAAATCAACCAGACTGTTTTGGTTTTGTTGACAGCACTAACGGAGAAAGAAGAACCTCAGAGTCTCCCCAGAGTGAATCAAGGTTGGCCAATATTTCTGTGAGGACAAGGTTAGTATAATCTGCAATTTCCCTTCCCCTCCCCCATCCAATAATATGGCAATCAACCTGGCTGAAAAACATTAATTTGCTTTGAAAATTCTTTTAAACGAGAAAAGAAGTTTGAAATATTTTTATGGACAGGTAGTCAGTGTGATGGCATAATAACGCTGTTATTGACAACTTAAGTGTGCCAAATTACTTTAAAATAGTACATTACCATCCATCAAGTAAAATAATGTGTTGATTAAAGTAGCAATTAAGCTTGCAGGTGTAAACTTCGATTTCAAGGTGCTATCATGATCAGATTATAGCCACTGTAAATTACAAAAAAATATATCTCCTATGTTCAGATTCACATTACATTAAGGAAACATCCCATCACAAGGTCTCTAAAAAGATGAGAAACTCCTCTCTAGAGATTCTCCAGAGGTTGCTGAACTACATCTCCCAGCATCCTTCACTTATCTTTGCTGATTGGGGCTAATTGAAATTGTACTTTAAGCAATATCTGTGGAAGGTTCCCAGATTTTCATTTAGCAAATGCACAAAGTAGCTGAATCAAAATGTCAGGCTCAAAGAAAAATAGGTTCAGATGAATTCAAGACAGATAAGTTTTATAGCTCAGGACCATCCCTCGGAACTGACTTCAAAGCAGGGGTGAAATGCTACTGGTTCGCACTGGTTCAAGCGAACCGGTAGTAAAAAAATGCTACCGGTTTGCCCGAATCAGTATTTCCGACGATCAGTTGTGCTGCATGATTTATATTTGCTAGAAAGCAGGAAATCTTGCTTTCTGGCGAATATAAATCACGCAGCACATCTGTTTTCCCCCAGCTGTTCTACTTACTTTCTTTTTTTAAAAAACAAAACAAAACAAAACATAAAGATAAAATACATCTTTTCAAAATGAAGCATTGATCCGGTCATAAATTGATACAAATCACTAACAAATCTTAATTTTTAATTAACACAATTTAATATTTTACTCAATTATTTCTCTAAATTCTGTCTATTTAACAATGCCATTATCCCCAAAACCCATTACTTAAATCTTTAAATCCTAACCAAATATCATTTCATTTTTCTTTTTCTTTTTACTTAGATGAATGTATTTTAAAAGTATAAATCATTACAATTGTTATAAGCATTTAAACAATATTTTCACTATTGCTCCCAATATAATCATCTTCATTGCTGTTTATCCCAACATATCCTAATTTTAATTATTAATCCCAACATAATCATCTTATTTTTACCACTAATCCTAGGACAATCATCTTTATTTTAACTGTTTATCCCAACACATCATCTTCATCTGAATCATCATCTTTTACTGTTAATCCCAGCATATTCATTTTTATTTTTACTATTTAACCCAGCATAATCATTTCATTTTTACTGTTAATCCCAACATAATCCTCCTTGTTTTTGCTGTCATACCCAGCACAATCATTTTTGTTTTTTTGCTGTCGATCCCAGCATAATCATCTTAATTTTACTGTTAATCCCAGCATAATCATTTTATTTTTACTGTTGATCCCAGCTGTTCTACTTACCTTCTTAAGCCTCCTTTTCCCACACATTTGGCACACATTGCACATGCGCAATGTGCATGTATTTGGTGTGCATTGTGCATGCGTGTGCAGCATGTGTTTGGTGTGCAGTGTGCATGCGTGTGCACCACACACATTTGGCATGTACTGCACATGCGCACGCAAGAAACCGGTAGCAAACCTCGGAGGATTTCATCACGGATTCAAAGACAATCAATATGACGATCAAAAAAATAGAAGTAATACTTACATATCATAGCAACTTTAAAATAGAATAGAATAGAATAACAGAGTTGGAAGGGACCTTGGAGGTCTTCTAGTCCAACCCCCTGCCCAGGCAGGAAACCCTACCACAACTTCAGACAAATGGTTATCCAACATCTTCTTAAATTTTTCAAGTGTTGGAGCATCCACAACTTCTGCAGGCAAGTTGTTCCACTTATTAATTGTTCTAATTGTCAGGAAATTTCTCCTTAGCTCTAAATTCTCTCCCTGATTAGTTTCCACCCATTGCTTCTTGTTCTACCCTCAGGGGCTTTGGAGAATAGCTTGACTCCCTCTTCCTTGTGGCAGCCCCTGAAGTATTGGAATACTGCTATCATGTCTCTCCTAGTCCTTCTCTTCATTAAACTAGACATACCCAGTTCCTGCAACTGTTCTTCATATGTTTTAGCCTCCAGTCCCCTCATCATCTTGGTTGCTCTTCTCTGCACTCTTTCTAGAGTCTCTTTTTTACATCGTGGCGACCAAAACTGGATGCAGGATTCCAAATGTAGCCTTACCAAGGCATTATAAAGTGGTATTAACACTTCCTGTGATCTTGATTCTATCCCTCTGTTTATGCAGCCTAGAACTGTGTTGGCTTTTTTGGCAGCTGCTGCACACGGCTGGCTCATATCTAAATGGTTGTCCACTAGGACGCCAAGATCCCTCTCACAGTTACTACTATTGGTAACTTTCACCTACCAATAACTTGATCTCCACATTAAAGGTTTCTTTTTCTCTTTGCTTTTGTAGTGTTGATTCAACCACCAGCAGAAACGTGGCCTCGAAACCCTACCTTGAAACTTCATTCAACTACTCCATATCTATGGAGAGCAGGTAATGTCCATGACAAACCCCAGATCTTAGGTTTGTTGGTTTATTTAGGGAATTTTCAAGCTGCTTGTGTTGTTTCCAGTAAGATGTTATTTTGGTTAAACTGGGGGCATGTTCAAATACAGGGTCTGCTTTTTTTCAGATCAACTGAGTGTGATCCATTAGTTGCAACAGTAATTGACTGACTGGCTTGTCGCCCAAAACTGTTACTGTGGACTGAAAAAGACTGGCCAGATTTTGTGGTTTAAGGCAGGAATAGAACTCCCAAGCTTCTAGTTTTTAGCTTGGTGCCTGAACCATTAGACCAACTGGCTCTCATTCCTTAGTATCTTCATACTATCACCTCTTCAATTTCTCAGTATGTTTTTTTTTAGCTGACCTCCATGCTTTATTCAACCATAATTTGTTTCCCTTTTCCAGTAACAAGTCTGACGAGAAGTGTGAAATGAGTTCTGGACATGATTCTGTCCCCAGGATCTCTACTTCTCCAAAGAGAAGGTAAAGCTCACATGAGTCCAAACTGTTCTCTAAAGCTCTAAAGGACAAGAAGAATGGGTGGAAGCATCAAAGAGAGAGCCAAGCTGGCACAAAAGACATTCCTGACCAATTAATCAATGGAACAGCTTGCCTTTCAGAGTTACGGGTGCTCCATCTTTGGAGGCTTTCAAGAATAGACTGGACAACCATTTGATTTTGATTTGATTTGATGTTATTGAACTTCTACACCGCCCTTCTCCCAAAGGACTCAGGGCGGTGTACAGCCATATTAAAATACATATAAACCACAAAATTTAAGGACAATTTAAAAACAAATATATAAAATTTGGCCCACGAAATTAAGATCTAACAAACACCCAATTTAAAAATTCCTATTAGGTCAGGCCGGCTTGTTGGAACAGAAGGGTCTTCAGGGTGTGGCAAAAGATACGCAGGTCGGGGATCATACGAACCTCATTCCAGAGGGCTGGTGCCCCCACAGAGAAGGCTCTCCCCCTGGGTGTCGCCAGTCGACATTGTTTGGCCGACGGTACCCTGAGGAGCCCCTCTCTGTGGGAGTGTATTGACGGTGGGAGGCTATCGGCGGCAGAAGGCGATCTCGTATATACCCCGGTCCTAAGCCATGGAGCTCTTTAAAGGTGGTAACCAACACCTTGAATCGCACCCGGAAGACCACCGGGAGCCAGTGCAGCTCGCGCAGGAGAGGTGTTACATGGGTGCGCCATGTCGCTCCCATAATCACCTGTGTGGCTGCATTCTGGACCAGTTGGAGCCTCCGGGTGCTCTTCAAGGGGAGCCCCATGTAGAGACCGTTACAGTAGTTGTAACTAGGATGGCGTAAGATCTTCTGTCCTGGGCAGGGAGTTTGGAGTAGAAGACCTCCAAGGTCACTTCCAGCCCTATGAGTCTAAGACGTCAGAGTGAACTGTTACAGTCATTTCTTTTTTATATATAAACTAGCTGATAACCCGGTGTTGCCCGGGTATTTATTTATCCCAATCCTGTATTAGACAGGAAAAGGATTGGCTCAACCACTGTGGTGAGTATTAGAGACCTAGTTGCCCTGTCCAACAGCCTGGGAAAAATTCTACAGAGAACAGCCTTTGAGGTGATTATCTGCATTAGCAGGCACCTCCCCAGACAACTTGCCCTCTTTTGCTTGAAGCTGAGGGCCTAGGGTGTTTGTTTGTTTGTTTGTTTTAAAGAACCAATCCCCCTTACCAGAGGGAGCCCCCTTGTGGAGTACTGTGAAGCTGTTACCATGGCAACTCCGCTGTGCTGTACAGTAGAAGCCATTTTAAGGCACAACAGGCTGTATCTTAACAGAACTTGAATCCAAAATGCACAGTATCACTGTCAAAAGTACTGCGATTTGACTCTATAGATATAATTCATTCCTTTTCATTTCAGCGGCCCAGGCATTCCAGAGTTATGCTAGAACATACACATACAGACACACACACACACACACTGCACACTGAGCGGTGTTAGGGGTGTCTTACCCCCAGAGTATTTCTTTCCAGAGAGTAAGTCATCTGTGTACCAAGTTTGGTTGAAATTGCTCGAGGCGTTCCAGAGTTATGCTGGAACATACACACACAGAGCCATTTTTATATACATAGACTAAGGAGAAAAGGAGTAACTTGGCAGCTTTTGAAGCCTCAGTTATGAACATGAATGTCCCATGAAACAGACTATAGATGGCAAGATCAGGACAGGACATTGGTGGGACTTCTATTGCTCACTGAAGAACGTGCAATGGATTCATGTGGAGTTTTCTGAATTTCAAGGCTGGCAATAGGTTTCTTCAGAATGCCAGGCACATAAAATGGGCGGGGCTTCCGTTGCACAGTGACAGGTTGAGGTCTTAACTATTTTGATGCCCCTCCCCCTTCTCTATGGAGTTATTGGTCAGTTGAGGATTTTAGGAAGGAAGTAGAAAGGATGAAGAAATGTTTTCTTTATTTTTTAAATATAACTTTTATCAATGTATAAAATACAAAGAAAAATTAAAAAAAGGAAATTAAGGGAAGGAAAAAGAAAAGGGGAAAGAAATTATGAGGTATAAAGGAAGAAAGAAAAAAATGACTCTTTTTAGCACAGTACGAGATAATATTACAACCTCAATCTTTTACTTTTACACATTTGTAATAGTACTATTCATTATGTTGTCACTATAACAACAAATCTATCTAATCGGCAAAACTAAAGTCAACATTGTATTATTTTTTTGTTTTCACCACAAGCACAAAATCCAGAAGGGATATCCAAATTTTAAAAAAACCATCAATATATTCTCCTCTTTAAATAGAACGATCGATTTCACCATTGTGGCTTTATCTTCCTTGTTGAAAAACTATGTATTTCTATTTGCACTTAATAAGCTTTATAAACTATCACCATGTCTATTAATAAAATTCACTGTATTCTTTCAGCTTCTTTAACCTTAAGGGAGGGGGGGGAATCATTCATTTTAAAGCACTACGCTTTTCTTTAAAAACATTTCTAAAATTAAAACATTCTAATACGTGTTTTCCAACATCACTTGTTTTCTAACCACAGCGAGAAGAATGAAATGCAGAGTCACACATTTTTTGACAAGTAAGCTCTTTTCCAAAGAACACTTTGGTTTGATGGTTAGCGATGTTCAAAATGTTTAGTGCTGTAGCCCTTCTCAACATGAAGCTTCATTAAATTTAAGGCAGTTTCCAGCAAATATTTTTTGCAGGAATTTTGAGTGGCAAATGGGAAACAACCATACTTCTCTGATGCTGTCCCCAGACATAAAGCTATGGTTGTTTCTTTGGAAAAATGGGAAAGGAAGGAAGGAAGGAAGGAAGGAAGGAAGGAAGGAAGGGGGAGGGAGGAAGGGAAGGAAGGAAGGAAGGAAGGAAAAAAGAAAGAGGGAGGGAGAGAGGAAGGGAAGGAAGGAAGGAAAGAAGGAAGGAAGAGGGAGGGAAGAAGGGAAGGAAGGAAGGAAAGAAGAGGGAGGGAGGAAGGGAAGGAAGGAAGGAAAGAAGGAAGGAAGAGGGAGGGAGGGAAGGAAAGAAGGAAGGAAGAGGGAGGGAGGGAGGGAGGGAGGGAAGGAAGGAAGGAAAGAAAAAAGGAAAGAAGGAAGGAAGGGAAGGAAGGAAGGGAAGAAGGAAGGAAGGAAAGAAAAAAGGAAGGGAGGGAGGGAGGGGGAGGGAGGGAGGGAGGAAGGGAGGAAGGAAAGGAAGGGAGGAAAGAAGGAAGGAAGAGGGAGGGAAGAAGGGAAGGAAGGAAGGAAGGAAGGAAAGGAAGGAAGGAAAGAAAGAGGGAGGGGAGAGAGAGAGAGAGAGAGGAAGAGAGAGAGAATGTTCAATTACCATCTCCCACACCAGTTTATATAGTTTTTATCTTTTACTATTGTAAGTTACCTTGAAGTAAGATGGGTGGCAATAAATTTTACAAACAAATAAACAAACAAATAAAAAGGAGAAACAGGATCTTCATGGTAGACAATTCTTTTTTTTTTTTCAACAGATCTGCCCTGGAGCACAAACATGACGTCTCCAATGGAGAAAGAAAACTTAAGGATCCGGACTCAAAAGCTGCAGAATTCTGCTATCATCAGCCAGCCACAGAAAAGTAAGAATTCAGGGAGATTCTCAGCATTCAGAAAACCAAGATTATGCCACAAGAATCATTCCAAGTAACGACAGATAAGATAATCCTTGCCTTAGTCCCAACAAGCATGTCCGTTAAATATCTATTTTGAGTTTTCCAAAGTTCTTGGAGGCAGAACAAACACAGGGGTGCTAGACCTGATGGCCTTGCTAGCTGAGGATAATGGGACCTGTAGGCCCAGAAAATTGACCAGCGCTGGCTTGGAGGAACGGTGCTATAAATAATTCCTCAAAAATCAATAACATCCTTGCTTTACGGGAACAACAAAACATAAAACAAATATATTTAGTGTAGGGCTTATGACTCCATGGAAACATATCCAAAAAAAGGTGATTTCATTGACTGTCAGATCCGTGTATCTGCCATTCTTTGTGGAAGAAGTGGGGGATTTGGATTTGTCACATTTAGTTCTCTTTCCTATGTATCCTAAGTATCCAATTTCCTGCCTGGTCCTCTTTGTATAAACTTTAACCTGGTTTATAACTGTTGCCTGGTGCCAGAAATGCCTGGAGAATTCTCACCTCTGGGGAAATGAGAGGGGAGGGGGGCGTGTGGATTGCAAGATAGCCCTGAGAAGCTCTTCTTATCTGCTTCTCAGAGAGGCCGGTACGATATCATCTTCACACCAGCAGATTGGTGGGAATCCACATCAGACGGTGGGGTGGGATTCCTAATTCCCTTTATCCTGGACTGCATGCCCTGAGGGGCCTCAGAGCCTGCTTTGAATTTTGACTTGCTTTCATCCCTTTTCAATAAAAAGGTTCCTTTTGAAATACAAAGTTTTCAAGAGTTCGTACTTTCTTGGAAGGGGGGAAAGGCTGGTCCTTACAGACTGTGCATTTTAATTAATCTTCCTGTTTAGTTTTCAAAAGTAAGAATGGTTTCTCTATACATAGGCTTACAAACTAATACACATACCCAGATAGAGAGAGACACAGAGAGAGAGTCAGAAAGAGAGACAGAGAGACAGAAAGAGAGAGTGTGTGACACACAGAGAGACACACAGAGAGAAACAGAGAGAGGCAGACAGAGAGACAGAGAGACACAGACACACACACACACAGAATGACACAGAGAGACACACACAGAGAGAGATAGAGAGACAGAAAGAGAGAGAGAGTGACACACAGAGACACACAGAGAGAAACAGAGAGAGGCAGACAGACAGAGAGAGAGAGAGAGACAGAGACAGAGACAGAGACAGAGACAGAGAGAGACAGAGTGACACACAGAGAGACACAGAGAGACAGAGAGACAGAAAGAGAGAGAGAGACAGAGTGACACAGAGAGACACACACAGAGAGAGACAGAGAGACAGAAAGAGAGAGAGACAGAGAGAGAGAGAGGCAGACAGAGACAGAAAGAGAGAGAGACAGACACACAGAGAGACAGAGAGAGAGAGAGGCACACAGAGACAGAAAGAGAGAGAGACAGACACACAGAGAGACACACAGAGAGAGAGGCACACAGAGACAGAAAGAGAGAGAGACAGACACACAGAGAGACAGAGAGAGAGAGAGAGGCAGACAGAGAGACAGAAAGAGAGAGAGACAGAGACAGAGACACACACAGAGAGAGACAGAGAGAGGCAGAGAGAGGCAGGGAGAGAGACAGACAGAAAGAGAAAGAGAAATGGAGAGAGAGAGAGAGGGAGAGGGAGAGAGAGGGAGAGAGAGAGAGAGAGAGGAAAAAGGGATGAGGAGGGAAGAGAAAAGCAACCAAATTCAGGTTTTCTTCACTGACACGTCCAATTCTTCATCTATACTGAACAATCTCTTTTTGTCTTCCTTTTTCACCAGGGAAAACACTGACGTATCCCCAGGAATGGGGTACAGGACATCCCCTCACCTGGACAACAACGAGGGTTTTGACTCAAAAAGGTACGGAGAAGAAAGGGGGAAAATATCTGAGGACCCTGCCACTAGAATGCTACAAAAAAGATTTGTATTGCAAGTCCTCGATTTAACGACCACAACTGAGCCCAAAATTTCCACTGTTAAGCAAGGCCGTTGTTAAGAGAGTTTTGCCCCATGTTACCACCTTTTTGCCACGGTTGTTAAGCAAATCACTTGCAGTTCTTAAGCAAAACATGCAGTCATTCAGCGAATCTGGCTTCCAACATCGTTTTTGTCAGAAACTGTATTGGAAGGTTACGAATGGTGGTTGCATGACGTCACGAGAGTGAAACTGTCATAAATACATGCCAGTTGCCAAGCAAATTTTGATCATGTGACTGTGAAGATACTACAGTGGTTGTAAGTGTGAAAACTGATCATAAATCACTGTTTTCAATGCCGTTGTAACTTCAACCAATCACTAAACGCATGGTTGCAAGTCAAAGGCTACCTGTAACACCTTGATGAAAACACGCCTGTCCAGAGGTGGATTTCAGCAGGTTCTGACCAGTTCTGGAGAACCGGTAACAGAAATTTTGAGTAGTTCGGAGAACCGGTAGTAAAAATTCTGACTGGCCCCACCCCCATCTATGCTCTGCCTCCCAAGTCCCAGCTGATCGGGAGGAAATGGGGATTTTACAGTATCCTTCCCCTGGAGTGGGGTGGGAATGGAGATTTTATAGTATCCTTCCCCTGCCACACCCACCAAGCCACACCCACCAAGCCATGCCACGCCCACCAAGCCACGTCCACAGAACCGGTAGTAAGACAATTTTAAACCCACCACTGTGCCTGTCATTCCATTTTGAATGAATCACAGAAGGCTGCAAGGTAAAAAAAAGAAAATAATAATAATGTGTGACTTTTTGTGGCCATTTAATGTTAAAAGCATTTATAAAGCACAAATGAAAAAGAATAAAAAAATCTCCAATAAAATTGGAGGTTGCAGGAAAAAGGCCTGGGAACACTATGCAGCAAAGTTTAAGAGGAACAGATTTGCCAATATTCTTATTTTTGTGAAGTCCTTGGTGCTCTCAGAGTTTGGTTGGTTTTTTTGCAGGCCTTTCATTACCATACTAGGTAACATCATCAGTGCTAGTCTGATTAGCTAGGTGAGCATCAAGGACTCCGCAGTTCAACCCTGAGCTACAAATATTCTCTTCTATGGGGGGGGATTTTATTTTATTTTTTCAGGTCTGAGCTACAGCCTGGAGAAAATAGTCTGAGTACCACTGGAATCCAGTGTGAACTTCTAAGTAGTCCCAAGAGGGAGGAATCAGATGTGGAGATTTCCAGGTGAATTTTGGATTCAGTAAAAATAAGAAAAACTGACTTGAGAATAGCAAAATGTTGTGTACAACATGTAAAATTTGGGGCAAAGGATTCCTGCTGGTTGAAATGAGGTACAATGTGATCATTTTTTTGCTGCAAACTACAAGTAAAGGTAAAGGTTCCTCTGCACATATGTGCTAGTCGTTCCTGACTCTAGGGGACGGTGCTCATCTCCGTTTTAAAGCCGAAGAGCCAGCGCTGTCCGAAGACGTCTCCGTGGTCACGTGGCCGGCATGACTAAACGCCAAAGGCGCACGGAACGCTGTTACCTTCCCACCAAAGGAGGTCCCTATTTTTCTACTTGCATTTTTTTATGTGCTTTCGAACTGCTAGGTTGGCAGAAGCTGGAACAAGTAACAGGAGCTCACCCCATTATGCGGCACTAGGGATTCGAACCTCTGAACTGCCGACCTTCTGATCGACAAGCTCAGCGTCTTAGCCATTGAGCCACCGCCTCCCTAAATTACAAGTAGTCCTTATTTAATTATGGTAATTGGGACCATCGTAATGCCATCATTAAGCGAGGATCATACTGGGTTCTTAAGCGATGATCTCGTGGGATCCTTCTGACTTCCTGCTGGCTTCCACATGGATTTTGCTTCTGGGAAGCCAGTTGACACAAATCACAAATCGTGTGATTGTGGGACTCTGCGGTGCTCAGAAATCTAGGCTGGTTGCCGAATGCTCCAATTGCAATCATATGACCACAGGAGCGATGCCAATAGTCCCAGTTTCAAAGACTGGTCATAAGTACCACTTATTCCATGTCATCGTAAGTTTGAACAGCCTCTGAATGAGCGTCATCAAGAAAGGACTACCTGTAGAACTTCCTGTCCTCTCTTTGGCAGGAACAGAAGACCTTTTGATGCATCTGCCATACCTGTTTCTGCTCAAATGAGAACCACTGGAAGGGTTATAGTATAGAGTCTCCTGCTTAAGCAGGGGGCTGGACTAGAAGACCTCCAAGGTCCCTTCCAGCTCTATTCTGATTGATTTTTTTTTTTAAATTTGATTTATATGCTGCCCTTCTCCGGAGACTCAGGGCGGCTTACAATGTGCTAAGCAATATCCTTCATCCTTTTGTATATTTATACAAAGTCAGCTTATTGCCCCCACAACTGGGTCCTCAATTTACCTACCTTAGAAAGGATGGAAGGCTGAGTCAACCTTGAGCCTGGCGAGATTCGAACCTGCAGTAATTGCAGGCAGCTGGTCTTAATAACAGGGTGCTTTAGACCACTGTACTATCAAGGCTCTTGGTAGGATTGATTGATTGATTGGTTGGTTGGTTTTTGATAGCAGAAGTAAATAGACATTCTCTTTTCTTCCTTGGCAGGTACAGTTCCTTTGCTACAGAGAATAGAATTACCTCCCCGCAGTACCAGTACAGAGATCAGAGATCAGATGAAGATTCAGACAGGTAAGGAACTGGCCTTCAGCTGCTGACACCTTGGTGAGACACTGAGCAATTGTCCTGCTTTATTTTACATTTCCTGCCTGTCCTCCTTCAACTCAAGGAAAGCAGATTTGGCTTTGAAATCTCTTTCAAAGAATAGAATAGAATTCTTTATTGGCCAAGTGTGATTGGACACACAAGGAATTTGTCTTTGGTGCATATGCTCTCAATGTACATAAAAGAAAAGATACATTCGTCAAGAGTCATAAGGTACAACACTTAATGATAGTCATAGGGTACAAATAAGCAATCAAATCATATTAGGAAACAGTCAATATAAATTGTAAGGATACCAGCAATAAGGTTACAATCATACAGTCCTAAGTGGGAGGAGATACCATATCAGGGTATGGATGGACCATTATCTGCTGTTAATGATTGTTCCTCGCTTTCATTTCTGTGTCTCAGACTGTGTTGTCACTGGGACACAAACTACTGAACAGAGAGAGGAAACAATCTAATACATTGGAAAGCATATGTTGAATTGGGACTGTACATGATTTTAAAACCCTATTTCATCTTCCTGGTGAGGATACATTTTTCTTTTTCTTAATCCACGGTGATTCTTAGCTCATTGCAACAATCACCTGTGTCAAACCTGACTCGATTCCATAGTTGCCTGGAATCGGTTAAAACAGGTTGTGCAGTTGTCAACCTGGAGATAGAGTTCTGGGCCACATTTAGCTGCACACTCGCTTTAGGTGGGTTTAAGTTGTAGCCTGGTACAAGATTGTGGCTTTTGCTGAGGGTGGATTATTCTGCGTGGGCTCTCACACCAAATAGAGTGTTAGGTAGGTCTTTGGCATAGATACCCCCACAGAGGTGGGGGTTTGTTGTTGTTAGTTGAGAAGTTGTGTCTGACCCATCGCGACCCCATGGACAACGTTCCTCCAGGCTTTCCTATCCTCTACCATCCTCTGGAGTCCATTTAAACCAGGGGTTGACAACCTTAAACATTCAAAGAACCACAAAGCTTTGTAACCGGAAGCCCCCATTCAATTCTGGAGCTGACCGGAAGTCTGGTTCCCCCACCATAATCTCCTCCTAGCACAGCATCCTTTTTCCGCTACCTCTCCTAACCGAAAGCTTTATCAATTGTGGAGCTGACCAGCAACAGGGAGCTGCAGCAGAGGGATGAAAGAGCCACATTTAACTCCTGATTTAAGATCATGCCGACTGCTTCAGTGACTCCATCCAGCCACCTCATTCTCTGCCGTCCCCTTCTTCTTTTGTCCTCAATCGTTCCCAGCATGAGGCTCTTCTCCAGTGAGTCCTTCCTTCTCATTAGGTGGCCAAAGTATTTGAGTTTCATCTTCAGGATCTGGCCTTCTAAGGAGCAGTCAGGGTTGATCTCCTCTAGGACTGACCGGTTGGATCACCTTGCAGTCCGAGGGACTCACAGGAGTCTTCTCCAGCACCAGAGTTCAAAGGCCTCCATTCTTTGATGCTCAGCCTTTCTAACTTTCACAGCCCTACATTGCAACTGGGAAAACCATCGCCTTGACTATTCGCACATTTGGTGGCAGGGTGATGTCTCTGCTTTGGGATGGGAGTAGGTGGGGGTAGCAAGTGACAAAACACATGTTGGGATGCCACAAGGCATGTTTTATCATTTGGTGTCATTGTGGTTAGGAATGGACAGCTATGATCTTAAGTAAAAGAAATGGAGAGATAGCTTCCTTATTATCAGGAATGTGCTTGCCATTTTGCTTGGTGGTTTCAGGTTCAGTTCCTTGATGGTCTAGCTTAAAAGCACTGGATGGCTCAGCACACTATTTCTCTATCCTTCAGTTTTAGTTTGGGGGGGGTTCCCTATTCTTAGTTCTCATCTTCCTCCTCTCTTTTCTTCTCTTCTTCTTCTAGTTTAGATTTTAGATCTGCAAGGAGAGGTTTCTAAATCAAACCTTGTTTCCTACTTGTATAACTTTTGCAAACTGTAAGATTCTTCAACTCGATAACATCTCTGTATTAGAAAAAAGTCTTGGAGTCTCAATATATTTAAGTTTTAGTATTTCAGATTAAGTCATCTTTTTCTTTTCTTAAAGGGAATGCCTAGATTATACCAAAATCTGAAATTATTCATGGATAGAGGGTGCCAAATGTTAGAATTAAAAATATCCACACCCTTCTGAGAGTGACGCACAAAACCAGGTTTACTATTAGAAGGGTATTCACATACCTTGTAAAGTTTCACTAACAGATAATAGGAAGTTATTCTACAATGCCTTTTTGTCAATTGATGCATCCTTTTTCTGGCATATTCACTTTTATGTTCTTGGTAGTCAGTGAATTGTTCTAAGCAATTTGGCTGTTGTACAGCATCAAGAATGTTTTTTCTTCTCTTGCATTGAGTTACATTTTTGTTTCATCATGGTGTCCAATCCCTTTAGAACCTGAAATTAATTATACTTTAGAGAACTTTGTTATCTTGATGATTATAGATCATGGTTTATCCTGAACAGGAGATGCCCAAAGAGCATTCTCTTTGCCAGTTGATCATAAGCATCTCCTCGTTAGAATAATTTTAATTGTGTCCTTCTTTCTTTTTTTTTTTTTTTTTTTAATTAGATTTTATTATAACATATAGTAATACAATCGGTACATTTTCGGTTCATTGGTGCAGTTATATACATATATACATCTGCATACATTATTGCTTGTCTTTTGTTGATATTGTTTCTTGGAGCTAGATTTAATTTCAAACACTTAAAAATAATAGTGCTCAGCTCCCTAAGACTAAATCTAATACTATTCATATAGATTTTGTTAATTAGTTAAAATTTAATCTCTATTACCTTCTTTATTTCTTTCCCCCATCCATTCGTACCACATGTCCCACACGCTATAAAATTCTGAATCTTCTCTGTCATTAATTTCTGAAGTCAATTTGTTCATTTCGGCGCACTCCAATATTTTTCCAATAACATGTTCTTGAGGTGGTATTTGTTTTTCTTTCCAATACTGGGCAAAGGAAATAATAAAAGAAAATTTTGATTTTGACCCAAAAGCTTTTCTCCTGGGAATTTTGAAAACTGAATATGCAAAAAAGAAAAAGTATTTAATTATACATATTCTGACAGCCGCTAGAATTTCCTGTGTCCTTCTTTCTTTTTGATCGAAAAACTAACCTCATTTTCACTGTCAATTGAGCTATGTTACAAAGAAGTATGATAAGGCATGTTTTTAAGACTGAATGTATGATATTTATTATGCATTGTTTATCCATCTCTCCTCCTCATTTCTTATTTTCTGCCCCCACCTCCAAGTTCTTCCCAATGGATTTTTGGGGTTCTAGGTTCCTCAGCAACCATGCTGTAGCTTTTATCTTCTTCCTCTCGAGTTTTTTTTCAAACATCCAAATATTTTTGAGTTGATATTTGAAGAATTATTTTATAGTGAACACATTTCATGAGAAGTAACTCATGAAATGGCCTACTTACATTCCTATCAATGATTTTCTGGAGTCATTTCTAGAGTTTGTTTTTCTTCTTAGGGTGTTTTCATGTTCTCTTTCCTTTAATATATTCTTCTTCATCGGAATTCTGAGCATATTACTTGGATGCTAGAGCCTTTGACTTCTAATAACTAACTCCCAAGTAGATATGGTTAGGATTGGAATCTTGGTTGCTTTTTCCATCCTTGTTAGCATTGTTAATAGTTTGTCATTTTGCAAACTATTTGAAAATGGCTTCGTCGAACCCCAGGCAGATGTGGTGGGTTTTCCTTTCCACTCACCCTCTTTACATCTGGAGGATGCCACTTATTCCCAGATGCTTATTCCCAGAAATCTTCCATGTTTATGAATTACCTAAACTGGTAATTCATAAACCGGAAAGAAACTTTCTAACCAACTGTCCTCTGAGAGAGAGAGAGAGACAGGATATCTTGGGAGGGACTGACCTACTTTTAGCATGTTAGAGCAATCACAGAAAACCCAATTTACAATCCTCCCTGTGTTGGACATTGGTCTCAGGATTTTTTCACATCCGGATCGCCAAGCTGGCCATTTTATCAGATCTTCCAAGTCTAGGAATGGAACAAACAGGAACAACCAACTTTACAACCGCAGAATGTTCGGATTCAACAACGGAATAGCATCCCACTTGTACAACCAACCATTCCACAGCAGAAGGTAATCACTGGAGATCAAATGAAGCGGGCCATTTGTAGGGATGAGAAGATGGCCCGATGCAATGGTGGGATTCAAATAATTCAACAACTGGTTCTCTGCCCTAATGAAACAAAGCAACATATACTGTATGTTGTGGAAATGCATGCATGCATAGACAGACACGTATATTTGAGATTCTGATTTCCATCATAGGAAAAATCTGATCAAAAGCCACTCTAGAATTATAAATTCTAGCGTTCTAGAATTTGACAGCTTTCTCTAATTTGGACATCCAGTCAGAGCAACATTGTTGAAATGCTGAGTGCCAAATCTGGGGAAGGCATCATCATTATTATGGTTCATTGCACAGTCAGCCAGATGTTCAGCCTGGATTTGGCATTTCTGTCTACTTATCGAGTCCTTTCCAAGGACCTGGGATAGGCAGATGTGGTTGTTTGATGGTGTTCAAGGTATTGTTGCAGGATGTAAGCTGTTCCAAGTAAAGGCAACTAGTGCAATTGACTGATGACTGAATTTGTCAATGCCAATGGTGTTCAAGTGGTGCTCCAGTTGTTTTGGGATTGCACCCAAGGGCCTATTCCTATTGATGCCACCTACCGTATTTAATAGTATCAGTAGTAGTAGTACTGTATGCTGCCTAACATGCAGGGACTCTAGGTGATTTTCAATTGTTAAAAATGTTTAAAACAAACATAAACATTACAAAATACAAAAATACCCCAAGACCAGGTTCCAGCAGGTTCTGACAGGTTCTGGAGAACCGGTAGCGGAAATTTTGAGCAGTTCGTAGAACCGGTAGTGGAAATTTTGAGTAGTTCATTGAACTGGTAGCGGAAATTTTGAGTAGTTCGGAGAACCGGTAGCAGACATTTTGAGTAGTTCGGCGAACCGATAGCAGAAATTTTGAGTAGTTCGGAGAACCGGTAGCGGAAATTTTGAGTAGTTCGGAGAACTGGTACCGGAAATTTTGAATAATTTGGAGAACCGGTAGTAGAAATTTTGAGTAGTTTGGAGACCCGGTAGCAGAAATTTTGAGTAGTTCGGAGAACTGGTAGCAGAAATTTTGAGTAGTTCTGAGAACCGGCAAATACCACCTCTGGTTGGCCCCAGAGTGGGGTGAGAATGGAGATTTTGCAATATTCTTCCCCCAGGAGTGAGGAGGGAATGGGTATTTTGCAGTATCCTCCCCCTGCAGTGGGATGGAAATGGTGATTTTGCAGTATCCTTCCCCTGCCATGCCCACCAAGCGCCGCCCACCAAGCCACAGCACGCCCACCAAGCCACGCCCACAGAACCGGTAGTAAAAAAAAATTGGATTTCACCACCGCCCAAGACAAAGGATCAGAGAAGGCAAAGAACAGAAATCCAGGAGGGAACAAGGAAAGGAAGAAGGGAGTTTCCAACCACCATTACGGTGATCAGCACAACAAAGATAATAAAATTTTGAAGCAAAATGGTTAAGCTTTTGCGTGTTCCAACTCCTCTGATATTTATCAAAGGCTAAGATAGCCAAATTGTAGATTATGAAGAGTAATGAATGAAAACATTTCAAACCACGCGTAGTTTTAAGGTGTGTAATCTAAATGTCCAGAAGCCGATCCAGAAACAGTCTAGTGTCATTGTATTTTAGTAAATGACAAATCACAAAAGTTTTAACTATCATATAAAGAGAGGTGGGCTTCACATACTGTAGCAACCGGTTAGGAAAGCACCGGAAAGGTAAGCGTGTGTGTGCGCATGCTTGCTTCGCTTGCATGTGTGCCATCCATGCATGCATGTGATGTCAAAAATGTGGCAATTCGCTCACACATGCTATCCACACATGTGTGCAGTGTCAAAAACACATGTGGGACGGGATTGCACCAGGGCGAGTGGGCAAGTGGGCCACTACCGGTTCGCCCAAATTGGTTCGAACCGGCTGAGTACCAGTGTTTTCTTGAAGATTTTCCTAACAATTAGAAGGTTGATCTTTGGTAAGCTCACACCTTCAGTGAAGGGTAGCAGAATGGCTTGCATTCCCCCCCCCACGTGAAACAGTCTAGCCCTTGGGGGTGGGATGGGGGGGCTGGTTTTGCCAAGAGAGAGTTCTGAATAGGAAAAAAAAAAACCAGGACATGCATCGTAAAAAAAGCAAGGTTTTAGTAAGTTTAGGACATTAAAAAGGTAAAAGTTCCCCTCACACATATGTGCTAGTCGTTCCCGTCTCAAGGGGGCAGTACTCATCTCCGTTTCAAAGCCGGAGAGACAGCGCTGTCCGAAGACGTCTCCATTGTCATGTGGCCGGCATGACTCAACATCAAAAGCACATGGAACGCTGTTACCTTCCCACCAAAGGTGGTCCCTATTTTTCGACTTGCATTTTTTACATGCTTTCGAACTGCTAGGTTTGCAGAAGCTGGGACGAGTCACGGGAGCTCACCCCATTACGCAGCACTAGGGATTCGAACCACTGAACTGCCCACCTTCCGATCGACAAGCTCAGTGTCTTAGCCGCTGAGCCACCGCGTCCCATATTAAGACATTACTTTGTCTGAAATGGTAGAGCAGAGGGTTGGAGTAGAAGACTTCCAAGATCCTTTCCAACTCTGTTATTCTTTTATTTTGTAATTTGACTGAGCTGAGTGATATTGAGAATAAATGTCTGGATCTTATTATTCAGAATTCTCTTTCTTGTATGTTCATTACATCATTTCATTTGTTGTTGTGCTGTTTTTTGTTTTTGTTTTTGTTAAGACTTGAATTAATACATATCTACATTTCTTCCTAGTGTGTCTTACTACCCCTTCAGAGATGCTGGGACCAGCATGCCAAAAAGCCATAGAGTGCCTTTTTATAAGAACATCTGTGACACAGAGAGCGGAAGGTAAAGAGTAAGAATGAATACCCTATTGTTAACTAATACGTGAATTATTAGAATCTTTTTTTAAAAAAAAGAATCAGGGCATCAAACCAACTGGGTGACCTTGGGCCAGTCATTCTCTCACAGCCCTAGGAAAAAAACAATGGTAAATTGCTTCTGAAATCTTCCCAAGAAAACTGCAGGGACCTGTCCAGGCAGTTGCCAGGAATCAAGACTAATTTGAAGGCATTCCTAGGGTTACCAGGTCTGCTTCCAAAATATAGCGGACAAGCGGGGTGGGTGGGTGGGTTAAGTAGTAAAAAAATTAAAAAAAATTACAATTAAATTATATATTTTCTTACAAATATTTTAACACACCATTTTAGGTCAGTCGACACAAGCTACAATACATTTTAAAAATGTGAACTGTACATAATTTTATAATATATTTTTATTTTAATCTCATCATTAATTTTTTCGGAGAATCGAGTTCAATGGATATTCGATCTTTGTCTCATTCTAACTGATGAAAAAAAAAAGACAAAACGCGATTCTCCTATCCTTATTCTCTTAGACTGTACAGCTTTAGACTACGTACCATTTCATCATAAAGCTTTTGAATAAAAAAAAAATGTCCACTATTTTGTGAAAAAAAAATAGTGAACATAATGTGAAAAAAGTGGACTGTCTGCTCAAATAGTGGACACCTGGCAACCCTAGGCATCCCCACCCAAAAAAGTAAAATTTCTCCTAAATTTAAGGTCCCCATTTCATTGGCATCCTTCAGTCTCAAGAGACTATGGTATCGTGCTCTGGAAAGAGGTCCTAAAACAGCATCTGGTGTGACTAAAAAGGCCAATTCGAGAGTGGCCATCCCTTCCACACTGAGGGCAGATACATTCTGTCCCCTGCCCAGATCCCAGATTTTGCTGGTTCCGGGACTGCCTCTTTGCCTCAAGTGTCTCTTCGAATTGGAGAAGGCCATGCTGCGTCTTTAGCCTCCAAGCTGAACGATTGGAGGTCAAGGTTTCCCAGTTGTTAATGTCTATTCCCAGGGCCTTTAGGTCCCTCTTGCAGATATCCTTATATCGCAGCTGTGGTCTCCCTCTAAGGCGCTTTCCCTGCACTAATTCTCCATATAGGAGATCTTTCAGAATCCGACCATCTAAATCCGTACCCATTTATCTGTGCAATTATCCTACGCGGTAGGGCAGTCTAAGGAGTCTGGAGGAAAAAAGGACTAGGAGGGTCAGTGATGGGTTTCAATTTTTTTTTACTACCGGTTCTGTGGGTGTGGCTTGGTGGGCATGGCAGGGGAAGGATACTGCAGAGTCCCCATTCCCTCCCCACTGCAGGGGAAGGATACTGTAAAATCCCCATTCCCACCCCACTCCAGGGGAAAGATACTGTAAAATCTCCATTCCCTCCCCACTCCAGGAGAAGGTTACTGCAAAATCCCCATTCCCTCCCGATCAGCTGGGTGTCAACTTGCAAAGCTTTCGAGTTGCCATGAGCAGGAGGGAGGGAGAACTGAAGTGAATTCCATACATTCTTCCCGACCGCAATCAGAAGGAGGGTGTTAGGTTTCACAGCCAGCCAAAGTGGTTAATTGGAGAATGTGATTTATGACATGGCCAGAGAGGAAGGGAGAGACAGGGTCATAGGGGAACGTAAATCTACGTAGGATCAGTCCTAACTGCATCCGAGTATTGCCGGAATGTTGCTCCTAATAAATGAATATATTTCCTTTGAAGTTTGGATCATGGCTCGTGAATTAATTAGGGCATCTTTCGGAAACTTGACACTGGGACTTGGGAGGCAGAGAATAGATGGGGGCGGGGCCAGTCAGAGGTGGTATTTACTGGTTCTCCAGAACTGGTCAGAACTTGCTGAAACTCACCTCTGACTAGGGGTGACATGGGTCCCGTATTTGAGGGGCTGCCACAATGAAGAGGGAGATAAAGTTATTTTCCAAAGCACCAGAAGGCAAGACAAGAAACAGTGGATGGAAACTATTCAAGGAGAGAAGCAACCTGGAATTAAGGGGAAACTTCCTAACAGTGAGGATAATTAGAAGTTGTGGGTGCTTCATCATTGGAGGGGTTTAAGAAGAGACTGGACAACTACTTGTCTCAAATTGTATGGGGTCTCCTGCTTGAGCAGTCTAGAAGATCTCCAAGATCCCTTCTAGCTCTATTCTGATTAAAGCCACAGATTATTAATCTTCTGGTCTACTGTTTTTACAATATCTCAAATCATCCTGCAGGTGGCATCAGAGTCATTTATTCCTTGGGTGCTTTTATTATAGACTGCCTTTTCTAAAGATTTTGTGGGGGATTCATTCATCTTACAGCGGGTGAAGAAGAGTCTTATCTCAGAACTTGTAGAATTTGCCTGAATGAGTAGATGCATTGCTTGCACGTTGTTGACTTTTTTTGCAAGGAGAGGATGAAGTGAGATGATCTTGCCTAGAAACCAAGTTTGAGTATCTGATCTATAAACATGATATTTAACAGGGGTGGAATCGAGCAGGTTCTGACAGGTTCTGGAGAACCGGTAGCGGAAATTCTGAGTAGTTCGGAGAACCGGAAAATACCACCTCTAACTGGCCCCACCCCCATCTATTCTCTGCCTCCGGAGTCGCAGCTGATCAGAAGGGAATGGAGATTTTACAGTAACCTTCCCCTGGAGTGGGGAGGGAATGGAGATTTTACAGTAACTTTCCCCTGGAGTGGGGAGGGAATAGAGATTTTGCAGTATTCTTCCCCTGGAGTGTGGAGGGAATGGAGATTTTGCAGTATCTTTCCCCCAGGAGTGGGGACAGAATGGAGATCTTGCAGTATCCTTCCCGTGGAGTGGGGTGGAAATGGGGATTTTGCAGTATCTTTCCCCCAGGAGTGGGGACAGAATGGAGATTTTGCAGTATTCTTCCTCCAGGAGTGGGGATGGAATGGGGATTTTACAGTATCCTTCCCTGGAGTGGGGAGGGAATGGAGATTTTGCAGTATTCTTCCCCTGGAGTGGGGAGGGAATGGAGATTTTGCAGTATCTTTCCCCCAGGAGTGGGGACAGAATGGAGATTTTGCAGTATCCTTCCTGTGGAGTGGGGTGGAAATGGGGATTTTGCAGTATCCTTCCCCTGGAGTGGGGTGGGAATGGAGATTTTGCAATATCCTTCGCCCAGGAATGGGGATGGAATGGGGATTTTACAGTATCCTTCCCCTGGAGTGGGGAAGGAATGGAGATTTTGTAGTATTCTTCCCCTGCTACGCCTACCAAGCCATGACCACCAAGCCACACCCACAGAACCGATAGTAAAAAAAAATTGAATTTCACCACTGATATTTATGATAACATGATAACATCGGAAGTTGTGGGAGCTTCATCACTTGAGACTTTCAAGAAGAGATTGGATTGCCATTTGTCAGAAGTGGTGAAGGGGGTTGGACTAGATGACCTGTAAGGTCCCTTCCAACTCTGTTAATCTAATCTAAGTATTATAGTGTTCAAAATTTCTTTCTCTTGCAGGAATTTTACTGATTCCGAGGCAAAAGATCTCCCTGCTTCCTTTGAACAGAAGAATTTTTCTAACTATGATTCAGATCCCTCTGCATCAGGGTAGGGTATATTGAAGAAAGACAGGGATTTTTTGGGGGATGGGTGGGAAATGTTTCTTCTAGCTTTTCAACATATCAGATGTCACATTCGCTATTAAGCAATGCTTCCTCTGAAATGTGTATCTCTTTTGTCCCCCTGTAGCAAAGGCCTCCTCTTTGTGAAACAATCCATCAAAAGCATGGAATTGTCCTCTTCTCCGCGTTACAACAGGTGAGGAAGCCAAAGGGAAGGCAAGCCAGCAATTCTTTTTGCAATGCCGAAAAATCCTGCGTCAATCAGAATTTGCTTGTAATGTTTTTAGTGGGCTCATAATTAGCTTTGGGTTCTCTTATTATTTTCTCCTATTATTGTCACATTAGTACTTTATGTTCACTCGTGTCTTCTTCAGCATCTAAATGCCATGCAGAGCCTTGGTGGCGCAGCAGACTAAAGTGCTGTTAAGTAGCACCAGCTGCCTGCAATTACTGCAAGTTCAAATCTCACCAGGCTCAAGGTTGACTCAGCCTTCCATCCTTTCGAGGTAGGTAAAATGAGGACCCGGATTGTGAGGGCAATAAGCTGACTTTGTATAAAAAAGAACACCGCTTGGGGGGGGCGGGCCCCCTGAAAGCCCTACTAAGCAGGTATATACAAAAGTATGAAGGCTATTGCTTAACGCATTGTAAGCCTCCCTGAGTCTCTGGAGAAGGGCGGCATATAAATCGAACCAATAAATAAACAATAAATAAATAAATGCATGCCAATGGTCCCTCTGTGGGGGTCCTTGGTGCTCTCTGAGATTGGTAGTTTTCTTCAGAGGTTTCATTTCCTAACTAGGTAATAGCATCAGTGCTGGAATGGAATGGAATGGAATGGAATGGAATGGAATGGAATAGAATAGAATAGAATAGAATAGAATAGAATAGAATAGAATAGAATAGAATAGAATAGAATAGAAACAGAATAACAGAGTTGGAAGGGATCTTGGAGGTCTTCTAGTCCAACCCCCTGCTTAGGCAAGAAACCCTACACCACTTCAGACAAATGGTTATCCAACATCTTCTTAAAAACTTCCAGTGTTGGAGCATTCCCAACTTCTGGAGGCAAGTTGTTCCACTGATTAATTGTTTTCACTGTCAGGAAATCTCTCCTTAGTTCCAAGTTGCTTCTCTCCTTGATTAGTTTCCACCCATTGCTTCTTGTCCTGCCCTGAGGTGCTTTGGAGAATAGCTTGACTCCCTCTTCTTTGTGGCAGCCCCTGAGATATTGGAACACTGCTATCATGTCTCCCCTAGTCTTTCTTTTCATTAAAGTAGACATACCCAATTCCAGCAACCGTTCTTTGTATATTTTTGCACGGTAAAGGAGGAAGAGGACTTTGGGGTTCTTAGTGCTCTCTGAGCTTGGTAGTTTTGTGGCAAATGTTTCATTACTTAACTAGGTAACATCATCCATGCCAGAAGGAGTGGGGTTTTCAGAGTGGAGGAGGAGGAAGAGGGCTCTGGTGCTGTTGTGGCTCATCAGCAGCCTGTGCAGCTAGTAGCTGATTCCGACAGCGAGGAGGCTGGTGTGGTGCTGTGTCAGCAGCCTGTGCAGCTGGCACTCGAGTCGGACAATGAGGAGGCTGGAGAAGATGTGGTGCCAGAGGTGGGGATTCAGCCAGGGCCTTCAGAACCTCCAGAAGCTCCCATAAGTGAAGAGGAAGAAGAGGAGGAGCCTCTTCTCGATGCACGGGTGCGCAGAGCTGCCAAAAGGCAGGACTGGTTCCTCTAGAGGAGGTCTCCTTGAGAGTAAGGCTTGGGGCTAATTGGCCACTCCCTTAGCCTATTTAAGGAAGGACGACGACTGAGGCAATTTGCAGGGAACAACTTCTTTCCCTCTTTTTCGCGTCTTGATCTTAGTTCTCTGCAGATTGCTTCTGGGCTTTCTGCCAACCATAGTAAGATTACGATTATTTATTTTTTGGATTCTTGTAGGTTGTTAAGTAAGTTAATTAACGGCCTTTGTTTGAAAAAGACTGATTTAATTTAGTAAACTAAGGTTTGTACAGACTTGGTGTGTGCTGCGTTGTTTGGGGTCCGTAGCTGGGGCAGAACAGGTGCCCTTGGTGCTCTCCAAGCTTGGTGGTTTTGTTACAGATGTTTCATTACCAAACTAGGGAACATCATCAGTGCTAGAAGGGAGTGGGGATTTGCTCTTATTTTTATATACCAGTGGCTTGCCCCATCAGTGTTGGTGGGAGTGTTCTTGATGATTCAGCAAGTGGCCTCTCTGTCATCTTTCTGTCTTTCTGCAGACATAATTTATGTCAGGGTGTTAAATACAAGTGCATGCAATAGTAGGCAAATTGCTTTGAAGGCTTCTGGGCTTTTTCATCTTTCATTAAACGTTTCCTCTTTGTCCAGCATTTTTTTAAAAAATTTTGCTTTCGGATGAAATGTCTTTTCCAGAAAGACATCACGGAATAATGCAGCATTCTATCAAACACTATGTGGCTTTTAATGTTTGGCTTCCTCACTAATCGTGAGAAAGCGCTGTTTCAGGAACATTTAAAAAAAACAACAACCCAACAATATCTCCTGAATTTAGTCAGTAATTTTTTTTAAAAAAAATCTTGCGGTGTAACAGTGATAAGAGTCTTCACTCTTTCCTTCCCCAGTCGCAGCCTGGTTGACTTGTCTGAACTGGAGAATCCAAGCTACAGCAGTACCAGCTACCTGAATAACACATCTCCCAAAAGGTAAAGCCAACCTTTGGCATATTGCTCCTGTTTGTGGTTTGATATGGGATCCCTTCCAAAGCAGTATGAAGTTAGAAGCATGTTGACCACTGTCTTCCTTCTCCTAGGTCTCTGGAAGATATTTGCACTTACTGTGGCCGAGTAATCCGCAACTGTGCCAAGATATCTATTGAGAACCTCAACATCAGCTGCCATGAATACTGCTTCAAAGTAAGGATGCGCCTGATAAATGTGGTATTCATGGAGCTATGAAGGGGGCGCCAGTTTGGTATAGTGGTTAAGGCACCAGGCTAGAAAGCAAGAGACCATGAGTTCAAGTCCCACCTTAACCATGGAAGCCTACTGGGTGACTTTAGGCCAATCACTCTCTCTCTCTTTCTCAACCCATCTCACCTCACAGGGTTGTTGCTGTGAGGGGTTCTGACCTAGGCTTCCCAAGAGCATGAAGCAGACTCCTTGTCCCGACAAAAACCCATTTTTATTAAATTACTGTGAATTCCTCTCATTCACATCCAGCAAAGTCTTGCAAGGGAGAATTTACAGTCACAGACCTTATCTGGCTTGGAGAGCTGCCAGGCCGATATCTTCAAAACTTGGCAAGGAGTCCTGAACCAATTAAGCAAACTAATTGTCTCTTGCAAACTCCCCTCTTCTTTCACTCTTTATTCCCTATCGGAGGGGACATTCACTGTCCACCTGTGGCTTTACTCCTGAGTCAACCCTTGTTCTTTAGCTGTTCCTTCTCCTGGCAGTTCTGCGCATGCGCACACTGGGAACAGGCTCCAGCTATTTTTCTGCCCCACTGATGTCCGACTCCGAAGGCAGCTGATACCTGTCATAACGGCCCTGGCCCCCTCTCTGCCTCCGATGCAGAGCCCTCATCAGAGCCTTCCCCAGACTCCAGGACTGGCCCATGTTCCTCCCCAACCTCCTCACTGTCTGTGTCTGCCACCAGCTCCGCTGACCGCTGGCGGGCCACAACAAGGGGAAAATAAGAGGAGGAAGGCATGTTGGAATTGAGTTGAGTTCTTGATAAAAGTAATAAAGACAGGATACCAATAAATAAGTCGGGAGGAGAAAGTAGGTGGGAACCTTCACTCCCTAGCTGCATAATGGGATGTCCTCATCACCAAGTCTCTCATGTTCTGTCTGACCTCCTAAGCTTTAGCCTGTGAATTCATGCATGATCTGATTCAGTCACATGGCAAATACATTACGGACGGAGCCCCTGGTTATTTGTTAGTTGCCTTGCTGAGAGCAGTATACATTTTATATAGGCATGCAAAAGACATGTCCACAGCTAAGTAGAGAGCACTTATCTTGCTTTTTCCTCTCGCAGTGCGGAATCTGCCACAAGCCAATGGGAGATTTCTTGGATCAAATCTTCATTCATCGGGATATTGTCCACTGTGATAAGTGCTATGAGAAGCTCTTTTAGGTGAGCATATTCTGCAAGGGTTAGAGATCTGGAGATGTGGGGATATTGGTAGAGGATCCTGCCTAGAACACAGAACACAGAATCATAGGGCCAGAAGGGACTTTGGAGGTCTTTTAGTCCAGGGGTCACCAACCTTTCGGACCTCAGGGACCACTACATTCATAATTTTAAATCCTGCAGACCACTAATATGATCTGCCTAATGACCAGCTGGGTGGGCATGGCTAGGTGGTCATGTGACTGGGTGGGCATGGCCAACTCGATGTCACTCATGTCAAGGGGTGCCTCGCCAGCCTCTACTCGCCCCTCCCCTTCCAGCCACTCCTTGCCTGCCTGCCCGGGCACTTTAGGGCCTCCAACAGGAAGCAGTTGTTGGAGCTAAGCAGCCACCACGAGAAAGAGTTGGCAAAACAGCTCAGTTCAAATTGGATCTGACCGAGAAGGAGGCTCAGCAGAAGCACCACACTGAGGACTAGGAGCATAGGCTTTCCAAGCAGAGGGAAGACCTGAGAGAGTGCAAGGCCAGGTACCGGCGCCTGGAGGCTCAGCGGGCTGAGATGGTCAGCCAGTTCCAGGCCATGATGCTGTCTCACTGGAACAAGGTCCTCCGGCTCTTCGCCACCAGTGGCGCTTCCCTCCAGCCTTCGCCCAAAGCCCCACACCAGGAGGCCGAAGCAGACCCCAAGTCGGAATTTCTGCCCCCCTCTGACCCGCACAAAAAGACCCCGAAGGGGAGACTCTCTGCTGCAACACAAACATTCATTGCACGTGTCCAGCCCAGGGGCCGTAGTTTGAGGACTCCTGCCCTCAAAGAGCCAAGGTGGCGTAGTGGTTAGAGTGCAGTACTGCAGCTACTTCAGCTGACTGCTAGTTCAGCAGATCAGCAGATCAAATCTCACCGGCTCAAGGTTGACTCAGCCTTCCATCCTCCCGAGGTGGGTAAAATGAGGACCCAGATTGTTGGGGGCAATATGCTAATGCTAATGCAATATGCTAATATGCAATATGCTATATGCTAACTTTGTAAACTGCTTAGAGAGGGCTGTAAAGCACTATGAAGCGGTATAGAAGTCTAACTAATAATAATAATAATAATTTAGTGCAATATAAAAAATGCCAATAATTTTTCTGTGGACCACCAAAATTATCTCACGGCCGTGGACCACCAATTGGTGACCGCTGTTCTAGTCCAACCCCTTGCTCAAGGCGGAAGACTTATGCCATCCAAGTCAAATGGTTGTCTAGTTTATTTTTGAAACCTCCCATGATGGAGCATCTACAATTCCAGGAAGCAAACTACTCCATTGATTAAAGGTTCGCACGGTCAGAAAAGTTGTCCTTATTTCTAGGTCGGATCTCTCTTGAGCAAGCTTCTACCTGTTGCTTGTCAGTCTAGCTCAGTGGTGGGTTGCTCCCGGTTTGCACCGGTTCACAAGAACCGGTAGTCAAAATTTGTAGTAGTTCGGAGAACCAGTAATAACATTGGCTGGCCACGCCCCCGAACCGGTCCCCGGCCCGGTCGCCGCTCGCTTACCCCGTTCACCTCATCAGACGCTTTTTTTTTTTTTTTACTTTTAAAAGCATTTTTTCTATAACCTCTTTGGCTGAAAAAATGCTTTTAAAAGTAAAAAAAAAAAGCCTCTGATGATCGTGCGGCTCAGCTGAGATCGTCAGAGGCTTTTAAAAGCATTTTTTTCTGCAACCTCTTCGGCCGAAGAGGTTGTAGGGGGGAAAAAAATGCCTTTAAAAGCCTCTGGCGATCCCAGCTGAGTTGCCTGATCGTCAGAGGCTTTTAAAAGCACTTTTTTTTTCCTGCAACCTCTTAAGGTTGTAGAAAAAATGCTTTTAAAAGTTAAGAAAAAAAAGTTGACCATGCCCACCCAGTCACATTACCCCCCACCAAGCCACACCCACAAAATAAGCCACGCCCACAGAACAGGTAGTAAAAATTTTTAGAACCTACCCGTGGCCTAGCTGATGTGTTCCCTGTCCAATTTTCTCCTTAGATTCCATGGATTGGACCAGTCTGACCGAAGAGACGCCTGCCTTTATCTGTCTGCCTCGGTTCTCCTGAGGACTCTTTGATCCAGCAAGCATCCTCTTCCCCAGCCATCTTCCTCCTTCCTCATCTTCAGGCAGGCCAAGTGGTTTACATTCAACAATGATGAAGTTAACTCCTTGAGGATGACTACATCAGGAAGAGGATGTCTTGCTGCCTGAGTTTCAACTGGCTGCATTTGGGGACTCCTCCTCAGTCTTTCGTTGCTCGTCCAGAAGTCCTTCTGTCCTTCCTTCCATGATGGCCTCGTGGCTTCGTTCAACTTGGCCAGCAACCGATAAAAGAAGGCTTTATATCAGGAAGGAGAGGAAGCAGGATCATGTTTTTTTTAAAAAAAAAAGAAGGAGAGAGGTTCAATCATTTTTATTCCATTTATCCCTGGGAAGTCTTTAGCCACAGCTAGGAAACGGTCAGTTCCAAAACAGGTGCCTTGAATGCAAAGGGTTTTAAAATGGATGTGCAAAATTTTTTTATTCCAAAGGTATCCAAGGCATCAGGCACAAAACACCGGGTTTTTTTTCCAGCCATTTCGGGAGGTTTTTGAGCTTGGAACACTCTTAGAATTGTTTGAAGTAAGAATTTCAATGTTTTGCGCACCTCTAAGTTTGTCTTCGGGCATCCCTGGGACCACGCATCAGGCATTGAGGTTATGTCTTCTGCAGGTTGTTTTTTTTTTTTTTTAACCATGGACTGAGGCTGATGGGATTTGGAATCCAAAACGCCAGGGGAGTCATTATTTTGAATATCCTTGTTTTACCCAGAGAAGAAATTATTGAGTTAACTCAGGGGTCAGCAACCTGCGGCTCCGGAGCCGCATGTGGCTCTTTGGGCCCTCTGCTGTGGCTCCCTGTCAGGTGATCCCACCATTGGTTGGCCCCGCCCCTCGCCCTCCCCTCCCAGTCATTCCTCTCCTGGCCTGAGAAGGTAAGGGCGACGGCGGGAAATGGAGAAGCGGCCAGGAAAGAGACAGAGAGATACAGAGAGAGGGGGAGAGACAGAGAGACAGAGAGAGATACAGAGAGAGAGAGGGAGGGGGAGAGAGGGAGGGAGAGAGGGAGGGGAGAGAGAGATATGTCAAAAGGATTTTGTGGTTCCCAGTGTTTTTTAATAACTAGTTCTCTGCCCTAATGACAGGCTGGGTAGGCATGACTGGGGGGGGTCATGTAATTGGTGGAAGTGAATGACATCGAGTTGGCCATGCCCATCCAGGTTTTGTGGCTCCCGGTGTTTTCTTTTCTGTGGGAAACGGGTCCAAATAAGGTTGCAAACCCCTGAGTTAACTCAAATGTTTTTCAAACATGGCAAAAATTTTAAAATGTGTGGATTTCAACCCACCCACCCCCTGAATTCCCCATCTAGCATGGAATTCTGGGAGTTGAAGTCCTCACAATTTAAAGTTTCCGAAGTTTGGAAAACATTTGAATTAAATGGTCCAATTGTCCTATTTGGTATTAGGCAGCGTCTTCTGTCTACCGCTGCTGTATTTTTCCCCTCCTATCATAATTGTCTCTCTGGGGAATAATTATTTTATAAATATCATTGATTCTGTTTGAGATTATACATTCTTCATTGTTGGGAAATCAGTTATGGTTAATTTCTTAGCTATTTGTATCATGTCTCTACAGGGATAATAAGCCTATATGTGAGATAACATACTTTTTGCAATATTCTTGAGTTTTAATTCCTTTACACCTATTCTCTTCAGACTCAAGTGAAGAGAATTATACTGAATCTTTCAACTAGCTAGTAGCTTAATATATTTTTGTATATTAACAAAAAAAATCTGGAATATATAGATATAGAGAAGAGGAAATATATGTGATCATTTTTCTATGATGAGTATATTGGAAGTTTTAACAAACAGGAAGCAGAAAGATAAGAAGCCTCACTTTCAGTCTCTGTTTTCTACACACTATATCAATTTTAACTTGGATCATCGCCTATTTCACAGATACCTGGGCAAAACAATGGGAAATAGGCTTCTCAAAGTTCAAAGCCTTTATTGTCATTGTACATCATGTATACGCAACGAAATTGGTTTAGCTCTACTGGTGCAGTCCATACAAGAATACAAGACAATGAGAGTTAAATTCTCCTGAGTTAAAACCAGGGGTGAAATCCAAAATTTTTCCCTACCGGTTCTGGTGGGTGTGGCAGGGGAAGGATATTGCCAAATCTCCATTCCCACCCCACTCCAGGGGAAGGTTACTGCAAAATCTCCATTCTCTCCCCTCCTGGGGGAAGGATATTATAAAATCTCCATTCCCACCCCATTCTGGGGCCAGCCAGAGATGGTATTTGCCGGTTCTCCGAACTACTCAAAATTTCCGCTACCGGTTCTCCAGAACCTGTTAGAACCTGCTGGATTTCACCCCTGGTTAAAACATGGAAATTACATGGAAATTGAAAATTACAGGGAAAAAGATTGTGGATGCTACTCCGTGTGGGAAGCAGAGCCTCCATCTACAGCAGAATTAGCTTTGAGTATTTTGGAAATAAATGAAGCAATGCACATTATAATCTAAAGAGGGAGAATGCTATAACTTCTCCAATAACCCAACACTATTGTTTTATGAGATGCTGCGCACAAGATTCCTTATATTTTGTTTATGGAATATTGAGAAGGAGATGTTGAACACCTCCAAAGCTATTTTCTCTTGAATGCTGCCAAGGGAAGGACTTCTGCATTCGATAGGCGCAATAGGTGTTGGGAAAAGTGCTTAATTCTTTTCTTGAAAGGTCAAGAAAGGTTAAAAAAAAAACGGGTATCAGAATTCACCTTCCCAACTGCTTGATTCCAGAACCCCAACAATGCCAACAGATGTTGGCAGCTTGCTAACTGCAGCTATGTCACAATTTTCTCTCGCTTGGTTTCCAACGGAGAGTTAGAGGCAGGACGCTGAGCCAAACCGGATATGCTTTTTTCCTCTTTCCCTCCTTAAGTGGTTTCCTTTGCTAAGAACGATGGTAGAAAAAAAAAGTAGTTAAGAGGTGAAAAATGACATAAACTGGACCTCACCCCCATAATACTGAGATAGGAAGATTTCACTCGTACAAAATGTTCCATCTAAAAGGGCACGTTGAAATTTTTGTGGATGGAGAAAATCAACCAAGACAAGAATCTTTGACCTCAAAGTCTCAAAGCTGGGGACGATATTTCGATAGCCTTCAGGATGGTCCTATTTAGCTACGTTAAATCTAACTTAATGAACAATTCCTACCTTCACAAGTATTAGTCCTTGGTTGTGAAGCTATTGCCCTGCCCAACCCATTGTATCATCCTCCAGATATATTGGATCCCTACTTCCATAATCCTCCATAGGGCTTAACTGGCTGAGAATTATGGGAACAGTAGTCTTAACATTTTGGAAAGGCCTCTCAGTTGGGCAAGGCTGTTTACGAACATAAGAAAGAAAAAGAAAATCCCAAATCGGGTGAGGTCTGTTTTTTTAAAAAAGTAAATATTTATCTTCTCTGCTGATTTCCTGTTAAGGTAATTGTCCAAAGGTGGAGTTTTCGCAAACAGCGCATAGATTTTACCTAAGCAGCATGTGATATTTTAGATGGAACTGAACCATCATTCTATTTCCTTGAGGACTTGTATCCCGGAAAGCTTTAGACAGGCACCGTGAGGTCATTACAAAATTTTATTTTTTGTTGCTGTGCTGTTCTTCTCTGCCTTTCTGGTTATTTTTTTTTTTTTTCTGAAGCAAATTCTAAATTGCCACGTTCGGTTCTAATAAAATATTCTGTGCGGAAAGTTGATTGGAGTTCTTCATTGAATGGTGTGATGTATTTCCCAATGCAATATTGGTTTGTTTGTTTGTTTGTTTGTTTATTTATTTATTTATTTATTTATTTATTTATTTATTTATTTATTTATTTATTTATTTATTTATTTATTTATTTATTTATTTATTTATTTATTTATTTATTTATTTATTTATTTATTGAATTTCTATACCGCCCTTCTCCCGAAGGACTCAGGGCGGTGAACAGATTAAGATTTCATATACATATAATAATTTTTTTTTTATAAACAGTAAATAATAAATTGAGTCAACTTGGTGTATCTGCTAAGACCTTGGCATAGAATTTAGATGTTTATGCTAGCCCTGCTTGTTGAAACAGAAAGGTCTTCAGGGCCCATCAGAAAGTGCGAAGATCTGGGATTATTCGTATAAAAATCCAGGGGGTATTTTGTTCCAAAGAGTAGGTGCCCCCACAGAGAAGGCTCTCTCCCTTGGAACTACTAGACGACATTGTTTTAATGATGGGACTATGAGTAGGCCTACTCTGTGAGAGCGTATTGGTTGGTGGGAGGTTATCGGTTGCAGCAGGTGGTCTCGTAAGTACTCAGATCCTAAGCCATGGAGCACTTTAAAGGTAAGAACCAACACCTTGAAGCGCACTCGGGAGGCCACTTAAGGTTGGCATCTTAAGGAGCCAAAGAAGCGTGGGAAACATTGCGTGGGTATCATCTGGGCACCCCTGAGATGCTATAAACCATTCTTCAATCAGGTGACAAGAGACAGTCTGGCCAAAGACTTAAGGTTAGGTTTTTGCACTGTTGAGTCTAACAAAGGCACAATTCCCAGTGGCCCTCTCCAGGCATGCTATATATAGCCTGGGAATCCATGAAGTTGGCAGTTCTTGGAATATTCAGCACACCAAGTTGAGTAAGGCTTGAAATAAGACCATGGATTCCCAGAAAGATTTGGATGTTTGGAGACTGCATACATATCTGCTGAAGAGGCTTTAATTAGAATTAGAACACTTAATGGAGCCTGGAGAAAGTTGATTTGAATTTTATTCTCTCAGCATTCCAAAATATTTAAATTGAAGATTGTTTAAAAAAAAAAAACTTATCCACAGTTGTTGAGTGAGAAACCCAGGGGGAAAATGTTACCTTCCAACACGATTTCTCTTCCAAATATTTGCTGGTGGTGTTCTTGATGGGTCATAACAAGAACCATCATTCATTCATTCATTCATTCATTGAATTTCTGTAGCCTTCCATCTCAAACAGGTGACTGAGTTCCTAGCTTCATGCAGATTTATTTATTTATTTATTTATTGGTTCGATTTATATGCCGCCCTTCTCCGGAGACTCAGGGAGGCTTACAATGTGTTAAGCAATAGCCTTCATACTTTTGTATATACCTGCTAAGTAGGGCTTTCGCCCCCCCCCACCAAGTGGTGTTCTTTTTTATACAAAGTCAGTTTATTGCCCCCACAATCCGGGTCCTCATTTTACCTATCTCGGAAGGATGGAAGGCTGATTCAACCTTGAGCCTGGTGAGATTTGAACTTGCAGTAATTGCAGGCAGCTGGTGCTGCTTAACAGTGCTTTAGTCTGCTGCCCACCAAGGCTCATTATTCGGGGGGGTTTGCACCCATCCCAATGTCGCTGAACCACGACTTCCAGCATCCCTTATTAGAGACACCTCTGTTGGGGCTGCTAAAAGTTATAATTTATCCAGAAGGCCACAAGTTCAAGTCTCTCCTTGCTAGCCTCTGGAAATGCATTTTAATTTTTAATAACTTTTTACTACCCGCAGAGTGCATTTACAAAATGCACTTTCCTTCCCCTCATTCATTATTCTCCAAAGCACCGGAGGGCAGGACAAGAAACAATGGTTGGAAACTGATCAAAGAGAGAAGCAACCTGGAATTAAGGAGAAACGTCCGAATAGCGAGGACAATTAACCAGCGGAACTGCTTACATTCAGAAATCATGGGCGCTCCATCACTGGAGGTTTTTAAGAAGAGACTAAACCAGGGATGTCAAACTCAATTTCATTGAGGGTCGCATCAGGGTTGTGTTTGACCTCGGGGGCCAGGTGGGCATGGCTGGGGTAGGCATGGCTAGCTCGACGTCATTCGTGTCAGGGGCACCTGTGATGGCCCAGGCGGGGCTGGGGGATCCATTGCCTCCAGTTCCGTTTTCAGCTGCGACAGCCTCCTGCAATCCTCTGCCAGTGAAAATGGAGCTATTTTTTTGCTGGCAGAGGCACCATGAGCCAGTCCTTAGCTGTTTCCAGGACGGTCCCACGGGCCAGATTTAAGTACCCGCTGGCTGGATCCGTCCCCAGGGGCTTGAGTTTGATATCCCTGGACTAGACAGACACTTATCTGAATTAGTATAGAGCAGAGATGGCTAACCTTTTCCGGCCTGAGTGCCCAAAATGCGTGTGAACCCCCAAAATGTAATGTGCGTGCATCTCCCATGTGCCCCCATGCATGGGTGCAAGCCCCCCCCCGTGCATGCACAGCAGAGACCCAATGACCAGCTGGCTGGCGGGAGGTGTGCGCGCATGCTGGCAGAGCCGAACTGGGTCATGGCTCGCATACCCACAGACGGCACTGTGTGCCACCTATGGCACATGTGCCATTGGTTCACCATCACGAGTATAGAGTCTCCTGCTTGATCAGGGGATTGGACTAGAAGACTTCCAAGGTCCCTTCCAATTGTTCTGTTCTATTCTATTCCACTCTATTCTATTCTCTCCTCTCCTTCTTATTGCTATTCTATTCTAATTGCTATTCTATTCTTATCTCTCTTATCTCTTTTCTTCTCTTCATTGCTATTCTATTCTAATTTCACTTCCATTCTCTTCTCTTCCTATTTCCTATTCTCTTATTTCCTATTTATTCTATTCTATTCCTATTTCTTATTCAATTCTATTCTTATCTCTTGTCTATTCCTATTTCTTATTGTATTCTAATTGCTATTCTATTCTGATGTCTCTCTCTTCTCTTCTCTTCCTATTCCTTATTCTATTCCATTCCATTCTATTCTAATTGCAATTCCATTCCCCTCTTATTGCTATTCCATTCCATTCCATTCCAATTTCTATTCTATTCTCTCTCTTCTCATTTCTTATTCTATTTCTATTCTATTCTCTTATTTCTTATTCTATTTCTATTCTATTCTCTTATTTCTTATTCTATTTCTATTCTATTCTCTTATTTCTTATTCTATTTCTATTCTATTCTCTTATTTCTTATTCTATTTCTATTCTATTCTCTTATTTCTTATTCTATTTCTCTTCTCTTCTCATTTCTTATTCTTTTTATATTCTATTCTTATTTCTTATTCTATTTCTATTCTCTTATTTCTTATTCTATTTCTCTTCTATTCTCTTATTTTTTTATATTCTATTCTATTCTCTTATTTCTTATTTTTTTTATATTCTATTTCTATTCTATTCTCTTATTTCTTATTCTTTTTATATTCTATTCTATTCTCTTATTTTTTTTATTCTATTTCTATTCTCTTATTTCTTATTCTATTCTATTCTATTCTATTCTATTCTATTCTATTCTATTCTATTCTATTCTATTCTATTCTATTCTATTCTATTATTTCTTTATTCTGTTCTGTTCTCACATATATGCATTAAACCACGGACAGGCGTGGCTACAAACGGGCTACCCAGCGGAGACCACCGAGGAAGCTGCTTTCCCACGCACGGGGCGCGCGGGACCCCCGCGAGAAACTCCACGCGCTCCTTTGCTAAACGCTTCTCTTCTCCAGCCCATCGGACCAGCCGTCCGCGCGCAGGCGCACTAAAAAAAAAAAACAACCCACCCCACTTTTGCCCGAAAGGACTCGCGGCGGAGCTTTGAGCGCCTAATCAGGGTGGTAGTGGGGGTGGTGGGGTGTCTCTCTCGCCCCTCCCCTCGCCTGCCTCCCTCCCTCCCTCCCTCCTCGCAGCCAATCCCCTTCCTTCCCCCCCCCCCTCCGGTCCCGCCCTATGCAAATGACGGGCGCGAAGTTTTAGCGCCGCGGCCAATCGGGCCGCGAGAGAGGGGAGGCGCGAGACTGAGCAGCCGCGGCAACAACAGCGGCGGCTCGGGCTGCGCGTGCGCATGCGCCAAAGCGGCGGCGGCGGCGGCAGCAGGTAGGAGATGAGCGCGCGCTCCGAAGGTCGCTCGGCTCCCCTCAGGCGGGGCGTCGGGCCTGGTTTCCCCCCCCTCTACCCCCACCCCCGCTTCAAGCTCCCAGGCCGGGTCTTCCCCCATCCTCGGCTTCCATCCTTCTCGATAGGCCGTCCTTCAGCCCTTCTCGCTTCCCTGAAAGGGTCCTGGCCTGGCTGGGCAGGTGAAGAAGCCCCCTCGCGTGACTTGGAGGGGGGGCTCTAAGGGCCTTGAGGCAACTGCCCCCCCTCCTCTTTTTTTTTTTTTTTTTGCTTATTTGGGTGAATTCATGTTCTCTCTGTGTAGGGTGGGGAGGGGGTTTGGAGGGGGAGCTGGGAAGGGAGGTCGTCTGGTTGCTTCCTTTGCAGACGTTTCATTACCCAGCTAGGGAACCTCATCAGTGTTAGGAGCAGGAGGAGGAGGAGGATGAAGACAACCACTATAGGATCCTTGGTGCTTTCTGAGCTTGGTGATTTTCTTGCAGACCTTTCATTATGCACCAAGACAAATTCCTTGTGTGTCCAATTGCATTTGGCCAATAAAGGATTCCCTCTCTCTCTCTCTCTCTCTTTTTTTTTCTTCCTTTCTCTCTCTCCATCCATCTCCCCCTCTATCTATATCTACCATCTATCTATATTTATCTATCTATCGTATCTTATCTATCATCTGTCTATCATCTATATCATCTATATCTAATATCTATATCTACAGTATCTTATCTATCATCTATATCTAACATCTAACTATATCTATATCTATCTACTGTATCTTATCTATCTTATCTATCATTTATCTATATATATCTATTTACAGTATCTATCTATCCATCCATCCGTCTCCCAATTAGGGAATCTCATCAGTGCTGGAAGGGAGTGGGAGAGGAGGAGGAGGAGGACTGTGGGGTCTTTGGTGCTCTCTGAGCTTAGTGAATTTCTTGCAGACATTTCATTATCCTCATCAGTGCTGGGGAAGAGGAGGAGGAAGACGACGACTATAGGATCCTTGGTGATTTTCTTGCATATCTTTCATTACCTAACTAGGGAACCTCATCAGTGCTGGAAGGGAATGGGGGAAGAGGAGGAGGAGGAGGAGGAGGAGGAGGAGGAGGACAAATATGGGATCCTTGGTGCTCTCTGAACTTAGTGAATTTCTTGCAGACGTTTTATTACCCAACTACGTAACCTCATCAGTGTTAGGAGGAGAAGGATGAAGACAACTATAGGATCTTTGGTGCTTTTTGAGCTTGATTGTTTTCTTGCAGACCTTTCATTACCCAACTAGGGAACCTCATCAGTGCTAGGAAGGAGTGGGGTTTGTGGAGAGGAGGGAGAGGAGGACTGGGGTGTTGGTGCTCTTTGAGCTTAGTGGATTTCTTGCAGACATTTCATTATCCAACTAGGAACCTTATCAGTGCTGGAAGGGAGTGGGATTGGGGGCGGAAGAGGAGGAGGAGGAGGAGGAAGACTATGGGGTGCTTGGCAGGGGGCGGGATTGAGAAGGGCTGTGGGTCCTTGGTGGTCTAGGAGCTTGGGTTGTTTTCTTGGAGATGTTTCATTACCAAACTAGATAACATCATCAGTGCCAGAAGGAAATAGGGTATGTGGAGTGGAGGAGAAATGGAAGGAGAGGAGGAGGAGGTCTGTGGGGTCCTTGGTGCTCTCTGAACTTGGTTGTTTCCTTGCAGATGTTTCATTACCCAACTAGGTAACATCATCAGTGTTGGAAGGGAGTGGGGTTTGCTCTCTGTTTATGGACTAACGGCTTGCCCTGCCGGTGAGCAACCCCCCCCCCTTCCCTTATAGCACTGATGATGTTATCTAGTTTGGTAATGAAACATCTGCAAGAAAACAACCCAAACTCCTAGACCACCAAGGATCCACAGTCTTCCTCCTCAACCCCCCTTGCCTTCCAGCACTGATGAGGTCACCTAGTTGGGTAATGAAAGATCTGCAAGGAAATATCAAGCTCAGAAAACACCAAGGATCCTATAGTCGTCATTCTCCTGCCCCTCCCCCACCTCTTCTTCCTTCTCTGAGGTCGCGTAGTTTAGGTGTCTTTTATTATTAGTTAATTATTAGAAAGTGCAAAATATTGGGCAATGAAACGTTTGCAAGAAAATCACCAAGCTTAGAGAGCACCAAGGGTCCTGTAGTCCTCCTCCTCAAACCCCCTCTCCTCAAGCACTGACAAAGTCACCTAGTTGGGTAATGAAAGGTCTGGAAGAAATCCACTAATGTCAGGGAGCACCAAGGACCCCACAATTCAACCCTGAGCTACAAAAATTCTCTTCTGTCAGAGAGAGGGGCTTTGCTAAAACTCACATCCTCTGAGTCTAGGCAGCATGTTATTTATAGCTTTTTGGTTTCTCCCCAAGAGCAACTTCCCCTCTTTTTCTTTAATTTGCGGCAATCTCGTTCCTGGGTTTGCTTTCTGGGAACTCCACTCCTCCCTTTCTCTTTCCCTGCAAAATCCTTCCCCAGATAGGGGTGGGGTTCAGAAATAAATGAGGCTGCACCTGTGTGGTTGGGACTGCATGGTCCTCCATCCATAAGACAACCCAAAGGAGAGCTTCGGTCCGCTTTCCTTCCCCATTCACCTATTTCTGTTGAGAAGATACTTTGTCCTACTTGGGGGTGTTTAAGAGGGAGCTCTCTCTGTGCTGGTTGTCTTCATGGTCTCCTTTTTCTCTTCGCAACATCTGACTTTTTTCCTTTGAGATCTGGCCACCATTTTCCTTAATTGCAGGGGGGAAGGTGTCTATGTAACAGCTTCTGGTGATAACGTAGTCCAGTGTTGGTGAACCTTTGGGCACTGAGTGCTGAAACGGGAGCATGCGCATGCGAGCATGGGGAAGCACCAGAAACCAAAGAGCAGCTCCCTGGCACACACGCACAGAAGCCCTGGAAACCGGAAGAGCAGTTCCCTGGCATGCATGAGGGCACCAGGTTTCCGGTTTCCAGCGTGCGCAAGCGCACCAGTCACCTGGTCTTCTGGTTTCTGGCATGCATGCGCATGTGAAGACCAGTTGACCGGCGCGCGTGCGGATGCCAGAAACCGAAAGCTCAGCTTCCCAGCACGCGCATGCATGCCAGGGAATTGCTCTTCCAGTTTCTGGTGCTGCTGAGCAGAACCCAGAAGAGCTGGCATGCCCGGAGAGATAGCTCTGCATGCCACTTCGCCATCATGGACGTAGTCTCATGTATTTCCCCCCCCCCCTCCTTTTTCTTCCTCCTCAGCTCCATGCAGCTCCTGATGACTCTGGCTGTGAGGTCATCCAGTGAGACCAGGGTGGTTCTGTCGCTGTGGTTGTGCTTGACAGATGTGCTGGTAAGAATTTACTTTTGGAATGGGGTGAAGGTAACGGAGGCTAGAATGCTGCCCTTTCGGTTGCTGTTACATTTGTTGTGGACAGGCTCTGTTGGATTGCAGCAGTCTGCTTGAAATAGGATCAGAAATTGTGAAATGCAACAGTATGTTTTCATTGTATTTTTTTTTTTTAGTTGGCCTTGTAAATCGATTTAACAAAAGGGGACTTGTTTTATAAAACTTGGGTTGGGCAATGTAAATTGTGTTGTGTAGCATTAGACCCATTTATAGCTTTGTCTTGATGTGAAAATGAGATCTATGAGTTGCCTTTAGAAATACGTGGCAATAAGAGAGCTTAGCATATCTGGTGAGAGATGCTACAGTTTCATTCTCAGCAATTTTCTTTTTTTAAAAAAAACCCCATTCCTTCCAACCTTGTTATTTTCTTGTGGATGGATGCATATTCTCTGACTCAGATTATAGGGTTACTAGACTTTTTTCCAACTCATTAAGAACACATAAAACTCTCATGAGGATAGTCATTTAGTGACTAGGAATTAGATTAGAAAGATTATTGAAAGAATACTTCCTCCTCCTTTGGTCTCTGAACCAAAAGCTTAGGAATTTAAAAATTGGTTTTGTTTTGCAAGACTTGAAAACTTGAGCCCAGGAATAATTTTAAATTGCCAACAATATTATTTGTATTAAGTCCTACTTAGTATAGAAATAGGTACCTGTGTTATTTTTGTTTTTCCTAATTTTTGGTGCACAGCATATAAAGTGAGATAATAAAATATTGATAGTGCCCTTTATATCATTCTATGTATTTGCTTTATTATTAATCAAGAAAAAAGACTCTGCATGTTCTCTTTCCAGTGTCACTATTCTCTGAATGAGCGTTGATCTGTAGTGAAGTCTAAAATATTCTGTGTTAAAGATACTTTCCCAAACTATGATGTATGTATATTTATTTTATAATAATGTATAGGCTGCCTAATTCCTCAGACAATGCAAAATATTTACTTTCTGGCCTTAAGCACTAAACTGCTGCCGGTCCCGGATTTCATTTTATTTCTTATCAAAGCTTGAAGAAACAAATATATGATTGAATAAATGGTGGGGGTGAGCCACATTTTTACAGTCTGTGTTTAATGTGAAATGCTCAGTTTTTTTTCTTTCAATATTTAATCTTTCAAAATGATAGTGTTACAAACTGCCACCATATGGAACTGCAGTAATATGTTTATCTTTCAAATCTTTAATTTCTGAATCTTTCTTTTCGCACAGACTCAGGCAACATTTTTCTTTGAATTTATTTTAGATAAGTAATATTTAAGAAGGCAGAGTTGGGTATACTGTTTACTAAATGACCTTGCCAAACAAAAGCTTCTGTTGTGAAAGTGCTCTATGTGGGCAGCTCCGGTTGGATTTGGGAAGATTATTTACATTACAAGTTCTCATTATAAATGTCAAGTTACATAGTAGGTGCAGATTAGCCATTAGCAGTCATTACAGTTACTGCTTGTACCGAAGAAGCATTGACCATGTCAAGATAGCCATTGTAAATAAAACATACTATTCCTGCAGATAAATTGCTTTGGGATTCACTAAGGCATTCTTGCTGTGTCATCAAACCGAATACATTTAATTAATAGGAAAGCTGATAGTTTAAGTGTGTTCACTGTTTCTTTAATACCCACCTTCTGTGGTATCTTTTTCTAGCAAAATTCCTCAGGGGTTCCATGAAGATGGTCGTTCCTGGGAGCACCACTGTAATTCAGCCGGACCACAACCTTGGAACGGAATTGAGCCGAAGCTCAGCAGAGAACTCAGTGATGGGTCCTGATACACAGTCAGTGGCTGATCAGGTGGGCCCTGAGCTGGAAGAAGTGAGGAAATTGCAAGAGCTTGTGAGGCGGCTTGAGCTCCAGAACCAGCAGCTGAGAACTAGAAGCCTACGAAGTGTGCCGGAGGCCAAAATGCTGAGCCAAGCTGATGCTGGAGTGGATAATTGCAATTCCAGGCTCAACGGCATGGAAATGAATAATAGCATCAACGTACTAATGGATAAGCAGGAATTGCAAATCGTGGCAGACCTGCATTCAGCCCTGAGTAAAATAAGGTCAGAAGCAGAGGAAAGCGGTGAGTTTTTTAAAAAGGATGCGGAGGAGACCACAATACAGCACAGTTGTGAAAACAGTTCTGACCAAGAGCCCTCCGGTGCAAAGTTTGTGAGTGGTACTCAGATGCAGAACAGTGATGCTAACACAAACGATGTCTCTCGTTGGGATTGCAACCCCGCAGTGTTGCTAGAAGATTTTGCCACAGGAGTTGAGCCAGCCTTGCAAATGAAGGAAGCAAACACAAACACGGAAGATTTCTTGGATGAAACAGCTCTGGATGAAGTGGAATTACTGGAGTTAGAGAATGGCAGCGATGAAGAGGACAGCTGGTATGTACTATATGAGATGACATATTGTAGCTCTAAAGGATTCATGCTAAGAGGGAATAAGGCTATAATCATATTTTCCAGAGCATATTATTATTCTGTTTCTCTTTCAGTCCACTGGCCCTCAAAAACAACAGTGAGCGTAGCAGTGTGACAGGAAAATGAACAGTGTGAAAGAAAGGGGATTAATTTGTAAAAAAAACCTGTGGTCTAAAATGTTTAAGAGAAACAGAAAGGAAAACAGGTATGGGAAACCAGGAAGCCTATATTTCTATTTAGAGTGCCACTTTTCTCATAAGAGATTGCCAAATGGAGTGAAAACTATTGCCAAATAGAGTTCCTTAAAGTATTTCTATTAGTATTACAGGTATTTGCATAATAGTCGATCTGTACACATAGCAAAATGTAAGATGTAAGGTCACCTTAAGCAACAATTCCTTAAGTAACCATTCCTTAAGCTCGTTATTGAAAAAATAATTGGATTAGATGAAAGAGATTGGAGACTGGATTATTGGATTTTTTTCCACCTGGGAAGTGGAAGATGCTTGCTAGAAGTAGGAAGGGGGCTATACTTGAAAAAGGGTCTGAGGATTTTTTAAAAAATGATTTTTTAAAAAAGAATGAATAAGTTCTGCTATAGGGATTCAAAGTTATAATTAACTCAGATCATTCAGAGGATAAATTGCTAGGACTATTTTTGTTAAGATTGCAAGTATTTACCTAAATAGTGTATTTTGAAAAAAAATTGAAGAGATATTACATCTCTTACAATCATCGACCAATCATTGTTTTACACAAATATTAAAATGTTTCTCCTGCCATTGATCATTATTTCCTTAGCAAAAAAATTATGTACAGGTAGTCCTCGACTTACATCAGTTCATTTAGTGACTATTCAAAGTTACAACAGCACTGAAAAAAGTGACTTACGACCGTTTTTCACACTTGGGACATTGCAGCATTCCCATGGTCACAATCCAGATGCTTGTCAACTGACTCATATTTTGGTCATAGCATCCTGGGATCACGTGATCTCCTTTTGTAACCTCCTGACGAGCAAAGTCAATAGGGAAGCCAGAGTCACTTAACAGCCATGGTACTAACATAACAACTGCAGTGATTCACTTAACAACTGTGGCAAGCAAGGTCATAAAATGGGGGCAAAACTCACTTAACAATTGTCTCATTAAACAACAGAAATTGTGGGCTCAATTGTGGTCGTAAGTTGAGGACTACCTGTTTGTTAGAAAATGAAGCAGACTTACGAGAAAGTACAGCAGGATAGATAATTTCATTATTGGATGAATGACGAAATTGGGATCCATCTTAAAAATGGAAATAATTTTGTCTGACCCCCAAATAGTTAAGGAAGGGGAAGACTTGTTATATTTCTTTGCTGTAATATTTGACATTTATTGATAAAATACTAATGGAAGCATAGAGATATCGAAATAGTTGCTCCAATCAAGCTGTCAAGTTAAAACTTTTTATCTTTCCACTTAAGGCTGTATGTTTCTCCAAGAAAACCACCGACAGATAACAAGGAATCTCCCCTGAAGTGGTGTAGACAGGTGTTGGATCACCCTAGTCCTGAGACCGAGGCAGCTTGCCGTACCCTCATCAGCAGACTCGACCAAGGTAGGCCTACGTTTTGTCTTGAAAGAAGCCTTAAGCGATCACCAAGAAAGCTAGTAGGATTGATTTGTTAACTATCGCACTTTTAAAGAACTCGGCATAATGGAGATAATGGAGAAGACTCGAGAAAAATGAATTGGATCATAAGATCAGGTCATAACCCCTTGAAATCAGGGCCTTTTTGCATTCGCTTGATACAGATAAAACCCAGCCTAGTGCTTAAGTGGGATATTGCTGAGCTAATATTTATATCCTGCCTTTATTTTGTACAACTCAAGTTAGCCTATATCCATGATGGCGAACCTATGGTACGCGTGCCCGAAGTGGCACATGTAGTCATGTCGCCTGGCACGCGCGTTGCCCATTCCTCTTCCGGGTTTCTGGAGCGCATGCACGTGCAATGATCAACTGGCCTTTTTGCATGCGGCAGTGCCAGAAATTAGAAGAGCTGGTCTTCTACTTTCCTGCGTGAGCATGTGTGCCGACAAGCTGATTTTCGCGTGTGCATGCGTGCTAGAAACCCGGAGGAATAGCTGGCTGAAACCGGAAGTTCAGTAGCTGAAACCGGAAGTTCATTTTCGGGCACGCTCATGCGCCCTGGCCTGCTCCTCTTCCTGGTTGTGGCCCAGAAGCATGTGCCTGCTCCCTTTTCGGCACTTGGTGCCGAAAAGATTCACCATCACTGGCCTATATTATGCTCCTGCCTCGTGTTTCCCTCCAACTATTCCTCTGTGAGATGGATTGAATTGAGAGAGGGATGACTAGCCTTAAAGCACCCAGCTATCTTTTATGCCTGCTTCTGGATTTGCCCCAAGTTAGAAAGCTTACATGATCCTTTGGACTAGAAGCCCTAGTTGGAGAATTTCCTCTGCCCTCATAAGGATAGAATAGAATAACAGAGTTGGAAGGGACCTTGGAGGTCTTCTAGTCCAACCCCCTGCTTAGGCAGGAAACCCTACACCACTTCAGACAAATGGTTATCCAACATCTTCTTAAAAACTTCCAATGCTGGAGCATTTACAACTTCTGGAGGCAAGTTGTTCCACTTGATATTAAGATTAATATCTTAAGAAATTGAGATACCTTGGGATAATCTTTTAAAAATATATTTTGCAAACCTTAAAGGAAATACTTTCTTTCAAATGTTTTTATGTTGTACTGTTTCATTTGAAATAGTCCTTTAATATAACTCATTATTCACATACATATAAAACTCTACTCGTTGGCACATAGCACTTAAAAATATAAAAACTTATTTTAATTCTGGCACCTACAATACATTCAGTACTGTAAATTGCTGCCCTCTGAATAATTATAATTTGAGTATCTTGCTACTGTGGAAAACATTAATATTACAGTAAACCAAAGAATGGTTTTAGAGAGATTTTTGCATGAAAACTTGATTTTGTCATCTGGCATCATATTACATTCTCAGGGAAACAGAACAATTGTATAACACTCTGCTAGCTAAATACTGTTTTTTTCGAAGTGTGTTAAGTTGAACAATGTAACAACTTAAACACATTAGCAAGTTTGTCAAAAAATTAAAGAAACTTGTCATCCACTCCTAGAATGTGAGGATGATGTACATCAGAATAAAATGATTGTTTTTCATAAATAATGCCACCTCTTTTTGAATTTTCAATATTGTTTTAAATCTCAGCCCCTAGGTAATGATGGGAAATCTTTATTTGGTTTTAATAGTTCTGTTCAAGTTTTTTGGGGGCTCTTGGGATGCTACAATTTTACAGTCCCATCATACCTAGCCAGAAAGAAGCATTTTGAGAAATGGGCCCAGAACAGTTTTCCCACTAGATAATGTTTTCATTAGACCACACTACCTGTATCTGTCCTTCATAACTCCAGAAACCTGATTCATGTTGAATTTTTTTGACATATAATAGTATCTCTAAGATTGTCCAGCTAGGAAACTTACACCTTAATGTATATCCACATTCCAGGATAAGAGATGGCAAGCTATGCATTTCTTCATTGGAGAAAAATGCCATAATACTAGATATCTTCTCCTCTAGCCTGTTACTTGGAAAGCTGTAGAGAAGAACCACAGCTCATCTTTCAGAATTCCCTTTAGCACTTCAAACCGACTCAAGTATGTCCAACAATGTGAACATTGTAAAATTCACACCGCAGCATATATTTGTCGGACACCTGCTAGTCCCAGATGCTAAAACAGGATAGCCCACGGAGAACTAAGGATTGTCTTCCTTTGTTTTAATTCCAGATTAAAACTGGATTAATCTGTCAGCCATAATTGGAAATTGAATTTATTGGTTTGTATCATGACTCAGGGGGTGAGTGTGTCTGGCATGTAACGCATGGAGATGTGGTTTGACATTCTCTCTCTCTCTCTCTCTCTCTCTCTCCTCATCTGAGTTTCTGTGTTTAACGTGGTAACAATTTGTGGCTTTTTTTGTATCTTCCTTTAGCCAGTAGGTGGAAATCCCTGTATTGCAGTCCATTGGCGTCTCCAAGTGTGCATAACTTGAATGCAGACACAGGGTCCTGTAGCAATGCACTAAACTCTCCTGGGCACTACAAATCAACTAACAAACCACTACTAACTTGCGGTAGCTCAGGTATGGCATGGCATCTGGGATACTTTTTAGAGGAATGGAGGTGGGAAATGCATACCGAGGGAGGACAAGATGTGACTGGTTTGCTTTGTTCAGTTTAACGTGATGATCTAAAGCAGGGGTGTCAAACTCAATTTCATTGAGGGCCGCATCAGGGCTGTGGTTGATCTCAGAGGGGCCAGCCGGGCATGGTTGACTGGGTGGGTGTGACCAACTGGGTGGGCGTGGCCAGCCTGATGCCACTCCCCAAACTGCTGGCATGTTTCCTCTTTGCATTGGTTAGACCGGGCCGAAGCGTCGCGGGCCAGCAACCTTACATTTTTGAAGACGGCCCCATGGGCCGAATCTAACCACATCACAGGCCCTTTCAGGCCCCCAGGCCTTGAGTTTGACACCCCTGATCTAAGGGCTTCTTCAATCTAATGCTTCCAGAAATCTTATTTAAATCTTCTTGCTTCTTTGTGCTAATTTGGTCCCCCCCCCCCCCACACACAAAAGGTCTGTATTATTTTTGTAATCAAGGACCATTGTCTGGCCCGTCTCCTTTAGACCCAGGGCATTTGATTATCCCTTAGGAAAATGGAGAATCCTCTTTAGCATGGCATTCCTCTGTTGCTTTATGTGTGTGAAAATGTTTTAACTTGCATGTATATATCCTCTCCCACGGTTGGTGAGAATAAGCTTATACAGGTAGTCCTCGACTTATGACCTCAACTGAGCCCAACATTTTTGCTGTTAAGTGAAACATTTATTTTGCTCCATTTTACGACCTTCTTGCCCCAGTTGTTAAGTGAATCTGGTTGTCCCAATGACTTGGCTTGTCAGAAGGTTGCTAAAGGGGATCACACAACCCCCGAATACTGCAACCGTCATAAATACAAGTCAGTTGCCAAACGTCTGGATTTTGATCACTTGAACATGGGGATGCTGCAGCAGTCGTAAGTCTGAAAAACGGTCGTAAGTCACTTTTTTCAGTGCCGCTGTAACTTCGAACGGTCACTAAATGAACTGTTGTAAGTTGAGGACTACCTGTGGTCCTAAGTCTATAATAAATAGACCTCCACATGTCTTGTCTGCTCTGCCTGAAGTTTTCGAAAAGTTGGAATGACCAGTTTGCTTTGAAGGTGGTAGCTGAAACAGCTTGCAAAACTCACCTAGCTGTACAGAGAGTTGATTTGCATTTAGAACCAGCATTTAAAAGCCAATCGCTTATTGCATGCTTGATTTTTTTTAAAAATAAGGACAAATGAAATACCATTAAACCATTTTCTAACTATTCTTGGATATTTGGGGTGGAGAAAACCTATTAACAGAGGTGGTATTCAGCCGGTTCGCTGGAACCAGTAGCGGAAATGCTATCTCTATGCTCTATTCTATCCTATTTAGGCACATTTTTGAGGCCGGGGGGGCATGCGTGGAAGGTGCGCGTGCCAGCAAAGCGCATGCATGGAAGGCCGGGCGCATGTGTGGATGGGGCGCGTGCTAGCGAAGCATGCGCGCACCCACATTTGCGAACCGGTAGGGAAAATAAGTGAAGTAATCCCTGCCTATTAAGACTAAATTACTGACATCTTACATTCTAATAAAAGACAATACTGAATTTCCTTTGTCAAATAAATGGAGGCTATAACATTAACTTGTACTTGATTATTTTTGTCTTTTATTACTGGATCCTTTCTTCTTTCCTTTCAGTCACAGAAACTGTGCCCAGTTTATCTGGTTTGCTGCCAATTCAGTGTTTTCACTTCCCTAAAGACAGATCAAATAGCAATACAGAAATTACATTCTAAATTGTTTTTTTTTTAAATTTAGACCCATTATTTGAGAATTCTGTAACAAATAATCCTTTAAGAGCAACGAGTGAATCCCAAAATACATTTTTTTTCATATTTAGTGCATTAATGAATTATGATATAGTATCCTCAAACTGCAACTAATGAGGGAAGGCCACATGTAGTGACTGCCTACATATCAAGCAGCTTTTAAATTGGTACTCTTGCTTGCTCTGCAAGTCTGAAATTTGGCATCTCTTTGCAGGCGTTTATCATGATTTTGATCGCAGTCATGTGAAAATTCATTTTTTGCTGAACTGGAAATTCTCCTTCCACTTGATGGAGCCACCAATGAAATTAATCAATTAGAACGGGGGGGGGGGGGGGAATCCTTACAGACCTTGCTCTCAAATCCAACATTTTGCTTTCTTTATCCTGCCAACTAAATCAGTGTATTTTGTGATACTGTATAGCAGGGGTGTCAAACTTGATTTCATTGATGGCAGCATCAAGGTTATGTTTGACTTTGGGGGAGGCTGGGGGGCGTGGCCATCTTGACGTCACTAGGGGCGCCTGTGGTGGCCCCAGTGCTCTGCCAGTGAAAATGGGCTCCCAATCTCCGTTTTCGGATGGGACGGCCTCCTGCAACCCTCTGCCAGCGAGTGTGCATCCCTCCCGAGCTCCGTTTTAACTGGCAGAGGGTTGCAGGAGGCCATCCCAGCCGAAAACAGAGATTGGGAGCCCGTTTTTGCTGGCAGAGGCACTGCGGGCCGGTCCTTCGCTATTTCCAGGCGGACCAGATCTAAGCACCCCTTGGGCTGCATCCAGCCCGCTGGCCTTGAGTTTGATACCCCTGCTGTATAGCAATGCAATAGTGGTGAATATCTCTATATTCAATGCTGTATAGCAGAGGTCTTCAAACTTGGCAGCTTTAAGACTTGAGGACTTCAACTCCCAGAATTCTCCAGCCAGCATAGCTGGCTGGGGAATTCTGAGAACTGAAGTCCATAAGTCTTAACGTTGCCAAGGTGGAGAAATATTTCTGTACAGAGTTTTACCCAGGGAGGTTGCTGTTGTAGTTTGCTTCTGTTACTTATACGATTAGCAGTCGTTCGTATGATTTCAGTAAATCAATTGCACCGATTGGACAGGATTAACTGTAGACAGACAGGAGGTGCAGCATGGCAGTTTTAAGTCTTTGCTCTTGATTAGCTTCTGGATCTTTACCTTTCCACATGGTGGTTTGTTTTGGGAGGGAAGGTCCCATTGAAAGGAACAAGAATTTTATTTCTCCAATGAATATTAAGTGGATAAAAATCGATGATTTTTTAAAAAAAATTAAATCGGATTTTAAAAAATTTAAATTGGATTTTTTTTATTTTTATCAAATTTATTTTAATAAAATGCTTTTGGAGTAAAAATCTATCTAAAGATAGTTTTCTATTTAAGATACATTAATGATTTAGTTTATTCAGCATGAAATGGAGCTTAGTTATGTAACATGAGGCTGTATCTGCAATATTGGGACTGTCTGTGAGTCAACAGCGGGTCAGAGGAGGAGCCACTGCAGGACAGAGATGACATTTGCTCTTTAAAAATTACGATTTAAATTGAGTTGATTTAAATCAAGCCTTTTTACTAGTGAATAAATTAACTTGATTTAAATCAAATCCACCCTGTAAGTGGAGAGCCCTCACTCTAGATTGGAATGGCCGTAAGGTCTGTTTTAATTTCCGTATCTGAGTTTTGACCTGCTCCCCTTGTTCCCTATGAATTTACTTTTGAAAGCCATTCAAACCGTTGCTAACTCTGAGAATGGTAATCTCTCTTGTTTGATCCTACACTGCTTTTAGTAATTTTAATTGCTTTCTGAGTAACAAACATGACAGTGCTGCTTAGAAGGGAATTAAGATTGCTGTGGTTAGTCACGAATGCTTATCCTGCTTAAACACACACGAATTTTGCCATATAATTAGCTTAGTTTCTTGTTTAATGACTAAGCGACTGCTTCTTTGAACGTGTCCAGGACTTTGTAAATAAGTAGCCTGCTTGTCTAACAATAATCTGCTCTGGCCAGTCAAGCAAATAATGCCCCCCCCTCCATTTTTTTATGTCAAATGACCTATAAAATATATTGAGGGGAAGGCTAGAAACAATCAATTGTGAACTAGTAACGTGTTTACAGTGCAACTTGGTGGCCAAAATGTCTGGTTCTCTTGTCTATTTTTTTTTTTCTTAAAATAACCTCACTTTTCTCTGAAGTATTCAAACCAAAAACAGAATATGTTTTGCAGCAGGCTTGGGCATTATCTTAAATTCACACTCTGAATTTGAAAAGATCAATTTTCAAAAATCCTCATCCATCTGCAGCAGAAATTGGAGAGTCATCTTGACTGATATAATTTAAGAAGCCCTAAATTCATGAAGAACTGATGATCTGGTAAAGCCAACACATGTTAATATTGGCAAGCTTGCGCTTCTTTAGTAGAGGATGATGACTAATATCTTCAGCCACATGCTGTTAGGGAAACCCTTCACTCATAGTATAAAAACTAAAATGTAGCTAATAAAGTAAGTTGACTTTGCATTCACAAACACAGTTTTGTATTTCTGCTGCTATAGGAAATGATGTAATTATGTTTGACCTAGTTTTGATGCCTCTCGGTGGCTCCATCCAAACTATTTTACAGGCTATAATCCTTTTCTTTCCCTGCACGTCACAGAAACAGAGTTGCCAAAGGTTTGTAGGAGGCAGCTCAGAGTAATGTCCATTCATCTGGGACATTAGGATAGGAAAGATTAACTGAAATGGCGATTTTAATAACAGAATTCTACAGTTACCATATATGGCAGGATAACTTTCCTCCGTATTGAATATTGAAAGAACTCTCTCACTTTGAAATTATTGCTGGTCAATCCTTAATAAATTTGTTTACCTTGTAAAGGTGTTTGAGTACAAAACGGGGGGGGGGGGGGAAGTGCATACAACTACAGTGCTTGTACAATTGTGTATATTATAACTGTATCTTTAGCTTCCTCACTCTCACCTTCCTTTTCCTTCTCTCCCACCTCTTTCTAAGGTTACTTGAACATGCATTCAGCTTTGAGCTCTCAGTCGTCTGTCGATAGCGAACTTAGTACCTCAGACGACTCGATTTCAATGGGCTACAAACTGCAGGACTTGACTGACGTGCAAGTTATGGCCCGCCTACAGGAAGAAAGTAGGTGAAAGCAATTTATAGTATTTCTGTCTCCACATCACCTTTTATAGGATGATTTTTTTTTTGAAACAATAATACAAAATATTATTTTTCCACTTACTGAATTTTCACTCATTCTAACAGTCCAAGAGAACAAACAGATAGCTTCTTAGGTGGGCAATTTACTAGCCTCTGCTAGTAAATTAGATGTCCCCATTTAATGATACGTGTTTGTTGTTGCTTTGGCTATGTCTGTCTAGAAGCACCTGCTCTTGAACTCATTGCAGATGCTCCTGAAGTACATGCGTGTTCCAGCATAGCTTAACAATCTTTGGGGGAAAATAGCAATAGCACTTAGATTTATATACCTCTTCACAGTGCATTACAGCCCTCTCTGAGCAGTTTACAGAGTCAGCATATTGCCCCCAACAATCTGGAGAAGAGAAGAAAAAGTATTTTCTTCTCCAGATTGAGAAAGAAAGAAAGAAAAGTCTTGCTTTTAGAGCAGGTTACATTAGACTATCTCATTATGGATCATTCAGCTTTGAAATTCTACCTTTGTGAAAGAACTACAGCATCCTACTTTGTTTCTGGTAAATTAAAGTCATTAATAGCTCGGTATATTGCATCAAGAGGGACGCGGTGGCTCATTGGCGGTGGCTCATTGGCTAAGACCCTTTGTCAGTCGAAAGGTCGGCAGTTCAGCGGTTCAAATCCCTAATGCCGCGTAATGGGGTGAACTCCCATTCCTTGTCCCATCTTCTGCCAACCTAGCAGTTCGAAAGCACATAAAAAATGTTAGTAGAAAAAATAGGGACCACCTTTGGTGGGAAGGTAACAGCTTTCTGTGCGCCTTTGGCATGTAGTCATGCCAGCCACATGACCACGGAGATGTCTTTGGACAGCGCTGGCTCTTCGGCTTTGAAGCGGAGATGAGCACCGCCCCCTAGAGTCGGGAATTACTAGCACATATGTGCGAGGGGAAACTTTACTATATATTGCATCAAACATTTGGTTTCTTACTGATAAAACGTGTAAAATGAAAAAGTTGTAGAATGGAAAAGTTGATACGCTGATGTTTGCCTAAACGTTTGAGGGAGGCCCTGTAGATTTACAATATGCTGTCCCTATTAAAACACTCCAGATTGTTACTCTGCCCCAAAATGCAGATACTGGTTACGAGTGCTGAAATGCACATAAACTACTTGTTCTGGGATTAATTGTGTCTCCAGAGATGTTAAAGCTAGATTGCAACCCTCATTTTGGCGCCTTTAAAATGATTGAGGCTGAAAGCGGAAAATGCTGCCGTTGCTTCGCGTGGGTTTCATTACATGTCTGATGTGGTTGCTGTCATCTATGCTTTGCTAGCCCTTTCGTGGGTGGGAAATATTAAAATGTCATCACAGGTATGCTAAAAACAGCCTGATCAAGAAGTAACTATGTCTTCTTGAAGACAAATTAAATTAAATTAAATCTAATTTTAATTTTTGTAATTTGGGAAAAGTTCTTTTCCTTTTCATAGGCGAGTTCAGTCCGTTTATGTTCATTGACAATAATTTTATTTCTTCTTCCATCGTTTCACTTATAAATGGGTCTTGTCGTTCTAGTTGATCTTATTTTTCTCTGTTCCTTTGCCGTTACTTATTCTCATTCTGCTTTCTTTTTTTCTCAGTTTCACTTTCTTCTTGTATATTTTCCCCTCCTATTACTTCCTCTTGTCTTTTACTTTCTATTTCCTCTCTTCTCCCTCGTTCCTCATATGAACTGAAGTGATGATCATAGAATTTGTGTGCTTTATCTATGGAATCTAGGCTGTATCTTTTTTTCATTTCAGGTGACTAATATTCCCTCAGGTATTAGCCATCTGAAATTTACCTCATATTTAATCAGTTGTCTTGTCAGGAATTGGTACTGCTTAGAAGTAACTTATGTCTTCTGTTGGCCTTGGCTTTTCTTCAGGTCTTCGCCAGGATTGTGCCTCCAGCTCGGCCTCTGTTTCCCGCCGCAGTTCCAGTGCCTCCTTACACTCCTTACGCAGGGGCACCTACAGTGACCAGGATTTTGACACATACAGTTTGGAAGATGAGGACGATGACTGCTCTTTCTCCTATCATAGCAGTCACAGATACTCTCCATCCCCACTCAGCTCACCGCGATGCCAGTCTCCGTCCACAAACGCGGATTACGGGAGGGCCACAAATACCCGAATTCGCCCCCCGCGGAGGACAGTGCAGAGCCCAATGCAAGATAGACTAAAGTATTCTTCAAACGAAGGTAGCGTGGTCCCATTTCTGAATCGGTTTTTGGACCAGAAGGTTAGATAGCAGTAGTTGGATTTTTTCAATTCTTGTTATGTTATCCTTCACAGAGGAACTGCGTCACAGTATGCCTAACCTGGCTAGGACCGGTCTGCGATCTTTGGAGTCAGTAAGAAATAGCCGGAGCTTGGACTCAGATTTACAGATTCCCAGTAGTCGACTCTCTAGAATCCATCAGGAATCCGTCAGTAAGTTGGCTTCTTCTTCTCAGAGTGTTCCATGACATTTCCTACCGCAGAGTAGGAAAGATAGCATGTTGTTTGAGAGATCTTAGTTTGCCACAGGTTTTAATGGGGCTGCACGTTCCCTGAAGTAACAGTTTTAAATCTGGAAGTTTTTTGGGAACCTTGTTTGTTTTTAGTTCAATTTCAATTCAGAATAGAGCTGGAAGGGACCTTAGAGGTCTTCTAGTCCAACCCCCTGCTCAAGCAGGAGACCCTACCATTTCAGGCAAGTGGCTGACGCATTAAGTACAACTCAGTTGACACATTAATTGGCACATTAAGTACAATAACACTAAGTACAACTTCCCTTTTTTTAAAAAAAGGCATCTCAAATGAAAATCTTTTCCCACGGATAAGAATTAGGGCCTTTATACAGTGGCAACTTGCACCATTGCTTCCAAATCCACTTTTTAGAAGCCGCAGCTTTTAAATCTGGCACACGATTTGAAACAATGAGATCTCTCTTTTAAAAAAAACAAAAAAACAAAAACAAAAACAGAAGTGCCTTTCACAACTTCATCTGGGATATCAGCTGGGTCTTCTCTGAAGAAATGTGCCAGACCAGTCATTCTTAATGTACAAGTCTCAGTCCACATTATTCTAATGTGTTCTGCTTAGAGCTGCCCTTGAAGATTGCTCATGAATTTCAGTTGTCCACAATACGGCAGCTTCATTTGCTGTCTTATTGCTGTGTGTTTTGCCATATGAATTGGCTACTAATTTAATTTGTGGTGCCCAGCTAGCAGTTTGAAAGCAGGTAAATATGCAAGTAGATGAATAGGTACCACTTCTGTGGGAAGGTAACAGCACTCCGTGCCCCTCGGCCTAAAGTGACCACATGACTACGGAGATGTCTTCAGACAATGGTGGCTCCCTCAGCTAAAAAACGGCCCCTTAGAGCTGGACACGACTGGACAGGGGAAACCTTTACCTTTTAATTTGTGGATTCAGTGGATAACTTGTAGCCCTCTATGGCCTGGATCTGCTTTAGCCGCGTGAATTTGCCTGAAAACATTTCTCTCCTTCTGGTCCCTTTTGGATAAAAGGTAAAGGTAAAGGTTCCCCTCACACATTTGTGCTAGTTGTTCCTGACTCTAGAGGGCGGTGCTCATCTCCGTTTCAAAGCCGAAGAGCCAGTGTTTGTCCGAAGACGTCTCCGTGGTCATGTGGCTGGCATGACTCAACGCCAAAGGCGCACGGAACGCTGTTCCCTTCCCACCAAAAGTGGTCCCTATTTTTCTATTTGCATTTTTTACGTGCTTTCGAACTGCTAGGTTGGCAGAAGCTGGGACAAGTAACGGGAGCTCACCCCGTTATGCGGCACTAGGGATTCGAACTGAAGAACTGCCGACCTTTTGATCGACAAGCTCAGCATCTTAACCACCAAGCCACCGCGTCCCGTTCCCTTTTGGATACACTCCCCAAATTGATCCTCATTTTATAATGATTAATACCGTCTCTATTTTCCCCTCCCTTCTGTTTTAAGGTCTGACTCCAAATAAGCTCCGTTATTCCTCCGGTGCTGGGCAGTCCCCCCTGACAGTCCGTCAGCCTGTGAAAGCAGGCCCCTGTGCTAACACTCTCCTAACCCCACGGCAGCCAGTTAGATCTGCTGGGTATGCTAGTCCGGCCGGCCGTGTCCGAAAGCTACAGTCTTCCACGTTGAACCCAAGCGCTTCGAATAGCGGCAGTTCAGTGTACCGGAGCAACAGCATGGCCTCAGGAGTAAAAAGCTCTCTTCCTAAAAATAAAGCATCGGTTGCAGGAGCATCCACTCTGAAGAGCAAGCTGAGCCAGCCAGCCAAGAGGTGAGAGACCTAAAAGCTCCTACAGAGGGTGTACAGGTAGTCCTTGACTTACAACAGTTCCTTTAGTGACGGTTTACAACGGCACTGAAAAAAGTGACTCATGACCATTTTTCACACTTGCGACCATTGCAGCGTCTCCCTGGCCATGTGATCAAAATTCAGGCACTTGGCAACTGGTTCATATTTATGACGGTTGCGGTGTCCCAGGGTGATGTGATCAGCTTTTGTGACCTTCTGATGAGCAGACTTGATGGGGGAAGCCAGATTCACTTCACAACGTTAACAACTTAACAATTGTAATGATTCACTTAACAGCCGTGGCAGGAAAAGTCATCAAATGGGGCAAAACTCACTTAACAAATGTCTCACTCAGCAACAGAAACGTTGAGCTCAATTTGTGGTTGTAAATCAAGGACTACCTGTATTTGGATTGCAGCCTAAATGCCTGACTTTGCCAACAGCATTGATCTCAAGGGCCTTTTCCGGCTCCCAGATGGCTAAGAAACGGAGCCAACCAAGCAAATCAGAGAACGATGCCAGCTGAAAGCTGGAAAGATTTCCCTGAATTGTAAAGAATCCCCCTTCCTCTTTCCCAGTTTCAGACTGGATCTAGGGGAGGAGAGCACAGGGTTGCCCCGTGATGCATTTCGGAGGCGCAATTGAGAGTAATGAGCAACTTGACTTGCATCTATAAAACTGCAGGATTGCTCCTTTTAGAAACTTTATACCCTACCTAGTTTTATTCTGCAGCGATCTGACAGACTGCGAGCCAAACCAAATAGCGGAAGATACTTGCCTTTTAGATAAATATTTTTTTAAGACTAGTAACAGATAATGAGTTCTGTCTCCTGAGTACTGTTTATTAAAGCGTTGTGCAAATAAAATGTCTGTCTGTGTACATCCCAACAGATATCCAAAGGCCAACATCCCTGTGGACGACTCTTGGAAAGATGGATGTTACTGAACCAAACCAAAAAAAAAAAAAAAGAATAATGAACAATGACTTGTTTGTTGGGTTATGTAACTGGACAACAGCCCAGCTGGCTGGGCAGGAGGACATGCTTAAGGCCTCCGTTTCCTCCCCATTGCCACCACGCTTGACAAACTGGAATGATGAATTTGGGACATTTGTTTTTTTCTTTGGACCTTGATGGCTGGATTTTTTTTTTTCTTCGTTCCTGCTATTCTTGTCTTACTGCTGAGCCTTGATTACGGTAGTTCTTGTACCTGGAGGTACAGGTGTGGCCCGAGGCACACATTTGAAGATTCGTTCATGGTACACAACAAGGAAGGAGAAGAGCATGGGATGGTGCTCCTGTGGCAATGAGGCGTTTTTGAGTCTGTGGGGTGGGGGGTTTTTCCTCCCCTTTGCAAAAGGCAGCTAGATAAGGTAAACATAATTAGAAATGACTCTTTCTTATGTCACTTGGTGTAACTTAACTTTTCTAGGAAAATTCAGAGGAGTTTTTTTTACTTGTCCCGAACAGGTATCTTCACTACTTTTATTATTATAAAACTTGAAGAAAAGGCTTTTTTAACAACAATAGCTATAGCGTGCATCGTCTGTCACAGGAGAATGTCTTAAAAGCTTGGTATGCCCGTTGTCTCCCAAGACTTGTTTATTATGTGCTCTTGCCTGCAGGCTGATAATGTGAGGTCTTATTTACCCATTTACTCTCTTCCTTTTTATCTTTTAGCTAGGCGGGTTTTCGTGGGGGTGGTAGCAACACCTTTGCCGGCTAAAAAAAATGCACTTGGAAGTGTTTCGTTCTCTCATGACCGTCACTTAATTCCTTGATACTAAAATCTACCTTTCTTCTTTTGTACAAGTCTTTTCTACTGTCCAGGGGTTTTTTTTTTGGTGATGAGAGGGGTGGGGTGGGGAAGGTTTGTTTTTGGATGAAGGAACTTGGTTTTTTAAATTAAATCTTGTGGCTCTTGGAGTTTGCCAAATGCAAGAATACAATCATACCTGGGAATGCAAACTGGCCCATCCGCCAACCCTACTTCTTGCCACCAATGTGACTTGATATTGTAGTTAATAAATGTGAAGGGGGCTCTAGTGCTACCTTGTCTTTAGTAGCAAAATTTGCGTCCTGCTGGCTTTCTTTACATAGACAGAAACACAGATAGTCCTCGACTTAACAACGGTTCATTTAGTGACTGTTCAAAGTTACGGCGGCACTGAAAAAAAGTGATTTATGACCATTTGTTACACTTAAAAACTGTTGCAGCATCTCCATGGTCACATAATCAAGATTCAGACACTCAGCAACTGACTCAAATTTATGACGGTTACAGTGTCCCAGGGTCATGTGGTCACGTTTTGTGACCTTCTGACAAGCAACGTTCCAATGGCGAAGCCAGATTCACTTAACAACCACGTTAACAACTGCAGCGACTCACTTCACAAATGTGAATCATTTTGTTTGTGTAACAAAGTCACTTAACAAATGCCTCACTTAGCAACAGAAATTTTGGGCTCAGTTAAGGTCATAAGTCAAGGACTACCTGTAGTAGACACCAGGGTGGGTAAAAATAGATTTTTTTTTTTAAATAAAAAAAATAGATTTTTTAAAAATTTAAATCAATTTTCTTAATTTAAATTGGATTTTTTTTTATTTTTATCAAATTTATTTTAATAAAATGCTTTTGGAGTAAAAATCTTATCTAAAGAGAGTTTTCTATTTAAGATACATAAATAATTTAGTTTATTCAGCATGAAATGGAGCTTAGTTATGTAGCATGAGGCACTATATTCAGCAACATTAGGACTGTCGGTGTCAACAGCGGGTCAGGGGAGTAGCAGAGATTACAGTAGCTCTTTAAAAATCGTGATTTAAATTGAGTTGATTTAAATCGACTTGATTTAAATCAAATCTACCCTGGTAGACACTATCCTGAAACAATGTCTTCTCTCAAACAAGATCCATTATGAAGATGTTGGGAGAAAAATACACTGACACTTAGCAAATGCATCGGTAATGCTTTGATATAGTTAAAGCCGAGGCGGTGACCCATAAAAACACACAATGAGAATTCATGAAGCAATTTTAAGCTTTCCTGTTAGTCATTTGCCAAATGAGTGAATACTTGGTATAGTCGGACAGTTTGTATTTGTTTCCTGGCCATTGGGCTAAGTGGTTTCCTTTTGATCCAGAAATGTTAATAACACTTAATTGTAGCCACACGGACTTAATAAGTAGGTATAACTCCTACTTGCTTGGAATGCTTTGTGAATGAACTCACTGGTCATCTCCTGCAATAGGATGGATACTTTAAACAAGAATGGTTATACAACCTTCCCTGCCATACTTCCTGAAATAACAGCTGAAATTTCAGAGATGGACCAGCTGGTACTCAGAGTGTTTTCAAAGGGTCATCAGACAGTAGACGTAAGTCAGACCATGTGTAAACAGATGTTAAACAGGCACACAATAAAATGTTTTTGCCCAATCAGAAATGCACCCTGAAAAAATGGCTATTAAATTATAAGTATTACTGGATGTTTACTTGTAAAATAAAGGCTGGCCGGAATTTGATTTCAGATTTTCAAACTATTCTGTAAACACTTAACACCAGAGTTGGGCTGCTGCCGTTTCGGACCGGTTCGTGTGAACCGGTAGTTCTGACCAGTGGCTGGGCCCGCCCATCCACCCTGGCACTATCCTGTCCTATATAATCGCCATGTTTTCGATGCCGCGTGCACGCTCACATTTTTGGTTCTGTGCGAACCGGTTGTTACAGTATCTGACGCTCACCTCTGCTTAACACAATTTTGTTTAAGCAAACACAAGGTTATGGGCAAAATATCACTTTGGACCACTTTTGTAATTCGCCCTGGGGGTAATACATCTATCCAGTTTGGTGGCAGTGGTCCTGAAATTGTTTGCCACTGCTGCCTTCCGACATTCCCATTCTAGCTGATGGTGTGGATAGTCTCCAATCCAAGTATTTTTTATTTATTTTATTCACATTTATGTGCTGCCCCTCTCCCGAAGGACTCGGGGCAGCTCACAACAATAAAACGACAACAATAAAATGAAATAGAAAAATAATTCAATTAAAAACCCAACAATTAAAACTGAATTCCCAACAGATCAGGAGATTTGTTGAAAAAGCTATGTCTTCAGGTCTTCAAGTACTGTACAACCTGCCACAATCTCAGCAGTCAAGATCAAAGAGCTACTGCCACCACCTGAAGCTCACAGCAATGTGGAAGTTCTTCGATAAGAGCTCAGTATAAGCTTTGAAATAAACCCACTGATTTTATTTTTCTACTTGTCGTATCCCGGTTTCTCCAGGACTTTAAAAAAGCAGTTTAGCTGTCAAGAAGGTATTTGACGAGAAAAAAAACTGAATACCAATTGTCTGCAGTTAAGTACATTTATTTAAACAGATTTAAATTTATTTTACAATAATGCATCAGTGCATCATTTTATTAAAAGAGGAGGAAGCAGTTTACATAAAGGCATTCAAAATGATAGAAAATTAACCACTGCGATTGACATTTCTTTTTAAAAACATGCACAGTTAATTCAATGTTGGCTTGTTCCTGCAGAGACATTTGAAGGGGAAGACCATGACTTGTAGGAAACAAGGATAGGTGCACCAGTTTTACTCTCTGTAGTATGCTGAGGAAAGCGAGCAGAGACTCCTCAGAAAACTAGGATGAGATCATAAAATGCCAACAACTCGGGGAAGATTTAAGAATCTTCCTATTTAAGATTCGTCCTCCTTTACATTATGCGCAAATGGGAGGCGGGGGGGGGGGGTTAAAGTTTTTCACAAGTAATTTACGGCAGTTTGAGATTAAAAATTGGTTTTCAAATACTTCACGCTTCTCTATTAACTTTGTCCTTGGAAATCAGTAGCTTGGGGGAATTCCCACTCGGAGAACACCTGCCTCTTGTGTTTTTTGAGCTAGGCACAATAGCTCCACCATGCTCAAAGAGAAGAGGGCAGTCACCGGATCTTGCACAGGGTGTGATCCTTTGGAGGCGCTAAAACAGCTTTTAGAACACACCTCCGGAGATGAAGCCAGAGCAAAGTACCATAAAGTTGGAAAGGACATTCCAAACTAGGCGAGAGGACGAACCCAAGACACACACACAAAAAATCACGAATAGCAGCAATGTTTACAGCAACGTTAATACTATACATTTACCAGTCACTCAAGTTGAAAAGCAGAATCTCTTCACTCGCCCGACGAAAGGGCCGCAAAAGGAAGCTTCAAAGGGGAAAAAGCCACAGCTGTCATGAGTTTTAAAAAAGGCACTGCAGGAAAAAGCCGTTTTTAGTAAAAAAAAAAGAGCCGATCGCATCTCTGGGCTGGGTCCGTGAGCAAGAACTCGGTTCGACTTCAGTGGTCATCACTCACCTCTTCCCCCCGCTAAGGTCTACGGGGGGCCTTCAGCTCCCCCAACCTGCTCCACCAAGTAAAGTGCAAAGCATGAGGATGCAAATACTTAAAAGATACCTTGTCCATTGCCCTCCTCTCTCCTTCCACAGGAAGTCCTGCTCGTTTCGGAGAAAAAAAAAAACATCCTTTGGGTTTTTGAAGGAGCATACCTTACAAGGCGATAAGGCAAAAAAGACTCTCGAGTGGTCCTGGAAGGATGAAGTGTGAGAAAAGTCCACAATTGGATGACATACATTCCTGTGGGCGCCTGTGTGTGCTTTCATGGGGCGGATTTGGCTCGGGCGGCTATTTCTACACGCACCTTGGCCAGGAGAGGCCCCCGCAGGCAGCCGACACAATGATGTAAATGATGACCTGTGGGGGGAGGAGGAAAGCATTTAGCAACTTTAGCATCCTCCACGTAGCGCCGCAGGAAAACAATTCGTAGGGCTAGCCGCCTTAGCGTGCAAAAGCCACCTATTTTTCCCTCGTTCAAATGGATGTTAAGCACGGTCACTCATGCCCTTGTCACCTCCCGGCTGGACTACTGTAATGCTCTCTACATGGGGCTCCCCTTGAAGAGCACTCGGAAGCTCCAACTGGTCCAGAATACGGCTGCGCGGGTGCGCGAGCTGCACTGGCTCCCAGTGGTCTTCCGGGTGCGATTCAAAGTGTTGGTTACCACCTTTAAAGCGCTCCATGGCTTAGGACCTGGGTACCTTCGAGACCGACTTCTGCCACCAGTAGCCTCCCACCGGCCAATTCGCTCCCACAGAGAGGGGCTCCTCAGGGTGCCATCGGCCAAGTTATGTCGGCTGGCGACACCCAGGGGGAGGGCCTTCTCTGTGGGAGCTCCTGCCCTGTGGAACGAACTGCCCCCGGAAATACGCAAGATCTCCGACCTCCGTGTGTTTTGCTGTGCCCTCAAGACCCTGCTGTTCCGCCAGGCAGGGCTATCTATGTAAATGATTTTAAATTGGGTGTTTTAAATTTTGGCTTTTAAATTCGGGCCGAAATTGTTTAATACTTTTAACTATTTTAAAACTGTTGTTTGTACCTTGTGTTTTTAATTGGCTGTACACCGCCCCGAGTCCTTCCCATAAGGGAAATAGATCTCTTGCGGCCCATTAATTCATTGACAGACCCAGCACAAGGATAAAAGGACATAAGAAGTAATTTCCCTTTTATAGCCGCGCAGAGTTCCTCCCCTTCGTACCGGTGGAGGGGGAAAAAAAACCCACAAACTTACGATGGATACGATGACAACTATGATGGTGAGCTTGAGGTTCTTCATACACATTGCTCGGGCCAAGTTCCTACTGGTGGTTTTGAAAGTGACGGACTGGAAGGGTGAAAAGCACAGGAGAGGATTGAACGCAGACCCGCACCCAACACTTCATCAGCCTGTTCGGAAGACAGTATCAGTTCCTCCCCACCAAAGGGATGCCGAGGTTAACTGTCGTTTTCATTCATATTTCCAGTGTATCTTCTGGAATGCCTTTTCAGTTTTTTAAAGTCTACTAACCAAATACTGTATTTTTCAGAGTATAAGATGCACTTTTTTCGCTCCTAAAAGAGGCTGAAAATTCGGGTGCGTCTTATACTCCAAATGTAGCCCTGCCCACCCGCCGGCCTCCGCGGGTCCTCTTCCTGGCTGCAGAGAGTGCCGCAAACAATGGCTTGTGTTTTTTGGGCTCTGCGCGTTGCGTTTTCAGCCTCCAAAGGTTCCGTTTGAGAGCCCTTCAAAGCTGCCGGGATTGCCAAAGCACATCGTCGCCGATCGCTGCTCGAAAATGCGATGCGTTTGGAGGCTGAAAATGTGACGCGCAGTGGCTACCCGGAACAGCTCCTGCCTTCTCTTACCCCTTCCGCACTTCGCCTGCTTTAGTCACTGGAGCTCCCTCCAACGATCCGCTGTGCTTTAGAAGCTGTTTTTTAGCCCCAACCAGCCCCAACCTCAAAACCAGTGAGCCAACTAATGTGCTGAAGCTGACCAGGCTAAGGACTAGCCAGATGAATACCTGGTAGGCAGAATTTTTTTTTCCCTAGTTTCCTCCCCCAAAACTAAGGTGCGTCTTATACTCCGAAAAATACGGTACTATGACCTTCAATATTACAGCAGAAGTAACCACACTGCCCTCTGCTGGAGATTCTTGCCAGGCTTTGCTGGCATTCAGAACACAGGTAGTCCTCACTTAACGACTTTAATTGGGACTCTAATCACTAACCCGCATGGTCGTTAAGCAAAATATCACGTGACTGCCTAACAACAGTAGTCCTGGCAATCCTACGCAGTTCCTAGGGAGAAACGTAGATCCAAGCCATTGTCAGAAGAAGGCAAAGAACTGTTCCCATTTCAACCCCTCTGCCCCAACTCTCTCCTTTTGGCTGCCCCGCCCTGCCTGCCACTAGATTGGATTCCGTGGGGCATGAGGGGCAGTTGTAAATGCAGACAGGCCCGAATGTTGTTCATGTGACTGCAGGGAAATGCAACAGTTAGGACTTCAAGGACTGATCGTAAGTTCATTCAGCAGACATAACTTCAACCAGTTGCTGAATGAATGGATGTTAACAAGGAATACCGTATTCCCAACTGTTGATTTTTTTTTTTTTTTTAGGCAATGTTATTCCCAAGAACAGCTGCCATTGCCTATGCTAGACTGGCTGATTTCTCTCTGCAAGGTCAAAAGATTGCCAACCAGCACATGTTAATTTTGCTCTGCAAAGGGAAATATTTGGCTAGGTAAATGGAACTCTGGTGAAGAAACATCTGTCTCAAATACCAACATTAGAAGACGCTTTCCAAAAACACGTGCTCTACCTTCTAAAACGCAGCTAGTTCAAGACTTGTCTTGTATGCATTTCCACCCCCACCAGGCCTGCAGGCCTCCCCTTAAGACAGAGCCGATCCTAAAGGATTTTACCCCACCATCTTCAGAACTTACCGAATCCACAAGATTTTCCGTTTTGTCTATCAGCAGTTCCAGCTTTTCTCCTCTTTGAGCTACGAGATCTTGGATGAAAGGGAGAGCAATTATAAGCATTCCAATGGAGAAGCAACTCTCCCACGGTGTTTTCCTAAACCACAGAAACTGAACAATAGTATTGTACTGTCCTCTGTTTCTGGCCCAGGTACTTGATTTAATTATGACTGGAGCAAGTTCCTTAATTAAGAGTTTGGGAGTCTGAGGCACCCCATAGAAGCTCATAGAGGATCCAGCAGATTGGGAAGCTAAAATACCCCTGCGGTTCAAGCAGGAACAGAAGAAAAGTAATGCAAATTACTTCTTTTGTTCCACCCAAACATTTATATCTAAATACTGTAATTTTCGGACTATAAGACACACTTTTTTTCTCTCAAAAGGGGATGAAAATTTCTGTGCGTTTTATAGACCGAATAGTGCCGAAGCCCCACCTAGCTGCCGGCTGTTTTTTTGCCTCTGCATGCCCCATTTTCGGGGCTTTTTTGGCCCATTTTGAGGCTTTTTTCAGCCGGTTTTCTAGGCTTTTTTCGACCCATTTTCAAGGCTTTTATTTGGCCTGTTTTCAAGGCTTTTTTTGGCCAATTTTTTAGGGGGAAAATGGTCTGAAAAAAGCCTCAAAAACGGGCCAAAAAAGCCTAGGAAATAGACAGAAAAAAGGCTGGGAAAGGCCTGAAAAAAGGGCACGCGGAGGCCAAAAACTTTTTTGTTGATTTCCTCTTCTAAATTTAGGTGCGTCTTAGTCTGAAAAATACGGTAAATTGAAATGCAGTCCACCCACTTCCTGTCCCTTTCCCACTCATGCCCTTCCTCACAAAGCATCTTCTTCTTCTGCCATATCTGCCATTGGACGTTGGCGATCATGTTGGCGATCCTATTTTTACCAACAGCCCACGAAAAAGTGCTGCTGAGTTTCGTCCATACCAGTCGCTTAGATTTTGAAGCCATGGTGTTCTTCTGCCTGGACCTCGTTTGCCTTCAATTTTTCCCTGGAGGATTAAGTGAAGTATGCCGTATTTTTCCAGGTGTCTCATCACATGTCCGAAATATTCTAACTTTTGCTTTTTAATGGCTTTGATAATTTCCCTTAGCTTTCCCAGGTGGTTTATCACCTCGTCCTTTCTGATTTTGTCAACCCAACTTATACGTAACAGCCGCCTGTAAATCCACATTTCAAATGCTTCCAGTCCCTTCAAGTGGCTTTCTGTCAGAGACCAAGTCTCTATTCCACAAAGCATCAGCCCTTGCCAAATGCATCTACAGTGGTGTATAGGGGTTCAAATACACTTTTGTCACCCGTACCTATATTACGGACCATGATCCCTTTGAGTTCGTCCACCTGAGCCTGGGTCTCTACTATCTGGTCAGGACCTTTGTTCTCAGAGTGATATTTCTAAATGGAAGAAGAACAGAGGAAAACTAAATGCTTCGGAAAATCAAAGATGTGAATAAGCAGCAGAGACGAAACTTGGGGAGGTTATTTGTAAACCAAGTCTAGCTGAACAAACAAACAAAAACCCCTAACGTATAATAATGCAATCTTGTGATGCATCAGCACATCCAGGAGATAAAATAAAATTCTGCTTTTTTTTTTTTTTTTTTGGTTGCCTTAAGGGACAGTTGCACCGTTTTTGGAGCCATATTTTAAGGAAGCCAAATTAAAGAACATGCAGAGTCCTGAACCGCTGTAGTGACTAGATGAGCTAAGTAAGTTTAGCAGCCCGGAAAGACAGCATTTAAGGAAGGCAGGATAGAAATCCTCAACAGCTACAAAGCTACCTTGTAGAACAGGGGTATCAAATTCGATCCCATCGTGGGCCGTATCAGGATTATGTTTGCCCTTGGGGGGATGGGGTGGGTGTAGCCTGGTAGTCGTGGCCGACTGGGAGGGGTGGGGTGGCACAGGCCAGTCCATAACTGTCTCCAGGGCAGCCTTGAAGGACAACTCTGGGCCTATCACGGACTGGATCTGGTCCGCGGACCGCATGTTTCGACACCCCTATTGTAGAATATTGAGCAGAGTTGGAGAGAACTGAATTATGGTTAAACATTAACTTGCCTAAACGGCAATACCTGTTCAGTCATATCTCAGCAAGTGGTGAGCTCGTCTTCACTTAGAAGTGTTTAAAGTGAACTAAAACAATAAACACTTCCTTTCGTTTATGCTTTCTGACATAATCAGCTTGCACTTTTCAAGGAAAGGTAAAGGTTCCCCCCTTGCACATATGCGCTAGTCGTTCCTGACTCTAGGGGACGGTGCTCATCTCCGTTTCAAAGCCGAAGAGTCAGCGCTGTCCGAAGACGTCTTGGTGGTCATGTAGCCGGCATGACTAAATGCCCAAAGGGCACGGAACTGCCGACCTTTCGATCGACAAGCTCAGCGTCTTAGCCACTGAGCCACCGCGTCCCTTTCAAGGAAAGCTACAAGGATCCTATTTAAAATGAACATACCCGTTTCCCTATGAGTGGTTTTTAAAAGAGGCAACAATAATAATGCAGCCTCAAAAACGATCCTCCTGGGCTTTAAAGAAAACTGACCACCCGGTTTTAACTCAACACAGCCTGTCATCAGAAGATTAGACGGTCAACGTTCAGCTCCAGAAGAGGTAGGTGTGCGTAGTTCCGCTTTCCCCCAAAAGGAAGGATCTTCGCAATGACGGCACAGGATCTCACCAACTGTGCTGCCAAGACACTGGAAAACTCGCTGTTCATGGCGTAGGGCAGGGCGGTCTGTGCTCGAGACCCATAGGTGGTCTGGAACCTCTTCTTGATTTCATTCAGGAATGTGAAAGCCCGGGAACGCTCGAAGTTCTGAAGAGAGAGAACAAAACAGACAAGCGTTAAATGGAACACAAATAGCTTGGGACCCTTGCTTATCAATGGAGACCAAGTGGAGGAAGTGGCCAGTTTTAAGTTTCTGGGTGTTATCATAAAAAGAGGACCTGACCTGGAGCACTTACATTGCAGCACTGGTCAAAAGGGCCCAGGAGAGATTATGCTACCTGAGACTTCTCAGGAAACGACAACTGAATGAAAAACTGCTGGTGGCCTTCTACCGCTGCACCATAGAGAGTATTTTAACTTACTGCACCTGTGTATGGTTTGCCAATTGCACAGTGGCAGATAGGACAGCGTTCCAGAGGGTCAATGTCATTGCCCAGAGGATTATTGGTTGCCCTCTCCCCTCTTTGGAAGAGCTTTATAGCTCCCGCTGCCTTAAGAAAGTTCAAAACATCCTTAAAGATCCATCTCATCCTGGGCAGCCTTTTTTTGAACTATTACCATCTGGCAGACGGTACAGGATAATAAAAAACAAGGACAAATAGGCTGGAAAAACAGCTTCTATCCCAGGGCAATAACCATATTGAATTCTACGGTACAGTGCAATATTGGGTTTTCAATTTCAATTATACAGAATATAAAGGATGTATATTTGTGTTTTGATTTTTATAGTTATAATGTACACTGAAGACGACATTTAATTTCGTTGTACCAAGTGCAATGACAATAAACTAAAGTAAACTAAAGTAAACTAAAGTAAACTAAAGTAAAAAGTAAAAAGTAAAAAGGAAAAAGTAAACTAAACTAAACTAAACTAAACTAAACTAAACTAAACTAAACTAAACTAAACTAAACTAAACTAAACTAATTTCCCGCAGAAAGATAAAGTAGATAGTAAATTACTAGAAAGGACAGAAATAGATCTAAGAACTTTATCTAAGCAGGAAGTAGCAGGGACAGATAACAAATTACTGTCAGAACTGCCACCTTGTTTTAGGCTTGCTAGCTGCCAGTCTGCCAATCTGCACTATGGGGGCAGGAAGTGGGATCGGGCATGGGGGGAGGGGAGAGACCAAGGACGTACCTTCTAGAGACACAATGTCAGCCGGATCTCCAGCATGGGAATCTACTTTGATGCATGCTTGCTATCGGCTGGGTTGGGGAAGTGAGCTGGTGAGGTGTAGTCCCATGTGAACTAAAAGGGAGAGTTGCTCTCAAGAATTACTACGCCGCTGAGTGGAGTTGTTTACACCCTGTCAAGGCCAACCGTCCTGGGACTTCAGCTGGGCGAAATACCTGAAGATGAGCTTCACATCATCATCATACTGGGTGTTGATTGGACACTTAGCAAGGGAACCCTGGTGTGTGTGTGGGGGGGGGGGAGAGGGTTGGGGAAACTTTCAATCTGTAACTTTTGTGTGATTTGAATCAGATCTTGCCTTGCTTTTGCTGCTATCATTTCAAACTCAGTAAATAAGTACTCCTTCTCTTATCTCAATGGAGTTGGGGGTTTTCTTTCTTGGGTTTTGAACGGAGGCAGGCCTGACACACAATTTCAAGGTCGCCCAGCTGGGAACGTCATGCAGCTCCTCACCGCCTAGTCTTAAATTGAAGAGACTATTCAAAATTTTTTTTTATTTGAATATGATTGGACAATGGGGGAAAGGGGGAGAACCAGCAATGAGAAGGGACAAAGGGGGAAAAAGTTAAACCGGGAAAGCTTTGTCGAGCGAACTTCAATTCTAGCTTTGTTATACTGTAATCCACTTGGCCTTTAGTAAAGTAAACCTTTCACATCAAATTGAGTCAAGGGTTATTCTTGCTTAAGGGACCAAGACTGAAATTACTCTGCTAACAGCAAAGCCATTTTCAGTCCACCATTGTTTCTTGGAAGGAAATAATACTTATCACAACGAAAGGATACAAAAGCAAATTGTTTCAGCACAGCTGCCGTGGTTCCCTGAAAATAAGACCCTGTCTTATATTTTTTTTTGAACCCCAAAATAAGTGCTTGGCCTTATTTTGGGGGAGGTCTTATTATTTTGGGGTGCATGGAGCAAGACGGGGCTCCTCTTGCCGTCTTACCTGATTTCCAGCTCTGTCTCCCTAACCCTAACCAGAGGAAATGGGGGAGACAGGCTGTGCATGCATTTAAATATTTTCAGGGAGGGCTTATTTTCGGGGAGGGGGCTTATTTTAGCACATGCGCTCAAGAGCCCAATTGAGCTTATTATCAGGGGATGTCTTATTTTCGGGGAAACGGTACATTCCAAGGGTATATCCCAAGTTTCTAGCAACTCACCGTTACAGAGTACAAATTTTTACCAATTTTGCAATTCCCCATTGTAGCTTTCTCAGTACTTACATCGTCTGTGATGCAGAGGTATATAATCCGGTCCTGACAGATATAGTGGAACAGATAACTGAGGGGAAAAGAAGACACCGAATACGTTTTCTGAATAGTGGTATAAGCATTCCAAGATTATTTGCACATCAGTTGAAATGGGCATGCAAACCCTTTTATTTCCTGCTCTCTTCCCCAGCCCAGCAGCCAAATGGATCTTTTCATTTCCATCCCGTTATTGGGTTTCCATCGATTTTTGTTTTCCTGTCCTTTCCCCAGAAAATACTCACTTTCCGTGCGAGTAAGTGAGCTTGTTGTTTTCGGAAGGTATCTTGGCCAGGATCTGCTCTGTAACCTCCAGGAAATTGCCTCCACACCAGGCATGCTTGGCCAGGATGGTGGAGCCCCTGGCTACAACAGCAAACAGGATCGCCATCGCTGGAGGTTGGCTGTGGGGACAAGAGACACAGAATGAAGGTGCTTCTCCACAGATTGAAGCAGGACCACCGCAGCGTAACACAGTATGTGCCATGTATGCCAGGGGTGGGCAACTGTGGCCCTTTTACAACCTGTGGACTTCAACTCCCAGAATTCTCCCAGAATTCTGGGAGTTGAAGTCCAAAGGTTGTAAAAGGGCCACAGTTGCCCAACCCTGATGTATGCAGCTGGAAAAGGCAAAAACCACCTATGCAGAAATTCTATGAGAAGACAGTTTCCCCCCCTTTTTAAAATCCATGGAAAAGCAGTCCTGTTCAACCATAATCAACAGGCCCATTTTAAATACACTTCTGTCTTATCAGTGACTTGTAAATTCCTGTCACCTAAAGCACTCTTGATGCGGGTGAAGGAGGAGAGTGCAAAAGTTGGCTTGAAACTCAACATTAAGAAAACTAAGATCATGGCTCCCGGCCCTCTCAATTCCTGGCAAATAGATGAGGAAGAAATGGAGGTAGTGACAGATTTTATTTTCCTGGGCTCCAAGATCACCCCAGATGGGGACTGCAGCCAAGAAATTAAAAGATGCTTGATCCTGGGGAGAAAAGCTATGGCAAATCTAGACAGCGTACTAAAAAGCAGAGACATCACCCTGCCAACGAAAGTGCATATAGTCAAGGCGATGGTTTTCCCAGTTGCAATGTATGGCTGTGAAAGTTGGACCATAAGGAAGGCTGAGCGCCAAAGAATGGAGGCCTTTGAACTATGGAGCTGGAGGAGATTCCTGCGAGTCCCTTGGACTGCAAGGCGATCCAACCTGTCAGTCCTAGAGGAGATCAACCCTGACTGCTCTTTAGAAGGCCAGATCCTGAAAATGAAACTCAAATACTTTGGCCACCTAATGAGAAGGAAGGACTCACTGGAGAAGAGCCTAATGCTGGGAACGATGGACGGCGAAAGAAGAAGGGGACGACAGAGAACGAGGTGGCTGGATGGAGTCCCTGAAGCAGTCGGCGTGAGCTTCAATGGACTCCGGAAGATGGTAGAGGACAGGAAGGCCTGGAGGAACATTGTACATGGGGTTGTGATGGCTCGGACACAACTTCACAACTAACAACAAAACATGTGCACTCCCAAAAGATACAGGTAGTCCTTGATTTACCACTGTTCATTTAGTGACCGTCAAAGTTACGACAGCATGGAAAAAAAGTGACCGGTTTTTTTGCACTTACAACTGTTGCAGGATCCCTATGGTTAGGTATCAAAATTCAGATGCTTGGCAACTGACTCATATTTATGACGGTTGCAGCGTCCCAGGGTCGTGTGATCACCTTGGGCGAACTTCTGACGGGCCAAGTCAATGGGGAAGCCAGATTCAGAGATTCGCTTAACTGGGGCAGGAAATGGGGCAAAACTCACTTAACCACCGTTTTGCTTAGCAATAGAAATGCCGGGCTCCATTGTGGACGTAAATCGAGGACTGCCTGCACACGTACCCAGATTAACAGGTTTTGCAGGATACACTGCATTGCCGGAATAAGTAGAGAGGACAGGAAAGGAAGCACATAATTACACTGGCAGTTGCTTCCACTGAAATGCAGGCCAGGGATCAAAGTATAGGGCAATGTCCTGACAGGTGCATTCCACTCTGCCTGTTTTGGTTCTGTGCCACATCAGTGGTAGCAACAGTGGCTCTGGATGTCCATGTTCTCTGCAAGAGGTTAGATCATTCCTTCAAGTAATCAAAGAGCAGCTGCCATATTGCTTTAAAGCAGGGGTCTCCAACCTTGGCAACTTTAAGACTAAGCAAAGCTGGCTGAGGAACTCTGGGAGTTGAAGTCCATAAGTCTTAAAGTTGCCAAGGTTGGAGACCCCTGCTTTAAAGGACAATTTTAGTCATAGGCCACTACATGAAATTTACACAGGGCAAGATGCAAGATTATCTAGTCAGTGCTCACCGAGTTAATATTATTAAATACCTGTTCATGTTTAAGTGGAGGAATTCCCTTTAAAACTGACTGCCCTGTTCCTCCCAGTGTTGGCTCTATGGTTTTATGGCCGTGATGACTAAAGTAGCTACACAAACATCGTCAGATGTGGGTAACGTAACTAGTAACAACAGTTATCTTTGTTCTTATGAGCCCAGCAGAATATTAGGGCCTTGGGCCTGTTTACCTGGTCAGGTGAATATATGAGAGATAAGCAACAAAGCGGGGGTCCCCAACCGCTGGTCCTTGGGCTGGCACTGCAAACAACGAAGCCACATCCATGGGATGCAGGCAGCCTACAAAACCATGCCCCCTCCAGTCCGTGGAAAAAGCTCCCTCCATGGAACCGATCCCAGGTACTAAAAAGGATGGGGATGCTCAGTCTGGGAATAACAATATATACAGATTCCCTTGTAGGGACTTGGTGGTTATCTGCCATCATTGTTTAAAATATTAAGACTATAAGCATGAAGTTATATTACCCAGGAAAGTGGCTCTCCCGTGGTCTGTTTGCAGCCTATCGTACCATGAAATGAATGCAGTTTCTAAGGGCTTATCAGATCTAAAATCATGCAAGAAAAAATAAAATGTAATCTCTCAGTTCCACAGGGTAATTCAATACGAGGTACATCCATGCACGGGAGAGAAATATTGCTGCCGTTAAAAGTCACTGAATGCAGATTTCCAGATCTTTGAAACTTCGGTTAACCAGAGATTTACGCTCACTCAAGTGTACTTCATTAACACGCTAGAATTAATTCGAACTCATGAGTGGCTAAATCTTATTCTGCTACAGAATAAGGCATTACAGCGGAAGAAATACAGGTGTGGTGGGGGAGCAGTGAAAGAGTAAACTGCATTATCGGCTTCCATTCCACTTTTCAGTTCCTTCCTAAAAGATAACAGCATTACAACATGCTCAGGAACCACAAGATCAGTTCTTACAGATGTCGTACAAATGCTTGGCTTTTTCACGCTTCCCAGGGTAATAGATCAGAGCCCCGTTTGCGCAACAATGTTTGAAATCGTTGCCGTCCCCCTGTAAATGTTTAGCAAAGCTGTGTTCCATTTATCTTCTACTTTTTTTTTTTTTTTTTTTTTTTGCATACACTTCTGGAAGGGAGTTAGAAAGCCTTCAGTGTAGTCCTAGATCCCTGTTGCTCAAGGTGACTAAGCAAAAAAAAAAAAAAGTTTTTCCTTACTTACTCTGACCAAACTTTTTTATGCCTTCCCTACATTGCTAGTTTTATTCGCTTTTATTCTATGCCCAACTTCTTTCCAGATTGTGTTCTTATCTAAATAAGAAACGATTCGCTCTGTGGAACAAAAGAAGCAGTGTGGTTGTTCCTTGAATGTTGCAAACTTTTCCAAATAAATCCTAGCTGACTCCTCTTCCGAAGAAAATAAATTAAAAAAAAAAAAACCTTTCCCTGCGATCTCTCTGTCCTCAAAAATACAGTGAGGGACATGATCTCACTACTATTTATCAATCCATATCCGTCCCTCTTATCTCAGTGAAAAAAAAAACTGCAAGAAATTGCAAATTCTGCTCTCCTTCCCTCAAGGGTGTGCTTTTCATCCCGCCCAAAACCCCCCAACCACCTTTTCTATAAAACTTGCAATTATCATCTCTTAAAACAGGGCTCTCCAAACTTGGCAACTGTAAGCCTGGAGGACTTCAGCTCCCAGAATTCCCCAGCCAGCAAAGTTGGCTGGGGAATTCTGGGAGTTGAAGTCCGCCAGGCTTACAGTTGCCAAGTTTGGAGAGCCCTGGCTTAAAATCACATCCTTACTGAATAGATCTAGGTAGCCTGATAAAAATAACCTTCCTTCCTTCCCCCAGGTCAGATCTGACTACAAGACCTTCTGCACAGAGACCAGCTTTCTCACGTTGTGCAAAACACTACAACTGACTTCCTCCCCCCAAAAAGCCCAAACTTGTAAGTCATTGTGAACATTTGTAAGTAATCGCTTTATGTCAAGTTTCTTCAATCTGTCACACTTTAGTCGTAGCTGCTTTTTGATTGAAAGATAAAAAGACTTGAAGCATAATTTATTAATTATCAACCTTATATGTCACCTGTACGCCACAACTCTAGAAGGAAGTGAAAAAAGGAACGGTAGAAGAATGAAAGATGGTATTGACTATGGACTGGATGGAAGAGAGCCGCAACCCGTATCAGCCATTAGCACCAGTCAATGGTATTTGTGATGCATTTTTAAATGTCCAGTTGACTGAGTTTCATGTTTAATGAATAAAGTATATAATGATCATCATCATAATTTTTTGAACTTTTTTTTGAATGTCCAGTTGACTTGAGTTTCATGTTTAATGAATAAAAGATAATAATAATAGTACATTTTAAGAAGGTACTTGGTTGATACCTAGGAGGCTGGCAGCAACCCTTATCAACCATTAGCACCAGTCAATGGTATTTGTGATGCATTTTTGAGTGTTCAGTTGACTTGAGTTTCATGTTTAATGAATAAAGTATATAATGATGATCATCATAATTTTTTGAACTTTTTTTTGAATGTCCAGTTGACCGAGTTTCATGTTTAATGAATATAAGATAATAATAATAGTACATTTTAAGAAGGTACTTGGTTGATACCTAGGATGCTGGCACCAACCCGTATCAACCATTAGCACCAGAGTCAATGGTATTTGTGATGTATATTTGAATGTTCAGTTGACTTGAGTTTCACGTTTAATGAAGTAAATTATTATTATTAATAATAATAATAATACCTTGGTTGATACCTAGGATGCTGGCAGCAACCCGTATCAACCATTAGCACCAGAGTCAATGGTATTTGTGATGTATATTTGAATGTTCAGTTGACTTGAGTTTCACGTTTAATGAAGTAAATTATTATTATTATTATATTATTATTATTAATAACTTGGTTGATACCTAGGATGCTGGCAGCAACCTGTATCAACCATTAGCACCAGAGTCAATGGTATTTGTGATGCATATTTGAATGTTCAGTTGACTGACTTTCACATTTAATGAATAATAATAATAATAATAATAATAATAATAATAATAATAATAATAATCACAACCAGGTCAGCCCTCGGCCCCTTGTGCCAAGCCAGCCTGCCTGCCATTGGAGGCCAGGGCCCTGGCTGAGAGGACCAAGCAAGAGAGACCCCGCAAGGGCAGGGGGGAGAAGGGCTCTGAGAGGGGTGTGTGTGTGAGAGAGAGAGAAATCCGGGTTCAAGCCCCTCCTCGGCCACGGAAATCATTTTTTTGGTTGGGAGGGGGCGTCCTACTTCGCAGGGAGGTTGTTAGGGTGGGGGGGCAAAGCGGGGTCTAAGTATGCGGGGTGGGGGGGGCAGGCCTCCCCAGCGTTGCCATGGCGACAGGGCGTGGACCTGCCTGGCGACCGTTGCTGCCACGACCCCCTGCGGACCCCCCGCCCACCACGGTCCACCCCCCCACTCAGCTCCTTGCAGGCGCAGGCGCAGAAGGCAGCGCTCTCTTACCTTGCTGGGCGCCCGCCGAGAGCCCCGTGTCTTCGCCTCCCCCCACTTCCTCCCCGCCTCTCGGTTCTCCGTTCACCCGAAGACAACCAAGGCCACGTGAGCTTCCGCCGCAAGGCCGCCGAGGCTTCTGGGACAGCGAGTCCGGCCGCAAGAGACGAAGGCCCGCGTCGCTTGCTGGGAAGCGTAGTTCTTTGGCGCGGGTGGGGGGGGGGGAGAGGGCGGAAGTAGCCACCGATTGGACGATTAGGAAGGAAGGAAGGAAAGAAACTCGCGCCCGGGAGGCTTTTTAACGCCTTCGTTGCCGAGACGTTTTCCCCCAGGAACGCTTCTTGTTTGGAAACAAGAGTGGGGAGGGGGAAACGACTCCCGGCATCCCCTACGCTCCACAGCGCGCATGCGGGAAAGATGGGAGACGAAGAGGAGAAGCAGCAGCCGCGCGTGCTGCAGATGGTAAGCCCGGGCGGAGGGAGCTGGGCAGCGTTCTTCTTCTTCCTATTATTATTATTTATTGAATTTCTATACCGCCCTTCTCCCGAAGGACTCAGGGCGGTGAACAGAATAAGATTTCATATACATATAATAATTTTTTTTTATTTTTTATAAACAGTAAATAATAAATTTACAACTTGGGGTATCTGCTAAGACCTTGGCATAGAATTTAGATGTTTATGTGCTTGTTTTTTTTATTTTTTTATTTTTATTTATTTTTATATGCCGCCCTTCTCTGGAGACTCAGGGCGGCTTACAATTCGTTAAGCAATAGCCTTCATTCTTTTGTATATTTTATACAAAGTCAGCTTATTGCCCCCACAAACTGGGTCCTCATTTTACCTACCTTAGATAGATAGTCATCTGCCTATCATCTATATCTATCTGTCTGTCTATCTTTCTATATGTATCTCTCTCTCGTCTGTCTGTCTATCATATCTATCTATCTATCTATCTATCTATCTATCTATCTATCTATCTATCTATCTATCTTTCTATCTATCTATCATCTATCATAGCTATCTATCTATTTATCTATCATAGCTATCTATCTATCTATCATCTATCATAGCTATCTATCTATTTATCTATCTATCATAGCTATCTATCTATCTTATCTATCTATCATCTATCATAGCTATCTATTTATCTATCTATCATAGCTATCTATCTATCATAGCTATCTATCTATCTATCTATCTATCTATCTATCATAGCTTATCTATCTATCTATCTATCTATCTATCTATCTATCTATCTATCTATCTATCTATCTATCTATCATAGCTATCTATCTATCTATCTATCTATCTATCTATCTATCTATCTATCTATCTATCTTCCTATCACCGCTATCTCTCTCATGTCTATCTATATCTATCGTCTATCTATTCTTTCTTTCTTATTTGTTTGTTTGTTTGTTTGTTTGTTTGTCATATTTCTATGCCGCCCACTCTCCAAGGACTCTGGGCGGCTTACACCAAAGACAGTATACTAAATAGCATATTGCCCCCTAACAATCTGGGTCCTCATTTTACCCACCTTGGAAGGATGGAAGGCTGAGTCAACCTTGAGCCAGTGAGATTTGATCCGCTGATCTGCTGAACTAGGAGTCAGCTGAAGTAGCTGCAGTACTGCACTCTAACTACTGCGACACCTCGGCTCATCATATGTATATGTATCTCTCTCTTGTCTGTCTGTCTATCATCTATATCTGTGTCTATTATCTATCTATCCATCACCTCGATCTCTCTCATGTCTGCCTGCCTGCCTGCCTACATCTCTGTCTCTCTCTCGTCTGTCTGTCTATCATCTATCTATCTATCTATCTATCTATCTATCTATCTATCATCTACCTATCTATCTATCTATCTATCTTCCTATCACCTCTCTTATTTCTGCCCATCTATATCCATCTGTCATCTATCCATCACCTCTATCTCTCTCATGCCTGCCTGCCTGCCTGACTACCTCCATCCATCCATCCATCCATCCATGTCTGTCTGTCTGTCTGACTGTCTCTCTCTCTTTCTGCTCCTGGGTCTTTTAAGGGCTAATGTAGCAGGGAGAAATCTATCAGGTGAAGCTTTCACTTTGGCTTTTTAGTTATTCAAAAACTATCCTCCCTGCCATCTTCACAATTAGCAATTGCCATGGCTACTAAGAAAGGTGGTTGTTGAGTGAGTTTTACTGTGAGTGAGTGAGTCCCATTTTACGACTGCTTTGCCAATTGTTGTTAAGTGAATCACTGCCGTTGTTAATGAATCTGGCTTCCCCCATTGGCTTTGCTTGTCGGGAGCTGGGTGGAAAGGTCGAAAAAGATGATAAATGACCCTGGGACAGTAAAACTGTCATAAACACATCCCAGTGGCCAAACACCCAAATTTTGATCATATGGCCTTGGGGATGCTCCAACAGTCGCCACCGAAATAGTTAGGAGTCCCTTTTTTTTCAGCGCCGTTGTAACTTCAAACAAATGATTGTAAGTTGAGGACTTTGATAGCTGGGAATCAGGATAGATAAAAATGGATGATTTTTTTTAAAAAATCAGATTTTTCTGTTTAAATTGGGTTTTTTTAAAATTTAAATCGGATTTGTTTTTATTTTTTATCAAATTTATTTTAATAAAATGCTTTTGGAATGAAAGTCTATCTAAAGATAGTTTTCTATTTAAGATACATTAATAATTGAGTTTATCCAGCACGAAATGGAGCTTAGTTATGTAGCACGAGGCTGTTGATTCTGCAATATTGAGACTGTCGATGAGTCAACAGCGGGTCAGAGAAGGAGCCACTGCGGGACAAAGATGACAATTGCTCTTTAAAAATTACGATTTAAATTGAGTTGATTTAAATCGAACCTTTTTACTAGTGATTTAAATCATGATTTAAATCGTGATTTAAATCGACTTGATTTAAATCAAATCCACCCTGTGGGGAAAGGATGGATGGATAGAGAGAATAAGTAGAAGAAAGGAAAAAGTGTTCCACCATCTAACATAGGTGTGCTTCTCTCAAACCATTTTTTGCTCCTCAGCTTTTACCTTCCATCTTCTGACTTTTTTTTCTCCTCTTCCTCTGTCTGTAGGTACGAGCCGAGGGGTCGGATAAGAGCTGTGTCACGTTTGTGCTCAACAAGGAAGATCACACCCTCGGCAATTCTTTGAGATACATGATTATGAAAAAGTGAGTGTAAGGTTCTGTTGCAGGGTTGCAACAGATATGATAGCATATATCTATTTGAGGTATGCTGTGAAACTTGGACCATAAGAAAGGCTGAGTGCCAAAGAATTGAGGCCTTTGAACTCTGGTGCTGGAGAAGACTCCTGCTCTGAGTCCCTTTGACTGCAAGGCGATCCAACCAGTCAGTCCTAAAGGAGATCAACCCTGACTGCTCCTTAGAAGGCCAGATCCTGAAGATGAAACTCAAATACTTTGGCCACCTAATGAGAAGGAAGGACTCCCTGGAGAAGAGCCTAATGCTGGGAACAATGGAGGGCAAAAGAAGAAAGGGACGACAGAGAACGAGGTGGCTGGATGGAGTCACTGAAGCAGTCGACGTGAGCTTAAATGGACTCCAGAGGATGGGAGAGGACAAGAAGGCCTGGAGGAACATTGTCCATGGGGTCATGATGGGTCGGACATGATTTTGCAACTAACAACAACATTTGAGTACTAAAAATAGAGCCAAACCTTTCCTGGTGTATGATTTTCAGAGCACCAGCCAAAGAGAGAGCATTGTTTGATTTTTTTCCCCCCTCTGCCTCTGTCACAATCTTCTCTTTCTTTCTCTGCAGCCCTGAAGTCGAGTTTTGTGGTTACAGCATCACCCATCCCTCAGAAAGCAAAATCAACTTCCGCATCCAGACCAGAGGTGAGAGCACTCAGCTCTTATTTATTTATTAGTCATATTTCTATGCCGCCCACTCACTCTGGGTGGCTTACACCAATAGACAGTATACTAAATAGCATATTGCCCCCAACAATCTGGGTCCTCATTTTACCCACCTTGGAAGGATGGAAGGCTGAGTCAACCTTGAGCCGGTGAGATTTGATCCGCTGATCTGCTGAACTAGCAGTCAGCTGAAGTAGCTGCAGTACTGCACTCTAACCACTGCGCCACCTCGGCTCATTCCATCGGCTCGGCCCTCTTCTTTCCTGGAGGGCCCGGCCAGCTTCTTCCTTTCATGAGAAACCTCGTGTTCCTGCTATTTCAGCTCACGAGCTCCGTTGCCCCAGGGAAGCTTGTCTTTCCAGAACGATGACAGGTCACCATCCATTGACGGGCAAGGAGGGAGCGATTCTGCACTAATTTGCCATTAAACCACAGCACGAGGATTGTGTCTATAGAAGAGCTGCGTAGAAAGTTCAGCTTCTGGTATAGCTAAATCTTTTTCGGCCTCCTGTGTGCACTACAGTAGTGGCCAAAATTGTGGAAACCTTTTGGGAAAATGTTATGTACTGCCAAGAAAATTATGTGGATATGTCCATAAAGTCAGAACCATTTGGCCAGCATTTAGTCATGCTGGCCACATGACCACGGAGACGTCTTTGGACAGCGCTGGCTCTTCATCTTTGAAAGGGAGATGAGCACCGCCCCCTAGAGTCAGGAACAACTAGTACATATATGCGAGGGGAACCTTTACCTTTACAAGCTGTGAATGATATAAGGAAGAAAGTAATAAACTAAATAACATATCCGGGGGTCCCCCCTTCCCCTGAAGAATGGCAGCATCACGATAGGGATCTGACAATTGCTAAGTGCAGTGATTGCTCTGAGAATTATACATAAAATGCATATATGAAATGGATTGCCTCTTCAGATGCTACACAGCTATTAAGTGTGCAGCCTGCTTTGGATAACTTGGTTGTTTGTTATGGATGACCAAGAATTGCATGCAAGGGTATTTGCCGAATATACAGGCAGCAAAAGCTGCAGGTCCAGAAAGTCAAATCACCGTTAATCAGTGCCTTGCACCCTTGCATGACATAAATCCGAAGGGGCAGGTCTTCGTTTGCACTGGACTGGCTGCCATCTTGACTTTTTTTGCCTTCCTTTCGACTACACTACTGTAAACAGGCAAGGAGATGAACTGGTGGGAAATGCAGGGGGCTCTGCTTCTTTTCTGGTCTTCTATGCTCATGAGAGAAGGTTTTTTTTTAAAAAAAAATGCAGCCTAATAATTACTGTTTACATTAACTAATTTACAAGGGAAAGACATGAATTGGAGGATAAGTTATTTTTATCCTATTGGGGCCATTGGGGGATTTATATTGATTCTAGCGTTGCTATTTCATGATTTTGACAATCTTATTGATGCCACCTGATGATGGGTAAAGATAAAGGTTCCCTTGCACATATGTGCTAGTCGTTCCTGACTCTAGGGGGCGGTGCTCATCTCCATTTCAAAGACGAAGAGCCAGCGCTATCCGTGGTCACGTGGCTGGCATGACTCAATGCCAAAGGCGCACGGAACGCTGTTACCTTCCCACCAAAGGTGGTCCCTATTTTTCTACTTGCATTTTTTACGTGCTTTCGAACTGCTAGGTTGGCAGAAGCTGGGACAAGTAACGGGAGCTTACCCCGTTATGTGGCACTAGGGATTCGAACCGCTGAACTGCTGACCTTTCGATTGACAAACTCAACTTCTTAGCCACTGAGCCACCGCATCCCTTTTCTGATGATGTGAGCAGCATAGAAATAATACAAATAAAATGGATCTTTTCTCTGATCGCACAGGAGGCCTACCTGCTATAGACGCATTCCAGAAGGGACTGGAAGACCTTATGGGTGTCTGCCAACACGTGCTTAACACGTTTGAGGTGAGTCAGAGCAATGTGCCTGTCAGAGAAGTGTATAACATCTAGATAAAGGGAATACAGAAGGCTTGCACAGCTGGCATGTAGAGCCCTCTCTGTGGACACGCAAGCCATTGCCCAGCTCAGCTGCAACGTGTATGCACACACGCGAGCCTCCCGCCGGCCAGTTAATTTTTGGCATGCATGGGGGGGGCAGGGCGTATGCAGGAGACGTGCACATGTGTGGGGGGGTCGCGCACATGCGTGGGGGATGGGCAGAGTGCAGGGGAGTGCGGCATGCCCCCCCCCCACGGCCCGTTTTTGGGCCCAGGAGGCTGCAGTGAGGTCTGCTAGGCCAAAACGGGGTGTGGAGGGTGTGGCCTGCCCCCCCTGGGCTGTTTTTGGGCCCAGGAGGCTGCAGGGAGGCCTGCTAGGCCCAAAATGGGGCATGGGGGGTGCTTCCAGTGATGATGCGCCCACGATTTCTGAAGGCAAAGCTGTTCCATTGGTTAATTGTCCTCTATTAGGAAGTTTCTCCTTAATTCCAGGTTGTTTCTCTCTTTGATTAGTTTCCAAACATTGTTTCTTGGCCTATCCTGCGGTGCCTTGGAAAATAAGTTGACCCCCCTCTTCTTTTTGGCAGCCCCTCAAATACTGGAACACTGCTATCATGTTGCCCCTAGTCCTTCCTTTCGCTAGACTGTCCACACTCAGTTCCATGATCCTGCCAGATGCCCCTGCGAAGAGCCTTGGTTCCATTCTAAAGGAGGCTAGAATCAGAGTCACCTGAACCATGAGAAGGGCAGCAAATAAATTTGATAAATAAGTAAAAATAAATAAATAAACGAGGGGATCTTAATAAAGCAATTATTGGTGGCCATTTTCATGCCCGGATGGTGTAACAACAGACATAATCAAGGGAGTGTTGTAGTCCACCGGTGGCCTGCAGAGCTGGCAGCAGAGACGGACAGTGAGGAGGCTGGGGAGAAACCTGGGCCAGTCCTGGAGTCTGAGGAAAGAGGGCTCAGTGTTGGAGGCAGAGAGGGGACCAGGGCCATCTGGGAGTTATGTGCTGACTCCAGAGCCGCCTGAATCTAACATCAGTGAGGCAGAGAAATAGGGGGAGCCTGTTCCCAGTGCGCCTATGCGCAGATCTGCCAGAAGGCAAGAACAGTTAAGACAAAAGGGACGACTCGGGAGTAAGGCTTGGAGATGATTGGCCCCTCCCATAAGATATAAAGGTGGAGCAAAGGCACGTGAGCCTTTGCAGGAAGCAACTTTGTTCGTTCTGGTCGGTTTAAATTCTGAAGCTCCATTTTGATTTGTGCTCCATTTGGCCTTGCAAAGCTAATTGGCAATTAGGTATTTTGGCAGTGTTTCAAGGGAGATAAAGGTGGGTGCTTATCAGCCTTATCCCAAAAGACTGTGGCAGATTTCTTTGGACTATTCACAAACTGCTTGGGACTCATTCCTGGCTATGAATGAATGTAATTCACAGCCATTGAAGTAAAAAAAGGGTTTTTGGGGACTAAGCGTGTGATTGTTACTGTCTCAGGAAGTCTTGGTCAGAACATAACTGACTTTTGCTGAAGTGCTTATCGTTGATTCTGTGGCCCAAAAACTCAGGACTCTGTTTGTTTTCTATTGCAGGCAAGCGTAGAAGAATACAAGGCCTTAAACGATGTGACAATGCAGTAGTAGGTCGACACCCTCAGAATGGATAAACCTCTGCATATAGCAACGAGTTTGGGGACTACGACTTATTAAAAAGACATTTTGTTTTTTTTAAAAAAAACCACCTCTCTTTTTCTAAGGCCCGCGTGATGGGATCCATGTTCTTTCTTTAGGGTTTATAACGCATCTATCGCCAGGGAGCGACGAGAATCCTACGTTAATATGGCAGGTTTTTTTAATTCTATGGTAACTCTTATCAGGTTTGTGATGGGCACAAAGGATATATTTTCAGCTGACGGTTCAGCCATATTTGAAATTTCTTTTTTTTAAAGCTGTCGGAATAGCTGCCTGTGGAATGTTCCCCTCAAAGCCATTGAGGGCTAATAAAAAGGTATCTGAAAGGCCATCCAGAGTGGGAAGACTGGAATGCTCTACTTCTGGTGAACTAGCTTCTGATATCTGGTGACATCTGAGATCCTGGAAATGGTCGTCTCGCTCCAGTGAGCTGCACTGAAATATGTGTCTTGTTTTGGATGGCCCCACGGACCGGATCCAACCATATCGCGGACCGGATTCGGGCCGTGGACCTCGTGTTTGACACCCCTGAGCTGGAGAGAGAGTAGAGAAGACAACACAAGGTGACAAGGTGACAATCTTATGAAGAACAGTTCAGAGAAATGACGACAAGTAGCCCTCGACGTACGACCACATTTCAGCCCAAAATTTCTGTTGTTGCCTCATTTTACCACCTGTCTTGCCCCGGTTGTTAAACGAATCATTGCCGTTAAGTCAGCAACAGGGTTATTAAGCAAATTTGGCTTCCTCATTGACTTTGCTTTGTCAGAAGGTCGCAAAAGGGGATCGCGTGATACACACACACCCTCAGGATGCTGCAACCCATCATAAATACGAATTAAGCATCTCAATTTTGATCCCATGTCCAAGGGCTGGAACGATTGTAAGTGTGAAAATCGGTCATCGGTTACCTTTTTTTGATGCCGTCGTAACTTTGAATGGTCACTAAATGAACTGTTGTAAGTCGAGGGCTACCTGTATGTTCGGCCGAAGGAAGAGGTTGTAAAAGAGGAGACTGTTCTGCCCCAGCTACGGACCCCAAAGAATGCAGCACACACAAAATCTATACAAAGCTTATTTTACTCAAATAACTCAGTCTTTTTTAACCAAAGGCTGTTAACAGACTTCCTTAACAGCCTACAAGTATTCTAAGATAAAGTAATCACAGTCTTACTAGGGTTGGCAGAAAGCCCAGAAGCAAATTTTTCAGAGAATCCAGACGCAAAGGAGAGTGAACTAAAGTTGTTCCCTACAGTTTGCTTCAGTCAGCGTACATCCTTAAATAGGCTAAGGGAGTGGCCAATTAGCCCCAAGCCTTACTCTCGAGGAGACCTCCTCCTGAGGAGCCACTCCTGCCTTTTGGCAGCTCTGCGCGCCCATGCATTGAGAAGAGGCTCCTCCTCTTCTTCCTCTTCACTTATTGGAGGTTCTGAAGGCCCTGGCTGAATCCCCGCCTCTGGCACCACAACTTCTCCAGCCTCCTCACTGTCCGACTCGAGCGCCAGCTGCACAGGCTGCTGGCGCAGCACCACACCAGCCTCCTCGCTGTCCGAATCAGCTACAATCTGCACAGGCCGCTGACGGTCCACAACAGAGACTTGGTAACCGTCTTCTACAACTTGAAGGGCTTCAAGTTGTAGAAAAGGGTGTGTGGAGATACGTTCTGCTGTGCCCAAGGGAAGGACATGAAAAGTGGGTGGAAGCTTAAGAGAAAGAAAGTGAGACTTGAAATAAGGAGGGATTTCTTAACCAGGAGAGCTATTAAGCAGGAGTAGCCTGCTTCTGTGGCGCTACACGTGTGGAGGGTTTTCAAACAGAGGGAATCAATCAATCTTTATTATGACCACAGACCAACAAACAGGTTGGACAGCCATTGGTCTGCGATAGTGTGAGGATTCCTGCTCTGGGCAAAGAGAGAGACCAAAAGACTACAGCAGCAGCAGCCAAAAAAAGCCAATGCAATCCTAAAGTGTATTAACAGAGGGATACAATCAAGATCAAGGGAGGTACTAATACCACTCGATAAAGCCTTAGTAAGACCACACTTAGAGTACTGCATCCAATTTTGCTCACCGCACTATAAAAAAGATGTTGAGACTCTAGAAAAAGTGCAGAGAAGAGCAATGAAGATGATTAGGGGACTGGAGGTTAAAACGTGATGAATGGTTGCAGGAACTGGGCATGGCTAGTCTAGGGAAGAGAAGGACCAGGGGAGACAGGATAGCAGTCTTCCAATATTTGAGCGGCTGCCACAGAGAGGAGGGGGTCAAGCTATTTTCCAAAGCACCGAAAGGCCTGTCAAGGAATAATGGATGGAAACTGAACAAGGAGAGATTCAACCTAGAATTAAGGAGAAACTTTCTGACAGTGAGAACAATCAACCCATGGAACAGAAGTTGCCTTCTTCGGAAGTTATGGGAGCTTCATCACTTGAGACTTTCAAGAAGAGATTGGACTGCCATTTGTCAGAAATGGTGTAGGGTCTTCTGCTTGGGTGGGGGGGGTTGGACTAGATGACCTACAAGGTCCCTTCCAACTCTGTTAATCTGTATCACCTCCAAGATCCCTTTCAACTCTATAAAAATGGCTCAAGGAAGACCAATATATTAGAAGTCTTAATTAAGTAGCATTTGCCTAAATCTTTGCCCTGATGCCTTGTCTCAGTCTTTCATTTGTGAGAATTTTTGGTTGACATTGAATTAAGGTTTCCTGACAGAACAATTAACCAGTGGAACAACTTGCCTCCAGAAGTTGTGAATGCTCCAACTATTGTTTACTCTGACCCCCGAGCCTGTCCTAACAGAGGGAGAGGACTCAGAAGGTGAAGGAGAGGATTTGGCAAGGCCTCCCTCTCCAGGACCCTTCTCTCTGGCAATGCCTCAGGTTTCCTCTGAAGGCCAAGAGATATGCCAGGAGCAAGGCACTTCGGAGCAGCTGCAGATAGAGAATGAGGGGGATGAGTTTTGGCTGGATCCCAGACAGCGTCGGAAGGATAAGCGCGCGCAGCAGAGAAAGAGGTGTGGGCGGGCCAGAGATTGAGCTGAGTCACTGGACCACACCCCACAAGGGATAAAAGGGTGTGTGTTGGCTATTCAGGCCTTGTGACGGACAAATTGAAAAGCTCGGAAGTCATATCGTGTGTTGTGGCTCCGTTACCTGAGCCTGTGTTATCGGCAGGAGAGGACTCCGAGAGTGAAGGAGAGGAGTTGGCAAGGCCTCCCTCTCCAGGACCCTCCTCTCCTTCGGTGTCCGCCGAAGATCAAAAGTTAGGCCCGGGGCCAAGCACATCCACTCAGCCACAGGTGGACAGTAATGAGGGAGATGAGTCTTGGCTGGATCCTCGGCAGCGTCGCAGAGATAAGCGCGCGCAACAGAAGAAGAGGTGTGCCAGGGATTAGGCTGAGTCATTGGACCACACCCCACAGGGTATAAAAGAGGGTGTGGTGGCCGGTTCAGCTCTGTGACAAGCAAAAAACGGATATCGGACGACCTTCTTTGTATTTACTGGACTTTGTTGATTATTGTGTATTGGCTTTGTTCCCGGACGGAGGGAGAAACTCCCCCCTCGTGAGTAAAGAATACCTGGCAGCCAGCCACTGAGTTGCTGCCAATTCTGATACCAGATAAACTGTTGTCGGCTGAGTACTTTAACTGTTGCCTGTCTGTGGGGGTGCGTGTGTGAGACGGGGACAGAACATCATGTTTCTAGAACCCTGTTAGAATCTCTTTGGATTTCTTCAGATTGGACAATTCTTTGCTTTGTGGAATTAATTTGGTATATCGGACTGAGGAGAAAAAACCTCCATTAGTGAGTAAAATCTCTTGGCAGGCAGTTCATGGTTCATTGCCAAGACTGTTATCTTAAAGGAATTCCTCACTGTTTGATTCATTAACTCCTGGCTGTCTGTCTGTGTGTGTGCATGGACAGAACACCAAGACTAAGTTTTTAAGAAGAGATTGGACAACCATTTGCCTGAAGTGGTGTAGGATTTCCTGCCCGAGCAGGCGGTTGGACTGGAAGACCTCCAAGGTCCCTTCTAACTCTGTTATTCAATATTCTATAAGGCAATACAGGGTTTTCCATGCCAAAGTGTGCGACTGAACAAAAATATTTACAATAAGACAGTTCTCCCTCAAAGTTTTAGATGCTCTTGCAAATTATGTTCTGTCAAGGTTTTTGAACGTGGCTTCAAATCTGTTGATCATATCTTGTAGACCTGAGAAATGTTAGTACAAATGTTGCCATCGCTAATATCTGTAACCTTTGAAACCAGCATTTTATTCAGGAAAAAAAAGTGACTCTTATTTTAGTCTACATTAAACACACATTATAGTTTACATAGACTGTCAGAAAGATCCTAAATCATAATATTACATTGAGACTATTACAAACTCTTTAGAGGCTACTTGAGTTTTTTAAAAAAGGAAGCACAGTTGCTGGGTTTTTTTTTTGGATCAGCTGGAATTTAGGAATGTTTGAATTCAAAATTAAATATCTTCGAGTTAGACCATCTTTCCGAATTAAATTAGAGGACTGGGTTGTTTGCAGAGGCTTCCCAAACAGGTGGTTTCTATGCTAGGTGGGAATTTCAGATCTTGAAATCTGGAACGCACCAGGTTGTGGAAAGCTACTCTAATAGAAGCCTAAAGCTAATTCAGCATTATGGGTATTCCTTGCCTTAACGCCAATTTGTATGTACAGATTCTCAGCCATCCAGGTCATGGTTGCCCCAAAGGTGCTTTTTCAGGAGGCAACTGGACTTACTTTCTTTTTTTTTTTTCCTTCTGAAAATTTTTCGCTTCTCATCCAAGAAGCTTCGTCAACTCGGACTGGATAGCGGGGAATGGAAGGAGTATACTTGCAGACAGGGCTGGTCATTTGCATTCTTTTAGAGAGTCAGATGTGAGTGAATGTCAGGGTTCCAGTGGATCCCTGACATTCTAAATCACGAGCCTCAAGCTAAGTTTCAAACTAAACTAAATCACGAGCCTCGAGCTAAGCTTCAAAAGAAATTCAGTTATTTATTAGGAGCTTCATGTCAGCACATTCCAAGTGAAGCCAACTCTGACCCCACGTAATTTACATCCCAATCATGACTCTGTTTCCCACCTCCCCCCAGGGTGTGTCATCAATCACATTCACCAATGGAGCAATTTTGCGGGTTGTAGAGATCACTCCCCTCCGGCCGCTGTGGGTAACCCTGGGAGACAGCCTTGAGAGAGATATGTCTGGAATGTGCTTTTGTATTTGGCTGCCGTGCTGCTTCGTCAGTTTCCGATCCCCTTTGCCTATGGCAACTCAGGAGCAGGCCAGGGAAGCTTTGTGAGTTGACAGTGAATGGATTTCCAGAAAAATAGTAGACTACAGGAACCATTTGCACTTCAGTTTGAGATGTAGACAGGACAGACTCATCCCCAACAGCCTGTGTTTGTTTTCAACAGTGAAGGGACACAGGGCAGAAAACATCCAGCAGCCAAGAAGGCTCCACGCCCATCTGCACTATTCAGGTGATCCTGAGGACACAGATAAACCCCCAAGAGGCCTCAATGACTCTCTAGAAGGATGCAAATCAGAGGTGGGTTTCAGCAGGTTCTGACCAGTTCTGGGGAACCGATAGCGGAAATTTTGAGTAGTTCAGAGAACTGGTAGTAAAAATTCTGACTGGCCCCGCCCCCATATATTCTCTGCCTCCTGAGTCCCAGCTGATTGGGAGGAAATGGGGATTTTGCAGTAACTTTCCCCTGCCAGGCCCACCAAGCCACGCTCACCAATCCACACCCACAGAACCAGTAGTAAAAAAAATTGAAACCCACCACTGATGCAAAATGACAAGTTGTCTGCAAGGAGTATAAATCCTTCCATTCCCCATCATCTAGTCAGAGCTGAAGAAGCTTCTTGGATGAGAAGCGAAACCTCTTCAAAAGAAAAAAAACAAGAAAGTTGCTTCCCGAAAAAGCACCTTTAGGATCACGGCAATTTGTTTAAGGCCATTTTGATGGTGTCAGGAAAATTGACTTACAACCCATCCTCAAAGTTACGACTGTCACAGTCAGCTGATCACAATTTAGCCACTCGGAAATTGGCTCACATTTATAAATGGCTGCAGTGTTTTGCAGTCATGTGATCACAATTTCTGACCTTCCCAGCTGGTTCAATTGGGGAGGCTGGATTTGCTTAATGACTGTGATTCACTTAATGACAATATGATTCACTCACCAACCACAGTAAATTGGTTGTTATATCAGTCCAGTTTAGCGCAAACTTCTGGCCCCAATCATCATAAATCGAGAAATACCTCTAGGATAGGAGTGTCAAACTCAATTTCATTGAGGGCTGCATCAGGGTTGTATTTGACCTCAGCAGGTGGGGTGGGCATGGCCAGCTCGACGTCATTCATGTCGGGGGTGCCTGTGGCGGCCCGAGCACTTTGCCAGTGAAAACGGGCTTCCGAGCTCCGTTTCCGGCTGGGATGGCCTCCTGCAACCCTCTGCCAGCCAAGACAGAACCACATGCAGGCTGGTCCCTCACTGTTTCCAGGGTGGCCCTGCGGGCCAGATCTAAGCACCCTGCTTTAGTTTGACATCCCTGCTGTAGGAGGTTTAGTCCGAAAGAAAGACAGTAAACTTGATGGAGGTATTCCCAGTAAATGGATCTAGGATTATAATTTCAGTCTTTTATCAGTAATATGTTTAATTCGCTTCCTAGCATGAGGAACATAATGAAAGCAAAAGGTAAGGATGAGGGATAAAGACAGAAATATTAACAAGATCCAAAACAGAGGAAACTTTCCTAAGCATTTCACCTTTCAGGATCTGCTGTGGTATCCTAAGCAAAGAAATCTTTCTAAATAAGAGAATACAATATAATACATATAACCAGCTCATAGGTTGGCAACCTACTAGAATATCTGTACTAAAAGACTGGGACCTAGATACATACATGCCAGGGGTGGGTTGCGCCCGGTTCGGACCAGTTCGCAAGAACCGGTAGTAAAACCGGCGGGAGGCTCCGCCCACTGACCCCGACGTCATCAGGAAGCTTCTGCGCATGTGCAGAAGCACACGCAAAGCGTTCATACATGGCCCCATTGCAAACTGGCCAGTTGATCGTCATACATGCATGCACGCCAGAAACCTGGAAGAGTAGCTGGCTGGTGAGCACATGTGTGCCGGAAGCCGGAAGTTCATTTTTGGGCATGTGCATGCGCCCTGGGCAACTGCTTTTCCGGGTTGCAGCCCAGATGAATGCATGCTCACACGCTCCCTTTTCGGCACTCTGTGCTGAAAAGGTTTGCCATCACTGCTCTAGATCTTTGTTGTGGCCCCGCCCTCTGAGCCTGTCCCATCGGAGGAAGAAAGCTCCGAGCATGAGGAAGAGGAGTCAGCCAGGCCTCCCTCTCCAGGCCCCTCCCCTCTGGCACTGTCTCAGATGCCGGCCGAGGGAGAGGAGATTAGCAGGGAGACAGGTGTCTCGGATGAGAGCGAAGGAGAGACATCATTCCTGGATGCACGCCTCCGAAGGCGTGATAAATGATTGCAGCAGCTCAGGAAGCGTGCTAGGGATTAGAACTGAGTCACTGGACCACACCCCAGAGACTATATAATAGAGGGTGGTGGCCAGTGATCCCTGTGATGAACAAAAATAAACCTTGGATAGTCACTAAAGCCTCGTCCGAAACTGCTGAGAGGAATATTAATTCTGTTGGACTCTTGTACGCTGAGTATATTATCTTTCTGTTTTCTGTGGAAATAAAAGCACTTGGCAGACGGTGTGTATATCGCTGCCAAGTTGGAGATAAAGACCTGGGTGTGTTCCAAGTGCTTCCTTAACCCTCGGCTGGCTGTGTTTGTGTGTGTGTGTGTGGATGGGGACAGATCAATCTTCAGCTTCATGGGTAATGTATTCTAAGGACATCTCAAGTTTATTATCCTCTAGAACAATAAAATACAATTCCGGTATTTCTTGTAGGGTCTACTTCCTGACATGACCTAAACTGGACAGGCTGTTATCAATCTTGAAAGCCAGCGAGAGTTTCTCTCCCTCTTATGACATAGTCACTCAAGGTAGCTCAATCTTGAGTTTCATTCTCACGCTCTCCTGCTTTTCTGCGTCAAGATGATTTCGTAACAGTTGCTGCAAGCCTTCTCCAAGGTTAATGCCCACACACCTCTGTCCTAATGATCGTTCTACTCTGCAATTAATGGGTGTTACTTTACACTTATAACCCACTTTTCCTCTAGAAAATCTTAAAAGCACCTGGTATGGATCTTCCCACACTTTGTCCCAACTACAAAGAACTGGGTAAGGTAAGCTAAGCTGAGAGAGATGGTACTTGACCTAAAATCACCCACTTAGCTTCAAGGTTGATTGGAAAAGTCAAACTCAGTCTTACTTGTCTTACACTAGTACACTAGTCTTACACCAACAGCTTCATCCACCAAGAGCCGAGGTGGCGCAGTGGTTAGAGTGCAGTACTGCAGGCTGCTTCAGCTGACTGCTAGCTGCACTTCGGCAGTTCGAATCTCACCAGGCTCAAGGTTGACTCAGCCTTCCATCCTTCCGAGGTCGGTAAAATGAGGACCCAGATTGTTGGGGGAAATATGCTGACTCTGTATAATCCGCTTAGAGAGGGCTGTAAAAGTACTGTGAAGCAGTATATAAGTCTAAGTGCTATTGCTATTGCTATTCATCACAGGAATAAGTAGTGACATTAGCCACCTAATCATGGGCCTTTGTTAGTGGGAAAAGGAATGGATGATACAATTAAATGCTGCAGCATAGAAATAAAAAAAGGGCCATTTACATATTTATGTCAGACTTTGGCGCACGTGTTTGAATTATGATGTCGCTGTGCATGCTGCCATTTTGATGTAGGCTCTGTTGCAGATGAACTACAAATCCCATTGCATTTTTGTGGAAAGGAACATGGGGAGTGCAAGAAGAGATTCCATCTTCCCATCCTCTCCCATTTGTGTCAAGAGGCACCGTTTAAGGTGCTTCTGGGTTGAAAGGATTAGCCGGTGACATCACCTTTGCCACGGGGGCTCTTTTCATATCCCTGTCGAGCTGGAGCGAATGACGGGAGCTCACCCCCACTACACAGCAGCACCTGGGTCTCGAACGCGGACTTGCTAACCTCCAACCCAGCATCCTAACCACCTGGACCACCACGTTCCTTCCTACCTACTTATCTTAAAAAGAAAAGAAATGTTATGATCCTGAAGCTTGGATGAGGAGACAGTGACAAGCCATGTTTGTCCACTGAAAAAAAACTCAGGTCTGGGTCAACCTTTAACCCTTTTTTGTTTTCTCCTGGCACAGTATCAGCCCCTGTCTTCTGCTCGGTGTCATCCCCTTTACACAGAGCAGAAAACCCTGGATTGTGCCCATTCTTACGGCCCTAAACAATATTTTATTCTGTAAGGAAGAATGAGTAAAGAAAAAATGGTGATGATCATTAAAAGATTAAAAAAAAAAAAAGGAACAGAAGAGAAAAGCAACATTTTTAGCATGGATTTTTTGAAGGAGCTGTGACTGAAGTCAGATGATTGAGATCAAAGCTCAGTCCTGGGGAAGAAAATTGAATTCAAGAGGAATACCCCAAACCAAGGTCCCGTATCCAAGATGTCCACCTCGGAATTCCAACCAAATGTCCTCATCTCGTTTCTTCCTGGGTCTAAGTGGAACTACACTTGTTACTCAGGTGAGAACTGCTCCGGTCGAGTTCCTGCCCATTGGCTTTCCATTTTCCCACAGATCCCTTGTCGTCTGTTGGGAGGATGCCAAGCGCTGGTCGTTGGCACCAGCAACAAAGGCAGGACTAGGAGAAACAAAACAAGAGATAAGAGTCATTTAGGGCAGGATTGGAGAGACCGCACAGGTTTCCGAGCAGTACTGGTTCATCTGTCCTTACCCGGTATTGGAGGAGAATATGTTGAGATTGACAGATCACAAACATCATCATCAATCACCGATGGAAGTTTGTCTCATTCTTCCTGGCTCAGGTTAGGCCAAGAAGTCACTAATTGTAGCTGTGCCTTCACACATTATGTCACACGCGCAGGCGATGGGGTGCATGCAGTGGGTGCATGCGCACATTGCATTTGGGGGTTTGTCCATGCGCACACGCCTTCACACACATGTGCACGCACCTTCGCATGCACACGCTTTTGCATGCACTTTGGGCACTCGGTCCGGAAAAGGTTAGCCATCATTGCTCTAGGCTAAAGAGAAGTTTCCTGAGGACGGGCTCCAGCACAAGGCTGAAAGCTCGGAAGACAAAACCTCTGATCCCAATGACCAACTCAAGATTGGACCCTGCAACATTATCCTGAGACATGTATATGTGCCTTCTTTCGTGAGAAGTAATAATAACGAAGTGTTCCTCTCTATTTTTGGTGGTACGGATTTGATGCCTCTGTTCATCATGTCCCCCTTCCCTCCCTTGTTGTGGCCCCGCCCTCTGAGCCTGTCCCATCGGAGGAAGAAAGCTCCGAGCATGAGGAAGAGGAGTCAGCCAGGCCTCCCTCTCCAGGCCCCTCCCCTCTGGCACTGTCTCAGGTGCCGGCCGAGGGAGAGGAGATTAGCAGGGAGACAGGTGGCTCGGATGAGAGCGAAGGAGAGACATCATTCCTGGACGCACACCTCCGAAGGCGTGATAAACGATTGCAGTAGCCCAGGAGGCGTGCTAGGGATTAGAACTGAGTCACTGGACCACACCCCAGAGACTATATAATAGAGGGTGGTGGCCAGTGATCCTTGTGACGAACAAAAGTAAACCTTGGATAGTCACTAAAGCCTCATCCGAAACTCATCCGAAAGAGGAATAATAATTCTGTTGGACTCTTGTACGCTGAGTATATTATCTTTCTGTTTTCTGTGGAAATAAAAGCACTTGGCAGACGGTGTGTATATCGCTGCCAAGTTGGAGATAAAGACCTGGGTGTGTTCCAAGTGCTTCCTTAACCCTCGGCTGGCTGTGTTTGTGTGTGTGTGTGTGGACGGGGACAGATCATCCCTCCCTCCCTCCCTACCATGCCATTTTTTTTCAACTCTCTTACCTGAAAGCAGTTCTTAAATTTCCGGCTAACAAAATAGAGAGCCACGGGGTTGATGCAGGAATTGAGAGAGGCCATGTTGATGCCAAAGTAATCCATCACCAGAAGGAAACTGGATGGAAGGAGACAGGAAAGAGTCGTCATGTAGAACATTAAGATGAAGCAAGAGAACATCTTCAAGGACAAAAGTCAACTCTTGAAGACTCCAAGAATATATCCAGCACTTTTCTTGACTATGGAAGAGTCAAGTTGCCTTCCCATATTCTGGGATGTTTTTTCAACTTCTCAACCTAGTCTGTAGCCCTCCCTACTTTATCCTATTCAAGTACTAACTGTTCTGACCTAGTCTTCCCCAAACCATGAAGCAGACATCTTATCCCGACAAAAAAACCCTTTATTTAATTTACAGTGAATTCCTCTCCAGCAAAATCTTCCTTCTTCCACAGTCTTTCAAGATAGTTCACAATGACCGACCTTTATCAGGCTTGGAGAGTGGCCAGGCCGATATCTTTCAGAGGGCCACAGTACTTGGCAAGAATGCAGGAATGAACTAATTGTCTCCTGCAAACTCCACTCCCCTTTCGCTCCTCTTTTATTTCCTCTGGGAGGGGCCATTCATTGTCCACCTGTGGCCTTACTCCCGAGTCGACCCTTGTTCTTTAGCGGTTCCCTTCGTCTGGCAACTCTGCGCATGCGCACACTGGGAAGAGGCCCCAGCTGTTCGTCTGCCCCACTGATGTCCGACTCCGAAGGCAGCTGATAACTGGCATATGGCCCTGGCCCCCTCTCTGCCACCAATGCAGAAACCGCATCAGAGCCTTCCCCAGATTCCAGGACTGGCCCATGTTCCTCCACAACCTCCTCACTGTCCGAATCTGCTGCCAGATTCACTGGCCGCTGTCGGGCCACAACACTAACTAGGATTTAACCTGCTTAGCTTTCTCTATTACCAGAGCTGAGGTCAAGTTGTTTCTTTTCTTTGAAAATTCTTTTAGTTCAAGCCAAATCCAGATTATCCAAAGGATTGTTTATGCCCAGGTTAGTTTATGGCTTGACTGTTGCAAGGCACTCTCCATGGAGCTGCCCTTGAAGACCACCTGGAAGCCCCAACTGGTTCAGGATACAGTAGTGTGACCAGTTGTGGGCATGCCTATACCTATAAAGCTGTACATGGCACAGGGCTTGATTACTTGAGGGAGCACCTGTCTTCCATAGTATCTGCCCAGCTACTTTGATCTTGTAGGGTTGGTGCACTCTGGGACTCTTCAATTAAACCAGGGGTCTCCAGAAGTGGCAACTTTAAAGCTTATGGACCTCAACTCCCAGAATTCCCCTGAGTGGCTGAGGAATTCTGGGAGTTGATGTCCACAAGTCTTAAAGTTACCACGTTTGGAGAACCCTGAATTAAGTGAACCTTCTGCTTATCTTGCAGAAGGAGCTTCCTGAAACATAGCAGAATACCTTTGCGAAACAATCTTGACAAAGGATCTACAATCACAGTTATCTGTACTACATCTCCTACATGGTTTGGGACTGTCCTGGATCCTGATGATGCCAGATCCACTTCTATGATCAAAATCAATAGTTAGATCAGCCTGAATACCTTGTATTTTGGGGTAAGGCAGTAGTGGAATTCAAATTTTTTTACTACCGGTTCTGTGGGGGTGGCTTGGTGGGCGTGGCATACTGCAAAATCTCCATTCCCTCCCCACTCCTGGGGGAAGGATACTTCAAAATCTCCATTCCCACCCCACTCCTGGGGAAAGGATACTGCAAAATCCCCATTCCCTCCCCACACTGGGGCCAGCCAGAGGTGGTATTTGCCGGTTCTCCGAACTACTCAAAATTTTTGCTACCGGTTCTCCAGAACCTATCAGAACCTGCTGAATAGCACCTGTGGGGAAAGGCCATTAAAATCTCGACAATGGTTTGTACCAAACTTCTTCAGATGTTCCTCACTCCTTCACAGCCCTATGTCAAGACTTTACATTGCTGTTATCAGAGGAGCGTGCTGCTCGTAGCTGTCTTGTTTACATTTTTATGGAGCTTTTTAATGGATGTTATCATGAAGGTCCAGCTGGGGTGGAAAGATGGCACAGCCATAATTGAATCAATACACTTAACAATCAATAAGTAAAGCAAAAAGGCTAATTGTCAAAACCGTTCGGATTATTATTTTTTTTAAAAAAAAGTCTCAACCATCACCGCATGGCATTTCTGCATATTGATCTCACCTAAGCAGTTCACATCTATCCGCATCTTGTTGGTTATAGATGGTTTTTTTGAGGATCCTGCTGAGATGAAGAGGAAGCCAGCAGAGGGCAAATATGACCACTAGACAGAACACCGTTTTGGCCACTTCTCGACGCTGGAAAACACACGTGTGATCATTGAAACGAATAGGAGAAGATCAGAAAAAAGACAAATGATTATCTCATACTTTGTTCCATCCTGTCCTCTCCAATGTTTAGGCCAGACCTTATGAGCTTCAGCCTTTTCCTGTTTCCCACTTATTTCTCTTTTCTTCTTGCTTTATCTATTTGGGTTACAGTGGTCTTAAATTGCTGTTAACCACTCAGAGTCGTAGGATGAGATGAACAGCCATATAAAACTTTCAAATAAAACTTAAGCAAATTGTCGGATAGGGCCAACAACATAGGACATTAGGAGAACATAACTCAAGAATTGTAGAAATAGATACATGAGATGAGCCGTAGGATTGTATAAATAAATGGTTAATATGATTGTAGAAAGATACTGCTGAACTTCAATGAATATATTAAGGTATAAGCAAGTAAATTTGTAAATAGTATGATTAAGGAAAATTGGTTAAATGGACATTAATCACCGATGCGAAGGTTTTCTAGAAGTTAGTCGATTGACTCTTTGTTAATGTATAAGTGTTTACATGTATTTGTGTTTTACGTTTGTTTATGTTAAAATTTAAAAAAAAAAGGAAGAATCCCCCTCCTATACGTAACACTAAATATATAGCAAGATCACATACATAAATGCATATATGCACACATTCTGCATACAAATGACTCTTGCAATAATAATGTCTTTATTACTTTTATTGAATGCAGGGTTTAAAAAAATTAAAACTCAATTTTAGTTCAAAAAAAAAAAAAAAAACTTAAGCAAATTGTCCTGATGGCCTTAAAAGATAAAATTAAACACAGGGAACTATTTCCCCATGCAGGGTTCAATTAATTTGTGCCACAAGATGTATTCTTGGCTGCTAATATAAATAACCTCCAGAGGAGATGAACAAATTCATGGTGTGGAATCTATCAATGGCTATTAACTTTGATGGCTGGGTGCTGTCTCCTGACGGTGAATCCACCCATCTTCCTCTAGCTTCCAGTAATTATGATTTGACATTCCAGACCGGGATGGAATAATATACTAAACATCTAGTGTACTTTTGGGGTCAAAGCGGGGGATCAGCAAATTATCAAAGAAAGAGATCCATTAATTCCTGAGCTATTTTGCATCTCTAGAGCAGGACCAAGGACAGCATCAACAAAACACATACCGGTAATTAAATGACCATTATTTAGAATAGTATAAAATGAGCTGGAAGGGACCTTGGAGGTCTTCTAGTCCAGCTCCCTGCTCAAGAAGGAGAACCCATACCCGTGATGGTGAACCTATGGCACGCATGCCACAGGTGGCACACGGAGCCATCTCTGTGGACACGCGAGCCATTGCCCTAGGTCACCCCCACCGCGCATGCGCGCGCTGGCCAGCTGATTTTTGGCTGGCCCCGCCGATGCCGCCCCTCCCCTCCAAGGAGTCTCCACACAGCCCGTTTTGGATGCCAGGTAAGTACAGGGCTCGCGCGGAGGTTCTGGGAGGGCGAAAAATGGGCCTTCAGGAAGTCTGAAAATGGGCCGTTTCCAGCCTCCAGAGGGCCTGAGGAGGCTGTTTTTGCCCTCCCCAGGCTCCATGAAAGCTTCCGGAGCCTGGAGAGGGCAAAAAACAGGCCTATCGGAAGTCAGGAAATGGGCCATTTCTAGCCTCCAGAAGCTTCAGGGAGGCCTGCTAGGCCCAAAATTGGTGTGTGTGTGTGTGGGTGTGTGGTGCGCGCATGTGCGAGGGGCGCAGGAGGTTCCTGCGTGCATGTGCAGGAGTCGGGGCAGTGCGGGAGGTCAGGGCGCATGGGGGGCATTTCATTATGGGTATCGGCACAGGCGCACACGACACACACACACCCGGCAGTCCTTCCACTTTTGGCACGCGACGGCAAAAAGGTTTGCCATCACTGACCTATACCATTTCAGAGAAGTGTCTGTCTAGTCCCTTCTTAAAAACCTCCCACAATTTCCGGAGGCCAGCTGTTCCACTGGTTCATTGTCCTCACTGTTAGGAAGTTTCTCCTTAATTCCAGGTTGCTTTTCTCTTTGATTAGTTTCCAACCACTGTTTCTTGTCCTGCCTTCTGGTGCTTTGGAGAATAATTTGACCCCCTCTTCTTTGTGGCAGCCCCTCAGATACTGGAATACTGCTATCATGTCACCCCTAATTCTTCTTTTCTTTAGACTAGCCAAACCCAGATCCTGCAGCCATTCTTCCTATGTTTTAATCTCCAGGCCTTTGATCATCTTAGTTGCTTTTCTGTGAACTTTTTCAAAAGTCTCCACTTATATCAAGCAGAGTCCAACCCGTGACCCGTAGGCCACACACAGCCCTGGACAGCTACTAATATGGTCCCATAAGATAATAAAATATTTTTTAAAAAAATAAAGGAGACTTGTTTTTACATAGATTTGCTATATTAAATATTTTATCATTGGCTTGGTTTCACTATTAGTTGATGAAGCACTGCAGCTGCTGCTTATGCTTTTTTACTTTGTAGATGTTTTTATTGTGTTATTGTCTTTTCAATTGTTTTAATTATAAGTTGTGATTAGAACTGGAAGCCACCCAGAATCGCTTGTTTGAGTTGGGCGGTTATAGATATTGAATAAATAAAATAAAGTAAAATAAACTAAGAATAAGAATAAAAGAAAAGACAGTTACAATCAAATAAAATAAATAAAATAATAAATACAATGGTAAAATAAAATAAATAAAATAAGATAAACAAGAAACAAAATAAAATAATAAATAAGATAAGATAAACAAGAAATGAAATAAAATAATAAATAAAATAATATAAATAAAATGATGAAATCAAATCAAATCAAATTAAATATATGTGACCCAAGACAATTCCTCTTCACTCAGTACAACCCAGGCAAGCCAAAAGGTTGGACAACCATGATTTAGGTAAAGGTAAATGTTCCCCTCGCACATATGTGCTAGTCATTCCTGACTCTAGGGGGCGGTGCACATCTCCGTTTCAAAGCCGAAGAGCCAGCACTGTCCAAAGACATCTCTGTGGTCATGTGGCCGGCATGACTAAATGCCAAAGGCGCACGGAACGTTGTTACCTTCCCACCAAAGGTGGTCCCTATTTTCCTACTTGCATTTTTTATGTAGTTTCGAACTGCTAGGTTGGCAGAAGCTGGGACAAGTAACGGGAGCTCACCCATTACGCGGCCCCAGGGATTCAAACCGCTGAACTGCCGACTTTTCGATCGACAAGCTCAGCGTCTTAGCCACTGTGCCACTGCGTCTAAACCATGATTTAGATGGACAATTATGGAACAGTGGCAGGAAACAGAATGCTCAAGTAAGGAAACCTCTCCCCATCATGTGTTTAGCCAAAGATGAAAGACTGCTTGATCTTAGTTATGGAGGATCTCACCCGCTTCATGTGATCATTGAGGGCCAGCCTCATGCCATTGCTCTTGCTCAACATCTCGCAAGACATGAGGGAGTAGAAGACCCCAGTGCAGGCCAAAGGCAGGCAGAAGTAAAATCCAAAGAGCCACCAGTCTTTCACATCCTTGTAAAACTGTAGAAAGAGGATAAGAAAGAAACAACTTTGAGGAATGAAATGCACCACCGAGCTCACTCGCGTGCAGAAATTGGAATTACTGTGTTTCCCCGAAAACAAGCCCTTCTCGAAAATAAGCCCTTCTCGAAAATAAGCCCTCCCCTGAAAATAAGCCCTCCCCTGAAAGTAAGCCCTCCCCCATAAATAAGCCCTTCCTGAAAATATTTAACTGCATGCACAGCCGGTCCCCGCCATTTCCTCTGGTTAGGGAGACAGAGCTAGAAATCAGGTAAGACGGCAAGAGGTGCCGTCTGTGGGGCAAGGCTGAGGGAGAGAAGGGGAGAGGAGAGGCTTCTGTGGGGCAAGGTTGAGGGAGAGAAGGGGAGAGGAGAGGCTTCTGTGGGGCAAGGCTGAGGGAGAGAAGGGGAGAGGAGAGGCTTCTGTGGGGCAAGGCTGAGGGAGAGAAGGGGAGAGGAGAGGCTTCTGTGGGGCAAGGCTGAGGGAGAGAAGGGGAGAGGAGTGGCTTCTGTGGGACAAGGCTGAGGGAGAAGGGGAGAGGAGAGGCTTCTGTGGGGCGAGGCTGAGGGAGAGAAGGGGAGAGGAGAGGCTTCTGTGGGGCAAGGTTGAGGGAGAGAAGGGGAGAGGAGAGGCTTCTGTGGGGCGAGGCTGAGGGAGAGAAGGGGAGAGGAGAGGCTTCTGTGGGGCAAGGTTGAGGGAGAGAAGGGGAGAGGAGAGGCTTCTGTGGGACAAGGCTGAGGGAGAAGGGGAGAGGAGAGGCTTCTGTGGGACAAGGCTGAGGGAGAGAAGGGGAGAAGAGAGGCCGATCATAACTACTCATTAATTTTCAAGCTGTAAGTGTCAATTTATCAAGCCCGATCACATAGTTTCATAACAGAGCATGGGTATTCAGCTAGTTATTGCATATAAAGAAGTTTCTTCTATAAACAGATCCTGCTGAATTATTTACTTGTGTGCTGGTTGGATTGCTGCAGACTCTGACAAACCCACCGTCATAAAGCTGGACTTTTGCTGAGGGGCCAGCAAGCAAACCCAATGGGTCTGTTCACGGTAATCCAGTTCCACCAAGTCGAAAGCAAGGGCTTCTGGGATAGCCAGGATGATGGCCACAGCCCAAATGAAGGTCACTTCCACCGCCTTCCACAAGGGGATTCCAATGCCCTGGATGCGGCTCCAGGAAGCCACAGCTCGGTACCTAGAAGGGAAACGAAGGAGACGCTATTTGCAAGCGGAAAAGATTATTCAGTAAAAACAAACGGGAAATGCTCCGAAGAGTTTATTACCTACCGGTCTATGCTGAGAGCACAAAGGCTGAGGACAGTGATGCCGACAGAGGCCTTCTGTATGAATGGCACCAGTTTACAGATCTGCACCCCGAAAGGCCAATCTTCTGCAAGAAGCTGGGAAGAAAAACAAAGGAGAGGAACCTCAACATTAGTTCTCCATAATGAGACTTACTTCGACTGCAGGAACATTTCATGCCTGAGATTTTGTCCCATTGCAGAGAAAATGCAAGTGATTAGAGATATCATCAGTGGTGAAGCCCAATTTTTTTTTCCTACCAGTTCTGTGGGCGTGGCTTGGTAGGCATGGTGTGGCTTGGTGGACGTGGCTTGGTGGGCGTGACAGGGGAAGGATACTGCAAAATCCCCATTTCCACCCCACTCCTGGGGGAAGGATACTGGAAAATCCCCATTCCCACCCTACTCTGGGGCCAGCCAGAGCTGGTATTTGCCAGTTTTCCGAACTACTCAAAATTTCTGCTACCGGTTCTTCAAACTGCTCAAAATTTCTGCTACTGGTTCTCCAGAACCTGTCAGAACCTGCTGGATTTCACCCCTGGATATCACACAGCTGAATGGGGAGGGGGAGGACCCATAAATAAATGTCCAATGATCACATAAGAATGTGAGATGGGATGGACAAAATTTGCAGTCCTATCAGTAGTTTCGATCAATGTCCCATAAGAATTTACTTACGGGACCGCCTACTACCACCAATAGCCTCCCACCGGCCAGTACGCTCTCATAGAGAGGGACTCCTCCGGGTGCCGTCAGCCAAACAATGTCGGCTGGCGACCCCTAGGGGGAGAGCCTTCTCTGTGGGGGCACCTACCGTCTGGAATGAGCTCCCCCCAGAGATACGGAGGATCCCGGATCTGCGCACCTTCCGCCGCGCTGTGAAGACTCTTTTATTCCATCAAGCAGGCTTGGCCTAATCTCCTCCCTCTTTTAATATATATAATTTTTAATATATAAATTTTAAATCTGTTCTTAAATTATTGGGGTGTTTTAATTTGTCTGGGCCAAAATGATTTAATTTGATTTTAACTGGTTTTTTAAATTTTTGTATTTATGTATTTTATTGCTTGGCTGTTCACCGCCCTGAGTCCTTCAGGAGTAGGGCGGTATACAAATCAAATAAATAGAAATAGAAATAGAAATAGAATTGTACAGTACACCGCTTTGAATACGGTGATTTACAGTAGTGGCCAAAACTGTGGAAACTTTTTGGGAAAAGTGTATTTTTGAGGTTTGATGGCTAATAACATTACTTTTTGGGGGGAGGGAGTTTCAAGATAATCCTATTCCACTGCTGGAATGGCCTGGGAATAGCCCAGACCTTAATCCAATTGAAAATCTATGGAGCCGACTAAAGAAACTTGCTAGTCAGAAGCGACCCAGCAATAAAACCCAGTTAATAGAAGCAATCCTTCAATCTTGGTTTCACATTAGAACAGCTGCAGAACTCAAAGACTTGGTTCACTCCATGGAAGACCTTGTAAGGCCGTAATTCATGCTAAAGGTTACCCCACGAAGTATTAACTGACATGCTGATCATTTTTGTATATCTCATTTTTTTCTACCTGTTTCAGTTTTCTTCTTTATACTGTAACTGCTATTCTAATAACAAATCCTTCATAAAAGTTATTGCATTACATTCTTGATTAAATTATCTTTCCGTTGATATATAATTTTATGGTACTACTCAAAAAAAAAAAGTGGTGTTATTAGCTAGTTTTAGAAAATACACTTTTCCCAAAAGGTTTCCACAATTTTGGCCACTACTGTAGGTTGAAATGACAACTAGTATTCTAGTAAAATCAGTTAAGTTTCTTTCAAGCCTGCTGACTTACTTCTTAGTTTATTTATTTTTATCCCGCCTTTATTATTGGTATAAATAACTCAAGGCAGTTATTTATCTAACTTATCTAACAGAACTTCCTCCTTTTAACCCCACCACAACAATCCATTGAGATGGGTTGAGAATTGGAAGAGAAGAATTGGTCCAAGGTCACCCAGCTAGCTTTCATGTCTAAGGTAGAACTAGAACTCAGTCTCCTGGTTTCTAGCCTGGTGCTTTAACCGCTAAGTCAAACTGGTTCTGACTTTATGGACATATCCACATAATTTTCTTGGCAGTACAGAAGTAGCTTTCTCTTACTTTCCCAGATAAACTTTTGACTTCCCTAATGTAACTCACAGTCCTGGTATTTCCTGAAGTTGCCTTATCCAGGAACAAAGTAGGCCTGATGTGGTTTGTTTCATTGCTTAGACCAAGTTAGCCATTTCTTACCATCTGCTAAGTAAGATAACCCATTGGTTGCAATGCAACAATTTCTAGCATCTCTAGACCTTAACTGGAGCTCTGAGATCATTGTTAATCTAGAAATCTTTAATTACTCATCCCTGATTTTCATAAGACCTGGGACAATAATTTTCCAACTGCAGCTCAGTTGAAGGTCTGTTGAAAAGATCAACCTGATTAAAGTACCATGATTGATCATTAGGCTCTAGTCAATAAATAAATAAAGAAAGAAAGAAGGGATTGGAGTTGAGACTGAAATGAATGCAAAATAAAACAACTACAAATATCACAGAAACAGGGCGAACTATTTGTTGAAATGGGTTGAAAGAAGCAGTCCTTTTGAGATGACGTCCTTCAAGAGTGGAGATTATGTTCCAGTCAATTTCCTAGATGGCTTTAGGAGAACAGTGGGGCCACCAGGTCATTGTCTTACAAGTTAATTATCTAGCCATGGTTGGAGGAGCAGAATTCGGATATCCATGCTTATTATTTCACTGATTTGAAAAAAAAATATTGTAATTCAGGGGTGTCAAACTCGATTTCATTGAGGGCCGCATCAGGGTTGTGTTTGACCTCGGGGGGATGGGGTGGGCATGGCCAGCTCGACGTCACTCGTGTCAGAGGCGCCTGTTGTGGCCTGAGCACTCTGTCAGTGAAATCAGCCTCCTGAGCTCTGTTTCCAGCTCCAACGGCCTCCTGCAACTCTCTGCCAGTGAAAATGAAGCTTGCAAGGCCACCAGCGGCCCTCCTGAGCTCCATTTTTGGTGGCAGAGACGCTGCAGGCCAGGCCTTCGCTGTTCCAGGGCCGGATCTAAGCACCCCACGGGCCGTGGCCCTGCGGATCTACACCCCTGTTGTAATTTAAGCAAGTCCTTCTATAAGTGGAGAGCCTTCCTCCAAATTCAACTTGGACTTAAATCCCGAAGTCCTACACAGAGATAGCAACAACACTCCACGTGAACTACTCTGCTGCCCATGGGGATAATAACTCTAACTTAACTTATGGGCTACAGAACTATCTTTCCTAAACAGATCCTGCCAATTCTAGCCAAGAGAGAATGTTGATGGAGGTCCCTAAGAGGTATACACTCTGAGAAATCCTTCATTTAATTGCCTCCACCCTGTGAAATTGGACAGCACAGATGGCTCAGTGGTTTTAAGATGCTGAGCTTGTTGGCTGGAAAGCTACATGACGGGGTGACCTCCCATTCTCATCCCAGCAAATGAACCTAACAGTTCAAAAGCATGCAAATGCGAGTAGATAAATAGGTACCACTTTGGTGGGTCACAGCACTCCGTGATGTCATACTGGCCACATGACCACAGAAATCTCTTTAAACAGTGCTGGCTCAACCCTAACCCTAACCCTAACACTAAACCTTACCCTATCCCTAATTCTAACCTTAACTCTTGAAACGACTAGTAGTCAAGGCAGATATTAAAATCTGCAGGGACTCCTTTACTTTTACCTACTCAAATATCTCTCAAGGAATACTTTCCTTGAGAGATATCTAAAGCACCTCTAACCAGAAGGGGGGTTTTCAGCAGGTTCTGACCAGTTCTAGAGAACCGTTAGTTGAAATTTTGAGAAGTTCGGAGAACCGGTAGTAAAAATTCTGACTGGCCCCACCCCCATCTATTCTCTGCCTCCCAAGTCCCAGTTGACTGAGAGGAAATGGGGATTTTGCAGTAACCTTCCCCTGCCGCACCCACCAATCCACGCCCACCAAGCATGCCACGCCCACCAAGCCACACCCACAGAACCAGTAGTAAAAAATTTCAAAACCCACCACTGCCCCTAACCTAGTTGTCAAGTTTCCAAAAGATGCCCTAATTAATTCACGAGCCATGATCCAAACTTCAAAGGAAATATAGCCATTTATTAGGAGCAACATTCCGGCAATACTCGGATGCAGTTAGGACTGATCCCACGTAGATTTACGTTCCCCTATGACCCTGTCTCTCCCCTCCTCTCTGGCCATGTCATAAATCACATTCTCCAATTACCCACTTTGGCTGGCTGTGAAACCTAACACCCTCCTTCTGATTGCGGTCAGAAAGAATGTATGGAATTCACTTCAGTTCTCCCTCCCTCCTGCTCATGGCAACTTGAAAGCTTTGCAAGTTGACACTAGTAACATCCCGCAAAATTGTGAAGATTATTCTGTAAGCATTAATGGCAGTTGGGCTGTCTTGCAAATTGGTGTTTTAATGGATGTTTCTTTCTTTTCTTGTTTTAATGCTGTGCGAGATTGGATGGTAGTCCTTTGCTTAAACTGATTTTTTTTAAATAATTGTAGACTGCCAGGAGTCTGAAATCATGTGGTATACAAATTGATGTATAAATAAATGAGCCATTGAGGTTAGACTGAGAAGTATTTGTAATACGTGGAATGGCTCCAAATAAAGCTTATGATAAGGTGAATGAGGAATGAGTAAAGAACCCCAGATCTAATAAGTGTAAACAGGATTTAGGAAGACTCAATAAGTGTTTGTTTCCTTCTTTAAAAACTCCGTGTAAATTACATTAAGAAATGTTTACTGTAGGAATCATTAAAGACTGCTTTGTTTTAGATTTAACTGAAAGTAGAATTTTCTGGTGGCTCATTGGCTAATACACTGAGCTTGTTGCTCAAAAAGCTCAGCGGTTCGAATCCCTAGTAGAAGTCTCCTGTGTGAGCAGGGGGTTGGACTAGATGACCTCCAAGGTCCCTTCCAACTCGGTTACTGTTACTGTATGTGTTTTGGTTGATTTTTTTTTTTACTTGCTTGTGTGAAGAAATAACAACTGGAATAATTCAAGTAAAGAGACAAAAAAAAATATTGACCGTTGTCATAGTCTATTGAGTAACGAAAAATATTTTTTTTCCTCTTTGTTTTATGTTTTGAACCCATCGTTCAAATTTCAGAACCGTAGTTTTTCCACACTAAAGGTTACGGTCTTGTGATTCACTGGTGGGTTGAAAGACGGATTACGAGGATTATCCCAATTTGGAAATCTTGATGACCTTCTAACTGTACTTCCACAGCTAGAATATGCTTGGAACTTGCACTGTATATCGGACCTAAATACAATTGAGAGAGTCCAGAGATATTTTACAAGAAGAGTCCTCCATTTCTCTACCCGCAATAAAATACCTTATGCCACCAGGCTCCAAATTTTATTTTATTTTTTTAATTTGATTTATATGCCGCCCTTCTCCGGAGACTCAGGGCGGCTTACAATGCTTTTTTAAGCAATAGCCTTCATACTTTTGTATATTTATACAAAGTCAGCTTATTGCCCCCACAAACTGGGTCCTCAATTTACCTACCTTAGAAAGGATGGAAGGCTGAGTCAACCTTGAGCCTGGCGACATTCGAACTAGCATTAATTGCAGGCAGCTGGATGATAATAACAGGCTATTAGTCTGCTGCACCACCAGGCGCAGACAATTTTGGGCTTAGACAATTTAGAACTACGCCGACTTCAGTCTGACCTAAGCATAGTACATAAAATTATCTGCCACAATGTCCTACCTGTCAATGACTACTTCAGCTTCAACCACAACAATACACGAGCACACAATAGATACAAACTTAAGGTAAACCGCTTCAAACTCGATTGCAGAAAATACGACTTCAGCAACAGAGTGGTCAATGCCTGGAATGCACTACCTGACTCTGTGGTTTCTTCCCGAAACCCCCATAACTTTAACCTTAGATTGTCTACTGTTGACCTCACCCCATTCCTAAGAGGTCTGTAAGGGGTGTGCATAAGTGCATCAACATGCCTACCATCCCTGTCCCACTGTCAAGAGCCTTGATAGTACAGGGGTTTAGTGCACCCTGTTATTAACACAGCTGCCTGCAATTTCTGCTGGTTCGAATCTCTCCAAGGCTCAAGGTTGACTCAGCCTTCCATCCTTTCTAAGGTAGGTGAAATGAGGACCCAGTTTGTGGGGGCAATAAGCTGACTTTGTATAAAATATACAAAAGAATGAAGGCTATTGCTTAACTCATTGTAAGCCGCCCTGAGTCTCCGGAGAAGGGCGGCATATAAATCAAATTTAAAAAAAAAAAAAAAAAACTGTCCCCATTTACTTGTACTCATTCCTTGTTCATGTCCATGTTTATACTTATACCTGTCGTACGTCAGGACACTCTCAATGCTGCTGCGATAGTAGGACAGAAGTAGATGCTGAGATAGATTTATCTTCCTGAGCATTCTCAGGAAGTACAATCTCTTCTGTGCCTTCTTCACAAGCATTATCCTTCTACATGCATGTTTTCTGCTCTGTGAAGTTGGTAGTTTAGTTTAGTTTAGTTTAGTTTAGTTTAGTTTAGTTTAGTTTAGTTTAGTTTAGTTTAGTTTATTGTCATTGCACATGGTACAAAGAAATTAAATGCCGTCTTCAGTGTACATTATAACTATAAAAAGCACAAACATACATCCTTTGCATTCTATATAATTGAAATTGAAAACGCGATATTGCACTATACCGTAGAATTCAATATGGTTATTGCTCTGGGATAGAAGCTGTTTTTTCAGCCTATTTGTCCTTGTTTTATTATCCTGTACTGTCTGCCAGATGGTAATAGTTGGTTGGTTGGTTGGTTGGTTCTCTCCTTGGTTAATTTCCTTCCATTGGTTCTTGTCCTGCTTTCAGGTGCTTTAGAGAACAGGTTGACTGCCTCTTCTTTGTGGCAGTCCCTCAAATATTGGAACACTGCTATTATGTCACCCCTAATCAATGTTCTCTATCCTGTGATAACCCTTTAAGTAGTGGAAGATGACTATTAGATCTCCTCTAAGCCTTTTCTTCATTAGGCTAGACATTCACATCCCTTTCTTTCTGTTGGACTGTACCAGGGATGGGTTCTACTTACCTTTACTACCGGTTCGCAATGGGATCGCTGATGACGACATCCGGGGCAGTGGCAGGGCCTCCCGCTGGTTTTATTACCGGTTCTTGTGAACCGGTCTGAACCGGGGGCAACCCACCACTGGACTGTACCATTTCAAACTATAAGTCCCAGAAGCAGCAGAACTTGCCAGGTTAGATGGCCTGTTCTCTGAAAAGGACCATTGGCATCCCTGCTATTCAGACAAATTTTCAACTGCCTTTATAACATCTGATCAACTTCTGGCTGTTGAGCTACAGAACGATAACTAACAATTACTTGACATCAGGGATGAGATTGGGGAATTTTCTGTAGCTACTTACATGGATGGTGCCAATTTCTAGGGACTCTTCCTGGCTACATCCCAAGCAGATGCATCTTTTTACATCATGCATGTGCTACTATTATATTATACCAACCTTATATTTGAGCATCTGTTGACTTCATCTCATTGATCAATCAAGTGGAGCTGGCTTTGAAAGGAAGGGGTCATAGCAACGTGATAAGCCCAGTTGAATAGCAATGGTAAGTTATAAGTAGATGAATAAAATGAATAAATACCTTATAGACATTTACGGGCAAAGCAATGAGGATGTAGAAGAGGTCTCCAAGAGCAAGGCTGGCAATGAGGACGTTGGGCCCATTTCTCATGCACTTATTCTTATAGATGATCCTTAGCAGGGTGGAATTTCCAATGATGCCCACTATGAAGATAGTACAAGAGACAAATGTGTTGATGTATTTGAAGGCTTCTCGGATTTCTGTTCGCTTCGTACACATGACTGGTAGAGGAGCTTGTGGGATGGCATTTCCAGAAAAGTCCTTTGACTTGTTGGAGGGGACTCTATGATCTGGATGGATAATTTTGAAAGTTGGATCTTCTCCCAGAATCTCCAAAGATATGGTGCTGTCTTTGAAGCTGTTGGCCGTCTGGCTGGAGACACCCAAGATCAGGCAGGAGGCCAACACTAGAGCAGTGAGATGTCTACCCATGGGGAAGCCAAGGTCAAAAACCCACACAGTTTTGTGTGTGTTGAGCATTGCACTGTTAGCGATGTCTCCTAAAATGTCCTATTCTCATCTGCAGGTGGAAGACACTTACAAGGATCTGGATAACAAGAGAGAAAACAAAAAAGTGATATTAATATAAGCATGATTTTCTTTTCATTTGATTATTGTGCATAGAGGATAAGGATAGGCAATCCACGGAACCCATGTCTAAGTGGATCTCAGAGACTCTTCTACAATTGCCATAGAAATTTGCCATTAAAATTGATGAATTAAACCCTAGAGTTGCAGATAAATAGGTATCTGCTTCTGTAACTTCTAGAAGACAAGAAGTAAACTCAAAAGATAGAACATGTGGCATTCCAAGTTAAAAGGAAAATGTTAGAATTGACAGATGGCAAGGTGATGTTTAAGGTTCCTGGAGCAAATAGGAAGCTGGGCACGCACCATCTTACAAGTGTCATTTCCACCTCTTGATAGACTAGACCCTCATGGATCTACTGATGGAAACTACGTAAGATTTGGGGAAGAACTAAAGCCCTTCCCTCCAATGTCACTAGGAGCATCTCTTGTACCAATGAAAGTGGAAGCGAGACAATAGTATTGTTATAGAATAGAATAGAATAGAATAGAATAGAATAGAATAGAATAGAATAGAATAGAATAGAATAGAATAGAATTCTTTATTGGCCAAGTGTGATTGGACACACAAGGAATTTGTCTTTGGTGCATAAGCTCTCAGTGTACATAAAAGACAAGATACATTCATCAAGATTTATAAGGTACAATATTTAATGATAGTCTTAGGGTACAAATAAGCAATCAAATCATACTAGGAAACAATCAATATAAATTGTAAGGATACAGCAACAAGTTACAGTCATACGGTCGTAAGTGGGAGGAGCGATGAGAAGAATAATAGTAATAATAATGCAGACTTAGTGAATAGTTTGACAGCGTTGAGGGAATTATTTGGGAAAAGTGTATTTTGGAGGTTCGATGGCTAATAACACCACTTTTTTTTTGGAGTTTCAAGATAATCCTATTCCACTGCTGGAATGGCTTGGGAATAGCCCAGACCTTCACTCAATTGAAAATCTAGGGAGCCGACTAAAGAAACTTGCTAGTCAGAAGCGACCCAGCAATAAAACCCAGTTAGTAGAAGCCATCATTCTACCTTGGTTTCACATTAGAACAGCTGCAGAACTAAAAGACTTGGTTCGCTCCATGGGAAGACGTTGTAAGGCCGTCATTCATGCTAAATACCCAATGAAGTATTAACTGACATGGTGATCATTTTTGTGTATCTCATTTTTTTCTACGTGTTTCACTTTTCTTCTTTATACTGTAACTGCTATTCTAATAGCAAATCATTCATAAAGGTTATTGCATTGCATTCTTGATTAAATTATCTTTCCATTGATATATAATTTTATGGTACTACTAAAAAAAAAAAGTGGTGTTATTAGCTAGTTTTAGAAAATACACTTTTCCCAAAAGGTTTCCACAATTTTGGCCACTACTGTAGGTTGAAATGACAACTAGTATTCTAGTAAAATCAGTTAAGTTTCTTTCAAGCCTGCTGACTTACTTCTTAGTTTATTTATTTTTATCCCGCCTTTATTATTGGTATAAATAACTCAAGGCAGATATTTATCTAACTTATCTAACATAACTTCCTCCTTTTAACCCCACCACAACAATCCATTGAGATGGGTTGAGAATTGGAAGAGAAGAATTGGTCCAAGGTCACCCAGGTAGCTTTCATGTCTAAGGTAGAACTAGAACTCACAATCTCCTGGTTTCTAGCCTGGTGCCTTAACCGCTAAGTCAAACCGGTTCTGACTTTATGGACACATCCACATAATTTTCTTGGCAGTACATAACATTTTCCCAAAAGGTTTCCACAATTTTGGCCACTACTGTAGTGCACACAGGAGGCCGAAAAAGATTTAGCTATACCAGAAGCTGAACTTTCTACGCAGCTCTTCTATAGACACAATCCTCGTGCTGTGGTTTAATGGCAAATTAGTGCAGAATCGCTCCCTCCTTGCCCGTCAATGGACGGTGACCTGTCATCATTCTGGAAAGACAAGCTTCCCTGGGGCAACGGAGCTTGTGATCTGAAATAGCAGGAGCACGAGGTTTCTCATGAAAGGAAGAAGCTGGCTGGGCTCTCCAAGAAAGAAGAGTTGGGTTAAGATTAGTAGTGTTATTAGCTAGTTTTAGAAAATATACTTTTCCCAAAAGGTTTCCATAATTTTGGCGATGACTGTATCTATTTATAGCTTGTAAATATAGGATCCAGCTCTCACCCATTTGTGTTCCCCAATTGTTTAAACCTAGCTTTCACTGTGTATACCTCAAAAATGTAAGATGAAGAAAGAATATGAGATCAATGCAATTTACAAAGAAGCATCCCCCTCCAATACAGCTCATCTGTCTGGAACCCGCACTGCATATCGGACATAAATACAATCGAGAGAGTCCAGAGATATTTCACAAGAAGAGTCCTCCATTCCTCTACCTGCAATAAAATATCTTATGCCACCAGGCTCCAAATTTTGGGCTTAGACAATTTAGAACTATGTCGACTTCAGTCTGACCTAAGCATAGTACATAAAATTATCTGCCACAATGTCCTACCTGTCAATGACTACTTCAGCTTCAACCACAACAATACACGAGCAAATAATAGATACAAACTCAAGGTCAACCGCTTCAAGCTCGATTGCAGAAAATACGACTTCAGTAACAGAGTGGTCAATGCCTGGAATGCACTACCTGACTCTGTAGTTTCTTCCCCAAATCCCCAAAACTTTAACCTTAAGCTGTCTACTGTTGACTTCACCCATTCCTAAGAGGTCTGTAAGGGGTGTGCATAAGCGCACCAGCGTGCCTACCGTCCCTGTCCTAATGTCCCTTTTTATTCGTATCCATTTCATGTATCCATAATCATTTTTATATTTACATCTGTTATCTTATATATGCTTGACAAATAAAATAAATAAGTAAATAAAATAAAAATAAGATGCATGGGCTTCCACATCATAAATTCCTCAGCCCACCCAGTGGCTGGGGAATTCCTAGATGTTAAAAGTCCACACATTTTGAAGTTGCCAATGTTGAAAAATACTGCTCTAATCATTTTCTCCAGATTCATCTGCTCTGTCTCTTCCTTTCTTCCTTTAATTCTGGACAACTTCCCCCCACTATTTTGAGAATAGGCATCTCTAAACAATCCCTGTTGTACACATGCTCCAAAAATGATGGTCCAGATATCACCAAAACATGGATCACCAAAACATACATCCAAAATCTATTAACAACCATTTGTCATCGTCATCTTCATTGCATTGGAACCATAGCGAGATTCCATTTTTTCCTGATGCATACAACTTGTTTATGTTTGAATTCCCATTTTATTACCTTGGTCGACCGGTCAAAGGAAGGAATAATCCTTGTGTTGTGGTCCTACACTCCAGATTTCCCTTTCACCAAAATTAGTTCTTGCGGTGCCGCTTGCTGGTTAGAGGTGTTTAGAACCAAGAGCTTCCTAAATCTTGGTGCCACAAAGAAGATGCAGCCGGAGATGCTAAATTCAGTTGATTGAAATCGTCCGTCAAGGATGAACAGTTCTTATTTAGGGGCTACAGCCAATAACACGAGACCAAGGAGCAGAGGAAATTGGATGGACAGAGTAGGTTTTGTCATGTGGGAGGAGGAGAAGAAGAACAGAAATAAGTTGTATGCTTCAGGCAAGGGGAAGGTGGAGGAGGGAGCAGTTATGGTCAGAGGGATCTCATGTTCAAGAAGCAGATCCCAAAATGCAAGCTCATCTGATTTTCAGCAATGGGATTATTGATACATGTTTTGTCTCTCAACGTTTCAATCGGGATCTTTGTTATTGTTGTCTTCTGATAAAAGAGGAAGAGTTGTTTTGCTCATGAGATGTCATGGGGACAATAGGACAGGCATGATAAGCGTACCAGCGTGCCTACCGTCCCTATCCTACTGTTCCCATTTATATGTAATCATTCTATGTGTTTATGGCTATGTTTTGCCTATTTATATCCTTTTTCCCCCCCCCTTTTTTTCCGAACAATTTTTTTAAATTTTTTTTAACACACATAAACATACAAAAATCTTTTCGGAACGAGCCATTGATCTGGTCATAAGTAGGTACAATTACCAATTCCTCTTTAACAAAAGCTTTTCCCAAATCCCCGCTAATTACCATAAAAAAAAAAGGAAAAAAGAAAAAAAAATTCCTAACATATCATTTTACACAAATTAATTACCTTCTATTATTTCACCACAAATTTTAATTTTCAAATAACACAACTTAATTTTCTCTAACATTATTACCCTAAATTCTAGCTAAAAAAAGAAAAAAATTCTTAAAACCCATTACACTAATCTTAAAATCCTTAATTCAATATCATTTCAATTTCTTTTCCTTTTAACATGGATGGATATATCTTAAAGGCATAAATCAACAAAGTATTTATGCAGTATTTTAACTGTTAGCATTTATCATCTTCATTTTACTATTTATCTCAGCTTAATCTTTTTAATCACAACATAATTATTTCATTATTAATATCAATTCCAGCATGGTCATCTTTATTTCTAAAAGTTTATCCCAGTATATAATCTTCCTCTTAATCATCCTCTTTTGGCTGTTAATCACAGCATAGTCTTCTTAGGTTTTACTGTTATTCCCAGTATAATCATCATTTTTGCTGTCAACCCCAGCATAATTATTTTTGTCTTTACTGTTATTCCCAGTATAATCATCTTGTTTTGCTGTCAAACCCAGCATAATTTTCTTAATATTTTACTATTACACCCAGTATAATTCTCTATGTTTTGCTGCTTATCCCAGCATAATCACCCCTTTTTTAAAATTATACCATCCATCAATACATTACTTGTTAATATTCAATCACATTATCATTAACATTTTTATAACAATTTAACAATGAGGCTTAATTCTTACTCCAAACACTTCCTTATATAAATTAGTAAATTTCTGTTAATATATTCTATTCCTCTCATATTCTTACTTTTTTCTTTATTTCAGCTTTTTACATATTATATCAAATTTTTCTCATATTCATATTCATTTTTATTAATTTATAAAAACCTCCTTCTTATTATTACTGTCCATCTATACATTGCTTTATTTTTAATCACATTGTTTCTATCTTCTTTTTTCCAGCCGTGTGTATGTCACTCCTTTCCTTGTCTGTAACATATATTCCATTTCAGTTTCAATGTTCACAGTTTTATTCTCCATATATCAATTTAGATCTTTTTCTTACTTCTATTTCAAACAAATCACATCAGTTTTCTTCTTTTGTTCCTGCACCATTTAACTTCTTTTGTTCCTGCGCCAATTAGCCCAATTATAAGAGTTCCATCATACTTTCCCTTTTTTTTCAACAAAGTCAAATTGTCTGCAGACAAAGAAAAAACAGCTCCATCTCCAAAATCCCGCGGTTGTTATCTGTTCCCAAAAAAGAAATCAGTTACAATGTTTCTTTTTAGACCAGAAGGTGTCCCTCTACAATCGACAATTTCCTTTAGTCATGCAAATCGCCATTTTGTTTCAATTTCATAACTTCACATTGGCGACAGGAAGGGGATCCGGCCATTAAAACACTCTGCTAGCTCCATTCAGTTGCCCAGACTCCACCCTGCAAGGGTTTATGGAGTCATTAAAAGATGTGATATCTGGCGTGTTGTGTTCCAAGTGACTATCTGTCTGTATTCGAAAGTCCCACAAGATCTTCACCTTCTCATTTTCTATAACTTTTTCCACTTTATGTTCCCATGACTTTTTGGATACAGGAAAGTCGTATTTTTTACATAATGACCAGTGAATTAATTTAGCACCTCGGTCATGTCTAGCTTTGTAATCAATTTGTGCGATTTTGCTGCATCCACATATTAAATGTGAAACAATCGACTGTGTTGTTGCAAAGTCGGCGGTTTGGATTGTCAGTAGATTTTTGTATCTTTGCTTTCATGGTATTAGTTTGTAGTGCTTGTTCTTGAGCAGCGAGTATTAAACCTTCCGTTCAGGGGTGGGTTCTAAATTTTTTTACTACTGGTTCTGTTGGCGTGGCTTATTTTGTGGATGTGGCTTGGAGGTCATGTGACTGGGTGGGCGCGGCTAGCTGGTCAGAGTCATTTCTGGAAGGTCCTCGCACTTACGACCAGTCCTCGCAATTACGGCCCGACTCATTTGTTTGCTTTTAACACTGATCAGCTGTAGGACGGCCCTTTGAAGCCCCGCAGCAAGAGTTTAAACAGTTTTTTTCCCTCTAGTCATCAGCTGGGACTCAGGAGGCAGCAATAGATTGGGGGTGGGACCAAATAAAAGGTAAGAATAATGTGGGTGGGTGAGTGGGGGAGGGCGGGGAGGGGAGGGGGAGAACTGGTTCAGTGACATCATATCGTCACCGCTACCAGCTCAGCCGAACCGGACCGAACCAGGAGGAACCTACCACTGCTTCTGTTTCTTTCTTGATGGTTCCCCTCTTAAGCCATGCCCATGTAAAGTTGTCATCATATTTTCCTTCAATGTTTTTCAAGTGCTGTCCATGCAAAGCTTTGGTTTTCCATCCATTTAATCTGTCATCCAGTTGCTTTTCCTTATATTCTGCCTTTGTTTCTGTTGTTTTTATAATGTTCTCCGTTTTCACAGCCTGCAGCAATTTTTCTGTACTTTGGTTCACATAATCATTCAAACTTTGTTTTTCTTCTTCTACAGTTGGATGGATTTGCAACAGTCCTCTGCCCCCTATTTTTCTTGGTAGACACCTGTCGATGTCACTTTGTGGAGATAAAGCGTGGTACATATTCAAAAGTTTGCGTGTTTTCCGGTCCAAGTTTTCCAGTTCAGCCAAAGTCCAGTTGATGATTCCAGCTGAGTAATGTATCACTAGAACTGCCCATGTATTAATGCCTCTAATTATGTTTCCAGCATTCAGCTTTGATTTTAATAGTTTGCGGATTCTCCTGATGTATTCCTTTTGCGTTGACTTTTTGACTTTTCCATTCAAGATGTTATCTGCTTCCAATATGCCTAGGTATTTGTAACCATCATCCTTTGCTAATGCTTTTACTATGTTTCCATTTTCCAGTTCTATTCCTTCTATTTTTTCTATTTTTCCTTGCTACATGGATAATATAGCACATTTTTCAAGACCAAAGTTCATTTTGATGTTGCTGCTCAACAGTTGAACTGTGTTGAGTATTGATTTAAATTCAATGGGGCTTTGTGCATACATTTTTAAGTCACCCATGTATAGTAGATGGTTTATCTTGCCATGTTGGCTTGAGATTTGGTATCCCAGTTTTGTGTTTCGTAGGATTATTGTCAGTGGAATTAATGCGATGTTGAACAGTAGTGGTGAAAGTGAGTCCCCCTGGAAGATTCCTTGTCTGATGTTGACTTCACCAATGTTCTCCCCATTTGCTGTTAGAACTGTTTTCCGTTTTTGCATATTTGCTTTTAAATATTTTGGCTGATTCCAAAGTTTTCCAGACAAGGGTTAATCCAGCTGTGGGGTAATGAGTCAAATGCCTTCTTGTAATCAATCCGTGCCATATTTAAATTCATTTTCCTTCGTTTTGCATTTTTTAGTACCATTTTGTCAATGAGCAGCTGATCTTTTGTTCCTCTTGATTTTTTATAATTTCCTTTTTGTTCTACTGGATACAAACTGTTTTCCATCAGATGACTGAATACTGAATTTGCCAGTATTCTTGTAAAAAGTTTGAATGTTGTTGGCAGACAAGTAATTGGGCGATAGTTGCTTGGCTCTGTGCCCTTTTCCGGATCTTTCATTATCAAGTATGTTCGACCAGCTGTTAACCATTCTTCGCTTGTTGCATTTTGAAGCATTTGATCAAATTGAGAGGCCCTGCAGTGATGGAGGCTGGTCAGGTGTTTTAGCCAGTATCCATGCAGTTCGTCCAGGCCAGGTGCACTCCAGTTCTTGACCACCTTTGCTTGTTTTGCCACCATGTCAGTTGTTATTACAATATTTTCCATTTTGTTTCGTGTTGGTTGTTGTTTATTTATTTATTTATTAAATTTATATCCCACCCTTCTCCCCGAAGGGACTGACGGCGGTGAACAGCCGAGAATTAAAATAACATGCAATATAAAAGTTAAAATAATTAAGAATAAATTAAATTAAATGGCCACCCCAATTTAAAACCCCTAGCAATACAATTAAAAAACCCCTAAAACCTATTCAGGCCAGGCCGGCTTGCTGAAATAAAAACGTCTTCAGGGCCTTACGGAAAGTACGGAGATCCGGAATCAGCCGTATTCCGGGAGGTAGCTCGTTCCAGAGGGCGGGTGCTCCCACAGAGAAGGCCCTCCCCCTGGGGGCCGCCAGCCGACATTGCTTGACCGACGGCACCCTGAAAAGGCCCTCTCTGTGAGAGCGTATTGGCCGGTGGGAGGTTATCGGTAGCAGCAGGCGGTCTCGTAAATACCCTGGCCCTAAGCCATGGAGTGCTTTAAAGGTGAGAACCAACACCTTGAAGCGCACCCGGAAGACCACCGGGAGCCAGTGCAGCTCGCGCAGGAGAGGTGTTATATGGGAGTGCCATGTTGCTCCCGTGATCACCCGTGCGGCCGCATTCTGGACCAGTTGGAGCCTCCGGGTGCTCCTCAAGGGGAGCCCCATGTAGAGAGCATTAGCGTAGTCCAGGCGAGAAGTGACGAGAGCATGAGTGATATGTTGAATATCTTTGATCCAGGAGGCAGTTGTGTTCCACTGGGTTTTCCCATAGTTCTTTCCAAAAGTTCAAAGTTTTTTCTTTACATAGGTGAACATTAGTTTGGACTCAGTTTTCATCAAGGGACCGGTAGAAGAGGTGTTGTTTTTTTCTGAACTGGACATTTTCACGACATTGTTTAATTCATCCTTCATATCTTTCAATTTTCTTTGCTGTTGCTATTACACGTTGTTTTAGTTCTTCCATGATTTCCGTTATAGTTCCATACTTATTGTTGTTGTTGTTGTTATTGTTATTATCATCATCATCATTTGAAATCAAGATGTTCAAAGATGAGAGGTAGTTTGGTGTAGTGGTTAAGGCCTCATGCTAAGAATCTGGGAGACCATGAGTTGTAGTCCTGTCTCGGATACAAAGTCAACGGTGAACCTGAGCCAGTTCATCTTGTTCAGTCCTAGGGAGAAGGCAATGGCAAATCAGTTCTGAAAAACCTTGCCAAGAAAACTGCAGAAAGTTGTCCAGACGATATGTGACAATCGGACACAATTGACCAAATGAAAAAAAAAAAATCAAAGATAGACCAAGGTGGATTAAAATGGATTAACAAATCCAAGAAAATTGGATGTTTTTCTTAGCATGTACAGCTTATGCTTTGAATTACTATTGATCTTAAGTAAAAAGTAGATTGACACATTGACAGGAATACACTACCATTTATAAACCATTTCCTGATTGGTAAAGACAAAAAAAAAAAATGGGGAAATGTATCTCAGTTATCCATCAGATGGTGTGTCTTGTTGCATTTTATGGTTTGAGCATTAAATCAACAGACAGTTAGTTGCTCCTTAAGGCAGATGTCTGTGTGTAATCAAAGAACTTCAATCAACAAGGGTGCAGCAAAGTCAGCAGACTGTGTGAGACTGAAATCTGATGCCCATTTTAGGTTTTGAATTGGGTGCTTTTTTGGGAATGGACCAAAAGCAAATTAGATCTGCTAAGTCTAGCAGATTCTTAATACCATATTGTTGCGGTTTTGAGATAAGGGGGAAGATGCTGCTGAAAATTATTCTTTTTCTCTTAAATTTTGGTACCATGATTTTGGAGGAGCCTGAGCAGCGGTTAGAAATAAATTCTGCTTTTAAACTGGCCATGGCTAGTCTAGTGAAGAGAAGGACCAGGAGAGACATAATATTCCAATATTTCAGGGGCTGCCCCAGAGAGGAAGAGGTCAAGCTATTTTCTAAAGCATCTGAAGGCCAGAAAAGGAATCATGGATGGAAACTGGTCTAAGAGAGATTCAACCTGGAAATAAGGAGAAACTTTCTGACAGTGAGAACAATCAACCAATGGAACAGAAGTTGCCTTCGGAAGTTGTGGGGGCTTCATCACTTGAGACTTTCAAGAAAAGATTGGACTGCCATTTGTCAGAAATGGTGTAGAGTCTCCTGCTTGAGTGGGAGGTTGGACTAGATGACCTATAAGGTCCCTTCCAACTCTGTTAATCATATCTTCAAAGCAATCCACTATCCAGATGATGGTTGATCAACAATGGGAAAAAGTAGGGTAGAATCCCTCCAACTTTTTTTGTTTGCCTGTCCCATGAAATCTACCACTTTGGCCTCGTATCAAATAAATGAAGAGAAAATTGACATTAGAGCTGTAACATTCAACCACCAGCAGAAGAATTTTTCAACCTTAGAACCTTCTGTCATTGATCGGAAAGGGGCTTCGCCAGAACAAAGGAAGTTCAAAGCCGGCTCAGAATGAAGGATGGCTGAGTTATAATTCATCAAAAGGTTCTGTTCCAATTCCTGAAACTGTGCTGGTATAAAAGTTCATGTCTTTTTTTTTTTTTAAATCACGTCTCATGAGGATTGGCTTATTACCCAATACCAAGATAATTAGATTATTAACATTTGTTTTATGAGTCATCAGGATTAACAATATGCTTTCACCGATCATGTTTTCTTCATTTCTTTTTTTTTTCATTTCCCTAATTTACAGTTGCCTGTCGCCACCATTATACTTTTAGATACTTATAATTTAGGGGAAAAAAGAATAATGTATGCACCTGATGACATGGAGTCTCATAATACATCAGATTGCAAGAAATTGCAATCATTTTCATGTTTATAAAACACAAGCCGAATATAACCAATTTTTTTTTAAAAAAAGGCTTTTGAAAAACCTGATTTTTTAAAATGGTTAAGTCACAAATGAGTAAAAAAAAATTCTAAGATTTATATTAAAGGACGCAGTACAAATCTTATAAATAAGAAATCAAGAGATGTCTGCCGAAAAATAAAAAAAATGGTATTTAAACTGATGTTCAGGTGAGTATGAAAGATACAGATGTTCTGTATTTGAAATTAGGAATCGCAACATCAAAACTGGTGCTTTCTAAACTAAATAGTTCTAAACTATTTTTCTCTTTTTTTTAAAAAAAAGTTTTTTTTTTAATTTTTTACACAAACACACAAACAAACATACAATGTATTTGTTTTGAACAGAGTATTTGGCCAGTTCACAAATTTAAGCAGTTTTTAGTAATCAACTAAATTTACATTTTATATATTCCCTTTTTGCCATAACATTTCTTCCCTCTATTTTTTTTTAAGAACCAATATTACCTTTCATCCTAACCTCTAATCTTAGCCAAATTCAATTTTTCCCTTCATCTCTGTTAACCCCCTCCAATTTAAAATCTCACTTAATATAATTCCTAGTATTTCCTTATATTCCCTTAATATAATCATTAATATTTTCCATTGTCAGCTATTTCAGTATCCAATATCTTAATACAAATCAATTAATTACCGTATTTTTGGGAGTATAAGACGCACTGGAGTATAACTCACCTACTTTTTTGGTGAGGGAAAGAAGAAAAAGAAATCTCCCTCTGCCTTTGAGCAATTTTGCCTCCTTGCAGCAAACAGCCTGCTTTACTTTCAGTTTCGTTTTCAGCATAGCTTGATTAGCACAAGGGGGGAAAAAATCTGCTCCAGCAATTTACCTCCTTGTAGCAAGCAGCAGAGCCCTGCTCAAAACAGCTAAGAGCAAATCAGCTGAGAGTTGGGAGGCCGATCCAATCAACTTGTGCTAATTAGGCTGTGCTGAAGTTGAAAGTTTTTCTTGCTGTTTGCTTGCAAGGAAGTAACTGCTGTGAGGCACAGGCCAAAGGGTGGGGGCCGGTGGGTGGGCAGGGCTACATTCGGTGTATAAGACGCACCTAAATTTTCACCCCCTTTTAGGGGGAAAAAAAGGTGTGTCTTATACTCCAAAAAATATGGTATGTGATATTACAATCATTCATTTATTAAAAAAAAATAAAATAAACCCAATTATTTTATACCATACATTTCTTTAAATCTTGTTCCAAGTAGTACAATCCCACATCTTAATACTAATCAACTATTTTTCTCGAGGGAAAAAAACCCCAAGAAAATAGTGTGCCATTCCCCCCCCCCACTTGAACTCTTTTTTTTTTGAACATTTTGGAAGTGGGTGAAAAGAAAGCAGACTCTGCTAAATTCTACACGTCTATGTATGTTAAAGTTTTGGGATATTTTTTTTTTAGTGTACAATCCCTTCTGTAGATATTTATGGACCAGAATTTATTATTGCTTCATTTATAAATGGTCTTTTGTATGTATGTGTACTACAGTGAGTTTCTAAGTATGGAGGTTTATAAATACGACAAGACTATCAAAGAGCTATGTGTGCCTGTAACTGAATGCCTCCCTATTTTCATTTATTTTTGTACTGTGTGCTGATTAAAAATAAAATGCGCTGACCATCCACAACAAAAAATAATAATAAAAAAACCTGGTGCTTTCTATTGTTTGTCCAATTCTCATAACAAGAAGGGATGAAGCATATCTGGAACGCTTAATTTAGATCAAATTTATGGGTTTGTTTCCTCCTTTCCAACTGTGTGTAAATATATTCAACTGAACAGTGAGAACAATTAACCAGTGGAACAGAAGTTGCCTTCAGAAGTTGTGGGTGCTTCATCACTGGAGGCTTTTAAGAAGAGATTGGATGGACACTTGTCTGAAATGGTAAAGGGTCCATTCAGCAGGGGTTGGACTGGAAGTCCTCCAAGATCCCTTCCGTCTACTCTACTCTACTCTACTCTACTCTACTCTACTCTACTCTACTCTACTCTCTATTCTACTCCACTCCACTCCACTCCGGTGGGACCAGAAGTTGGCAAACAGGCCTTTTCAGCCTCCGGAGGACCTCCAGGGGGGAGGGAAGGCTGTTTTCGCCCTCCCCAGACTCCTAGAGGGGCTCTGGAGGCTGGGGACAGCAAAAAACGGGCCTTCCGGTCCCACCGGAAGTTGGCAAATGGACCATTTCTGGCCTCTGGAGGGCCTCGGGGGGGGGGGGGGTTGGAGAAGGCCGTTTTTGCCCTCCCCAGACTCCTAGAAAGGCTCTGGAGCCAGGTGAGAGAGAAAAATGGACCTTCCCCAACATCCCCCGAGGCCCTTCAGAGGCAGAAAACAACCTGTTTTCCTACTTCTGGTGGGCCCAGAAGGCCCAAAAATCAGGTGGCCGGTGCACGCATGCGAGCCGGAGCTGAGCTCATGTGTCCACTGATAAGGTTACATGTGCCACCGGTGGCACGCGTGCCATAGGTTCACCATCACGGGTATAGGGTTTCCTGCCTGAGCAAAGGGGCAGACTAAAAGACTCCAATGTCCATTCCAAATCTGTTATTCTATTCTATTTTGCATCTGACCTGATATCCATAGGCTTTGTGAGCTGTTTGTTCTAACACAATGTATTTGGGTACGTTATATTCACACGTTCTTATAGAACTTGGTATAGTGCTTTGGCAAGTTCAGAAAGGTGCAAATTATTTGTGTGTGTGTGGGGGGGGAACTGATTTTAAATTCAGTATTGGTTGCAAATACAAATACAGATATATTCACATTCAAATATAAGCTAAATAAAGTTCCCCCTAGTCCTTAATGTTGCATCTCCCAATTTACTTTGATGATCTCCATGCAAAGGAATACTTTCAGAAAACTCCATTATTCATCCTTCCTTCCTTCCTTCCTTCCTTCCTTCCTTCCTTCCTTCCTTCCTTCCTTCCTTCCTTCCTTCCCTCCCTCCCTCCCTCCCTCCCTCCCTCCCTCCCTCCTTCTTTCTTTCTTTCTTTCTTTCTTTCTTTCTTTCTTTCTTTCTTTCTTTCTTTTTTCTTTCTTTCTTTCTTTCTTTCCAGTTCCTCTTTTTTCAATTTCCAATATCACAGTATCCTTGCTTCATTTCAGCAGTCATAAAAATGGATTATTATTCCTTCTGAACGAGAATCAGATCATTAGGGGAGGTCAAGCAATCAACCCATGGAACAGAAGTTGCCTTCAGAAGTTGTGGTAGCTTCATCACTGGAAGCTTTCAAGAAGAGACTGGACTGCCATTTGTCAGAAATGGTGTAGGGTCTGCTTGGGCGGGGGGTTGGACTAGATGACCTACAAGGTCCCTTCCAACTCTGTTAATCTGCAATCTGTAAAATTATTTTGGATGTCCACGTTTCAATAGGATGTCATGGAGGGGACTTTTCCTGAGGGAAGGATCCGTTTCCTGCTTTGCTGATCTTATAAGAATCAATCCAGTGAAAACCAGAGTTGAAAAAGCTGAAAAAATAAAACAAAATCTGAAGGAGAAATCATAAAGAGATATTCAGATGCCGAAGACAGGACATGTTATCTGAGACCAATAAGATTTGTCTGGCTTCACTCGACTTGAAAAATCTATTGCTTAACTTTTTCTTCTATTATATCCTCCTGACAATATAGATTTGAGAATTTTTTTTGAATTATTTTCTCTTTTTTCTTCCCTTCCGTTTTGCATTGTCCCCTTCTCATCTTGTGATTGATATATCATTCTTTTATCTTTTTCCTTTTTTAGTTTATAGGCCAACCATCTACCAGTTTTGTTTGCATGTACAAAATCATTTTGTTTTATCATCTGTATTTTATGGGCTATTTCCTTTTGGGTTATCAGATTAATTTCATGTTTCATAATATTCCATTCCTCTTTTAAGGACGAAGGCAGAAAATAAACATTATAAAGTAGAAAAAGAATTAACTGTACTAAGCAAGACATTTAGAAGAAAGGAGCCTGAGTTATGGCTTTGCAGGGAGGTAAAGAGAGAAAGATTAAATAAGTATCCTATACCATTTCATACTCAATTAGCAATGAGGATGGGCTAATGCTATAATAGAGGCAGAAAATTCCAGTTTCAAGTGGGCGAAGTAGAGATCAGCTGCTCCCAAAGGCCATTTTCCAGAAGAAACAGCTTATGTAGCAGAAGGAGTGAAGAATGAACTACGTTTAGGGGACTGGGAGACAAAAGTATGGTTGCAGGAATTGGGTATGTCTAATTTAATTTGGGATGCAGTGGCTCAGTGGCTAAGACACTGAGCTTGACGATTGAAAGGTCGGCAGTTCAGCGGTTCGAATCCCTAGTGCCACGTAACAGGGTGAGCTCCCATTGCTTGTCCCAGCTTCTGCCAACCTAGCAGTTTGAAAGCACGTAAAAATGCAAGTAGGAAAATAGGGACAAATTGGTGGGAAGGTAACAGCATTCCATGCACCTTTGGCATTTAGTCATGCCGGCCACATGGCCATGGAGACGTCTTCGGACAGCACTGGCTCTTCGGCTTTGAAATGGAGATGAGCATTGCCCCCCTAGAGTCGGGAACGACTAGCACATATGTGCGAGGGGAACGTTTACCTTTACCTTAATTTAATGAAAAGAAGGACTAGAGGTGACACAACAGTAGTGTTCCCATATTTGAGGGGCTGCCACAAAGAAGAGGGAGTCAACCTGTTCTCCAAAGCACCTGAAGGCAAGACAAGAAGCAACAGGTGGAAACTAACCAAGGAGAGAACCAACCTAGAACTAAGGAAAAATTTCCTATAGAACAATTAATCGGTGGAACAACTTGTCTCCAGAAATTGTGAATGCTCCAACACTGGAAGTTTTTAAAGAAGAGATTGGACAACCATTTGTCTGAAATGGTAGAGGGTCTCCTACTTAAGCAAGGGATTGGACTAGAACAGTGTTTCTCAACCTTGGTAGCTTGAAGATGGGTGGACTTCAACTCCCAGAATCCCCCAGCCAGTTGGCTGGGGGATTCTGGGAGTTGAAGTCCACCTATCTTCAAGCTTCCAAGGTTGAGAAACACTGGACTAGAAGATCTCCAGGGCCTTTTAGCTCTGTTATGCTGATAAGGCCTTACTAAACAGGCCCCTAGAGCATATGTGTCCCACACACACATACACGTACATATACTTGTATTGTGACAAAAAAAAAAAAATAGCTGGGAAAATGCTAAGGATCAATAGGTCTTGTCTGAAAATCAAGAACAGTTGCAGGCGTCAGTTGATCATGCAGATTAGGGGTGACTGTCTTAATGAAAACCTATGAATGGAGCCGTTCTTTGCAAAAGACAGAAAGTTCTCTGTGTAGCTGAGCGTATCCAATAGTGGCTGGCAAGTCACAAGTAGAGCATGTGATTGGTAAACTCTTGAACAATAATGGGTCCCCTATTCGAAGCGTTTTGTGTGGAAATCACAGATTTTAATAGAATTTTAATGGCTTTCTGAAAAACATCCCCAGAGAAAGCTACTCCTTGCTCCCCATAGGAGAAACATTATCCTCCTGGCTGTCGTTTGTTTTCAGAGCCCTGAAATGCTTCAGGGATGAAGCTTCTTTTAAACCCAAGTGTTTATGAAACGTTTATAGACCCAGAATAATTTTAAGCGAGGCACCGTATTCCTTCTTTCCTTATACAACGTCCCTTGTTTCGGAAATACTATTTTGCAGATTTACTGAATGCATCTCGTCGGTTCGTCTATTTTTTAAAGCCATAGGATGGGAAGGAACTTGTAGTTTAGTTTACTTTATTGTCATTGCACCTTGTACAACGAAATTAAATGCCATCTTCAGTGTATATTATACATGCAAAAACAGACATCCTTCACATTCTATACAATTGAATTGAAACCCCCTGATATTGCATTAAAAAGGTAAAGGTTCCCCTCGCACATATGTGCTAGTTGTTCCCGGCTTTAGGGGGTGGTGCTCATCTCTGTTTCAAAGCCGAAGAGCCAGTGCTGTCCGAAGACATCTCCTTGGTCATGTGGCCGGCATGACTCAACGCCAAAGGCACACAGAATGCTGTTACCTTCCCACCAAAGGTGGTCCCTATTTTTCTACTTGCATGTTTTACGTGCTTTCGAACTGCTAAGTTGGCAGAAGCTGTGACAAGTAACGGGAGCTCACCCCATTACGCGGTGCTAGGGATTCGAACCACTGAACTGCCGACCTTTCGATCGACAAGCTCAACGTCTTAGTCACTAGCCACCATGTCACTGAAGAGGTTGTAGAAAAAATGCTTTTAAAAGGCTCTGACGATCCCAGCTGAGCCACACGATCATCAAAGGCTTTTTTGTTTTACTTTTAAAAGCATTTTTTCGGCGGAAGAAAAGTAAAAGTAAAGTACTTTTTTTTTAAAGTAAAAAAGAAAAGCCCCTGATGATCACGCGGCTCAGCTGGGCATGGGGGGGCCCAGGGATTTTTGCTACCGGTTCTCCGAACCACCTGTCACCACCGCTACCGGATTGGGTGATCCGGTCCAAACCGGGAGCATTTCACCCCCTGCTCCATAGATATTTGGCAACCTGAAGGATTTGAGTCCATTTACTTTTGTAAGCCTGGTGTCACAGAGAGGTGCTGAAAAAAAAACGATTGCTTGCCAAAGCTGCCTTCTAATTGGCAAAACTGGAGAGACACCAAAAACCATCTTAAGGTTGTAGTAGGAAGGGTGAGCATCTTGAAAACACGGAGAGGTTAATTGAAAGCATGGGGCAAACAAGCTTTAACCTCCCTTGCTTGCCGTTGTTATGCTAACAGCATTCAGCAGGCAGATTTAATGATGCCTGGTTACCTGGGCTTCCCAATTAACCTCTTGAGCCCAGACAGAGAGAGTTTAAAGAAAGGTCTCCCACCATGGAGACTTCTAATTTTGTCAGACTTCAGGTGAACGGAGATGCGGTCAGGTTCATAGCCTCCTCGTGGGCCAAATAATTCATATTTAATAGCATGGACACCGAAACTTCAGGATACTGTAAAAGTTTTTGTTTTTTACAGCTCATCCATATTGAGCCCAAATATAATTATATTAAGGTCATGTAATCACAAGGTGACATATTCTTATTTCTTTTCCTTTTTAAAAAAAATCATCCTGACGTTGCAGAAAAGGTACTCAGGCTGATGTATTTCTTGAAAAGTAAGGCAGCGTCAAAACTTTTCGATTTTACCATGATAGTCCTCAACTTATACTCCTCCTACCATAGTCCTCAAGACCCGTGGTGGCGCAGTGGTTAGAGTGCAGTACTGCAGGCTACTTCTGCTGACTGCCGGCTGCCTGTAATTTGGCAGATTGAATCTCACCAGGCTCAAGGTTGACTCAGCCTTCCGTCCTTCCGAGGTGGGTAAAATGAGGACCCAGATTGTTGGGGCCAAGAGGGTGACTCTGTAAAACCGGTTAGAGAGGCCCTGTAAAGCACTGAAAGCGGTATATAAGTAAGTGCTATTGCTAATGCTATTAGGAACCCTGGTGGTGCAGTGATTAGAATGCAGTATTGCAGACTAACTCTGCCCATTGCCAGCAGTTTGATCCTGACTGGCTCAAGGTTGACTCAGCCTTCCATCCTTCCGAGGTGAATAAAATGAGGACCCAGATTGTTGTGGGCAATAAGCTGACTCTGTAAAACCACTTAGAGAGGGCTGTAAAGCACTGTAAAGCGGTATATAAATCTAGGTGCTATTGCTATTATTACAACATTTCATTTAGTGACCGTTCAAAGTTACAACAGCAGTGAAAAAAGTGACATGACCATTTTTCACACTTACGACCGTTACAGCATGGACAGGTGATCAAAATTCAGATGCTTGGCACCTAAATTCTAGGTGGCACCTTGCCATACAACCATAGCACATACATATCAAAGTTTTAACTGATATTCTATCATGAATTTGGTGGAAATGTTCACAGGATGCTTTGAGATTTAGATCATGGGTGTCTGGCAGTGGTGGGTTGCTCCTGGTTCGCACCAGTTCGCAAGAACTGGTAGTAAAAATTTGTAGTAGTTCCGAGAACCGGTAATAACATTGGCTGGCCATGCCCCTGAACCGGTCCCCAGCCCGGTTGCCACTCACTTACCGCACCCAACTCATCACAGGCTTTTTTTTTTTTTTTACTTTTAAAAGCATTTTTTCTACAACCTCTTCGGCCGAAAAAATGCTTTTAAAAGTAAAAAAAAAAAAGCCTCTGATCCCGCAGCTCAGCTGGGATCGTCAGAGGCTTTTCAAACCATTTTTTCTACAAGCTCTTCAGCCGAAGAGGTGGTAAAAAAAAATGCTTTGAAAAGCCTCTGACGATCCCAGCTGAGTTGCCTGATCGGCAGAGTCTTTTCAAAGCATTTTTTTTCTGCAAAAAATATGTAGAAAAAATGCTTTTAAAAGTAAAAAAAAAAAAAAGTTGGCCACGCCCTCGCAGTCACATTACCCCCCCCCCACCAAGCCATACCCACAAAATAAGCCACGCCCACAGAACCGGTAGTAAAAAAAAAAAATAGAACCCACTCCTGATGTCCAGCCTTGGCAACTTTAAGGCCTGGGGACTTCAACTCCCAGAATCAATAAGGCATTATAAAATGATACTATCATATGAAGTGTTACTACCAGAACACTATATATAATGCCTGGGTAAGACACCACTTGGGATATTGCATCCACGTTTGGCTGCCATGTTATAAAAAAAGATGTGGAGACTCTAGAAAGAGTTCAGAGAAGAGCAACAAAGATGATTAGGGAACTGGAGGCTAAAACATACGATGAACGGTTGCAGGAACTGGGTATGTCTAGTTTAATGAAAAGAAGGACTAGGGGAGACATGATAGCAAGTGTTTCAATATCTCAGGGGTTGCCCCAAAGAAGAAGGAGTCAAGCTATTCTCCAAAGCACCCGAAGGCAGGACAAGAAGCAATGGGTGGACACTAATCAAGGAGAGAAGCAACTTAGAACTAAGGAGAAATTTCCTGACAGTGAGAACAATTAATCAGTGGAACAACTTGCCTCCAGAAGTTGTGAATGCCCCAACACTGGAAGTTTTTCAGAAGATGTTGGACAACCATTTGTCTGAAGTGGTATATAGTGTCTCCTGCTTGACTGGGGGTTGGACTAGATAGAAGACCTCCAAGGTCCCTTCCAACTTTGTTACTCTGTGATTCTGTTAATTCCCCAGCCAGTATTAACCCATCCTGGGACATCCGATGGTTTTTATCAGGTTGTAGGGATCAGCTTTTCAAGCCCTTAATGCATCGTCCAAGCTGCAAATTCCTCACGTTTCCAAAGTTTGGAGCCCAAAGCTCCAAAGAGCATTGGTTTGACCTTCCCTTTGCTGCCTTCCTTCTTTACTCTCCTGCCAATGTTTGTTGCATACTCAGAGTCAAACTAAGAGGCGTTTGGGGCATGCTGGAGGCGTGTAGCTTTAATCACTGGTGGAAAGTCTGTTGAAATACACTTCCTGCTGTGCTGGCATGTTAATAAAACATCTGTCCTGGGGTATGTGTGATTTCTTTCTCTCTTTGGTCATTCATCTCTGTTTTACTCTCATCTCCTTAGAAAAAAACTTAGGCTTCCCAATTTGCATAGCCATAAATATAAGCACTTCCAACAAAGGCTTTGTTAAGAACCCTAGAAATGGGGGGGGTCCCATACAGTGGTGGGATTCAAGTAATTTAACCACCGGTTCTCTGCCCTAATGATTTCTTCCAACAACCAGTTCACCGAACTGCTCAGAAAGTTAACAACCGGTTCTCCCGAAGTGGTGCGAACCGGCTGAATCCCATCACTGATTACATATCCCATATGGGCACAATCCCCTCTCCCTATTTCTCATGATCCTCTCTCCATTTCAAAGTAGCTTCTAATCGAAACCGAGGGCTAATTTGGGGTGTTTAAATGTTATTTTATTTATTTTCATCAAGCATGTATTAGATAACAGATATAAGTATAAACATGATTATGAAAGCATGAAATGGATATGAATAAATGGGGACATTAGGACAGGGATGGTAGGCACGCTGGTGCACTTATGCACGCCCCTTACAGACCACTTAGGAATGGGGTGAGGTTGACAGTAGACAGTCTAAGGTTAACCTTTTGGGGGTTTGGGGATGAAACCACAGAGTCAGGTAGGGCATTCCAGGCATTGACCACTCTGTTGCTGAAGTCGTATTTTTTGCAATCGAGTTTGGAGCAGTTTACCTTGAGTTTGTATCTATTATTTGCTTGTGTATTGTTGTGGTTGAAGCTGAAGTAATCATTGACAGGAAGGACATTGTAGCAGATAATTTTATGTACTACGCTTAGGTTGGACTGAAGTTGGCGTAGTTCTAAGTTGTCTAAATCCAAAATTTCAACTCTGGTAGCATAAGGTATTCTGTTGCGAGCAGAGGAGTGGAGGACTCTTCTCGTGAAATATCTCTGGACTTTCTCAATTGTATTAATGTCCAATATGCAGTGCGGGTTCCAGACAGATGAGCTGTATTCAAGAATTGGTCTAGCAAAAGTTCTGTATGTTCTAGTTTGCAGTTCAATATTACCGGAGAAGAAGCTACGCAAGATTAGGTTAACAACTCTTAATGCCTTTTTGGCAATGCTGTTACAGGGACCTCTGGCACTTAGATCATTTGAGATGAGTACTCCAAGGTCCTTGAGTGAGGGGTCTACGAGGTCGTATCCACCCAGCTTGAATTTTGTGTTTTGTTACTGGCAGAGGCAAAGAAGAGAAATAGCCTCACCTTTCTGGTGGTCTGCACTCTGCATTTATCTGTTTGTATGTAGGTACAATATTTAAAAGAAATAGTGGAATGGAGGCAAATCAAGACACCGACAATTTTAAGTCTCCCAGGAATCTTGTTAAAGTGATTTTGTGCTTGGCACTCATCCTTTCCGGTCCCCAGATGGGGGTGTCTGAGGTGGGCAGAGATGGGGGTTAAAAAATTCGAGCTGGTGGCCACAATTATGGAATCAAAAACCCGTCCCTTTTTTGCCTACATTCCACTTGCGTAACAGGTGTAAAAGAGGCAGCACTTTGATTGCATAATTGTGGCCACTACAGTATTTTGACTTTCCTGGAAAGTCCCCAGCCCATGATAAATAACACCTATTAAATTCTAATTTAATTTTAACTTGTTTGTCTTAATTGTACTTTTAACTGTTAAATTATGAGATTTGATAGATTTAATTTTTAACTTTTTATTAGATGTTTCTTAACTGTTGTGAGCCGCTCTGAGTCCGGCTGGAGATAGGGCGGCATATAAATCTCATTAATAAATAATAATAAAATAATAAATAAATCAGTCATAATAACCTTGGTAGGGCCAAGAGATGGTCCATGGAGTTTGACTTCCAAAGGGAGAAATAATACCAGTACTTAGAAAAGACCATGATGTTAAATAATTTCTTCTCTAGGTTTCAGACATTGGATTAATTACTTATCTAGGGAGCTTCTGATGTGGTCCGCCAGCAGCCTGCGGAGTTGGTAGCAGAGTTGGACAGTAAGGAGGTTGGGGAGGAATATGGGCCAGTCCTGGAGTCTGGGGAAGGCTCGGACGAGGGTTCTGTGTCGGAGGCAGAGAAAGGGCCATCTGGGAGGAACGTGCTACCTCCGGAGCCTCCGGAGTCAGACCTCAGCGAGGCAGAGGAACAGGGGTAGCCTGTTCCCAGTGCGCGCATGTGCAGAGCTGCCAGAAGGCAAGAACAGCTGAAACAAAAGGGACAACTCGGGAGTAGGACTGGGAGATGATTGGCCCCTCCCATAAGACTTAGAAGAGAAGCAAAGGCACTTGGGCCTTTGCAGGAAGCAACGTTTGTTCATTCGGTTCAGCTTAAAGCCCGAAGCTCTGTTTGATTCTGGACTCCATGTGGCTTTGCCAATTAGGTCTTTGGCAGCGTATCAAGGGAGATAAAGGTGGGAGATTATCCCGAAGGACTTCTCCCGAAGGACTCTTTATAACTAATTGGGACTCATCTGTGAATGAACAGAATTCACAGCTGTTGCAATAAAAGAGGTTTTTGGGACTACTCGTGTGTTTTAATGACTCAGGAAGCCTAGGTCAGAACAGCTTCCTGATTCTGTGATCAGATAATACACCACCTCCTCCTCCTCCTCCTCCTCCTCCTCCTCCTCCTCCTCCTCCTCCTCCTCCTCCTCCTCCTCCTCCTCCTCTTCTTCTTCTTCTTCTTCTTCTTCTTCTTCTTCTTCTTCTTCTTCTTCTTCTTCTTCTTCTTCTTCTTCTTCTTCTTCTTCTTCTTCTTCTTCTTCTTCTTCTTTTCCTTCTCCTCCTCCTCCTCTTCTTCTTCTCCTCCTCCCTTTCCTTCTTTTCCTCCTCCTCCCTTCCTTCTTCCTTCTTCCTCATTATCATCTTACATATTTTGCATATGTATAAAATGGACTAATTAGCTTCCAGAACTTGAGGAAAGGTTTGATTTGTATTGACATCAAAAGGACTTGCTTCAAGTAGATGTGAATAACATTGCTCTTTATTTTGAAATAAATATACCCAGCAGGCTTGATTGCTACAATAATTCATTGCAGCTGACATTGGCTCTGAGACGTAGTCAAAAAGTCAATAGGTTGAGAACCCATGACCAGATTGTCAACAATCATGAACTAATCTGAATAGACTCGATCCATAGCTGGGTGATACAGTATTGTTCTTAACGTAATTCCCCATGACACAAAAGAGTGTGCAGACTTTGAGGTCTTCAGAATTCAAAGGAAACACCCAACTATGGATTCTGGATTTCTTTTCTCCATAGATCACTTCATTGTGGTTGCTTTTCATTTGAGCAGGAACAAAATCTAGTTCCAGTTTGACCTTGCATGTGCCTGACCTAGTCCAACAACTATCTGGGGAACCATGTGCCACTATTTTCTTGGTGAAAATGCATGCCCAGGAAAGCACCCAAAATACAGTAGATGCCTTCTGCTGGATGTTTCAAACACCAGGTTGGTGTTTCCAACAATGCAAACTTCAACATTTCTACTCAGAAGGATTTCATCTTGACTTTCAATGTAACTTGACTCCCACCCAAGAGTTCTCTTTTGGTCCATCTTTTGGGTGTTGCAGTATTTGGTGATTACAAAGCCTAATGTTCCCTGTCTTTTAATATCAATATAAAGGAACAATCTAATGTCTCATGGTTGAAGTATTAAATTTAGGACTAGAATCTTAAGGCTCTTTCATCCATGGTCCATGAAAGCTCAAAGAGGGCATTTGGGATACACATTCTCTCTCAACCCATCCTATTTCATAGAATTATGGTTATATGGATAATTTGAAGATGGAATTCTATGCATTCCATTTCAAGCTGTAAAAGGTTCTTCTCACACATATGTGCTAGTCATTCCAGACTCTAGGGGGCGGTGCTCATCTCCATTTCAAAGCCAAAGAGCCAGCACTGTCCAAAGATGTCTCCATGGTCATGTGGTCGGCATGACTTAATGCCAAAGGCACACGGAATGCTGTTACCTTCCTACCAAAGGTGATACCTATTTTTCTACGTGCATTTTTTACATGCTTTCGAACTGCTAGGTTGGCAGAAGCTGGGACAAATAACGGGAGCTCACCCCATTACGCGGCACTAGGGATTCGAACCGCTGAACTGCCGACCTTTCGATCGACAAGCTCAGTGTCTTAGCCACTGAGCCACTGCTTCCCACGTAAAAGGTATAGCAAAGTTTAACTCTAACTTATCAATAGTTGTCATCAACAAAGCCATCTGGATAGCAGCGGTTGCGAAAGGATGGTATAGAATACAGTACCGCCATTTAAAAAAGATCCTGTTAGTTGATTAAAGTTTCGTCATTTGGGCTGCATTCCTTTAAGTCTTTTTACTTTTACCAAAAGTTTTTCATAGGCTGGCCACTGTTCTCCTCTTTGCATAAGAGATTGACTAGAATTAAATTCTATTATAGCCTATCATATTCAGAATATCATCATGTTAAAGATAATGATGTAGGAGAACAGCAGGCTGAGCTGGATGGCGGAGTTAAACATGTCATTAGTTTGGAGTCATTACAGTGCCACAAGTGACCTAAGTCCAGTCCCCTGTGAATTCTGTTGGCCCTTATTTAACTTTATAGTAATTTAGTTTTGACTAGATTCTTTATAGGGACGCGGTGGCTCAGTGCCTAAGACGCTGAGCTTGTCAATAAAAAGGTCAGCAGTTCAGCGGTTTGAATCCCTAGCGTCGAGTAACGGGGCGAGCTCCAGTTACTTGTCCCAGCTTCTGCCAACCTAGCAGTTTGAAAGCATGTAAAAAATGCAAGTAGAATAATAGGGACCACCTTTGGTGGGAAGGTAACAGCATTCCTTGCGCCTTTGGCGTTTAGTCATGCCGGCCACATGACCACGGAGACGTCTTCGGACAGCGCTGGCTCTTCGGCTTTGAAACGGAGATGAGCACCACCCCCTAGAGTTGGGAACAACTAGCACATATGTGCGAGGGGAACCTTTACCTTTACTTGGATTCTTTTACTAGAGGTAGCAAAAGTAAACTCTTCTGTGCTCTGAACTCAACAAATTATTTGCATCTGATAGATTAAATGTTACAAATTCCTGTTTTTTAAATAACACCATTGCAACCTGTTCCAGGTTGGCAGCTGATGCCATTGAATGCTAATCATGGAGAAGGCCCTAGATTTAGACTTTTCTTACACGCAAGTTATGCGTGTAAGATGCATGTCAAGCAATGAAGGAAATTTAGTATCTTATTCGTCAATGCCTGGCCCTTGTACAGTCCACACTTCCATATCTGGCAGTATTCTACTACTGCATATTTGGCTACATATTCAAAACATATACAATTGACTACATACATAAATTCAGACATGAAAATTGCCCATTTGGACCTGGATCATGCGTTGGATCATGCAAGGTTGTGCATTTGTTGATCTGAAAAGTGGATCCTGCACCTATGGGTGGGTGGGGGGGGAGAAGGAAATGAAGGAAGGAGGAGGAAGGAGAGGAAGAGAACAACAAGAAGAAAATGAAGAAGAAAACGAAAGAGAAGGAGAAGGAGAAGGAGAAGAAGAGGAAGAAGAAGAAGAGGAGGAGGAAGAAGAGGAGGAGGAGGAAGAAGAGAGGAAGAAGAAGAGGAGAACAAGAACAAGAAGAAAATAAAGAAGAAAATAAAGAAAACAAAGAAGAAGAAGAAGAGAAGAGGAGGAGGAGGAAGAAGAGGAAGAGAAGGACGAGAAGAACAAGAACAAGAAGAAAATGAAGAAGAAAACAAAGAAGAAGAAGAAGAAGAGGAGGAGGAAGAGGAAAAGGAAAATGAAGAGGAGGAGGAGGAGGAAGAGGCGGAGAACAAGAACAACAAGAAGCAAATGAAGAAGAAAATAAAGAAAACAAAGAAGAAGAAGAGAAAGAGGAGGAAGAGGAACAGGAAGAGGAAGAGGAGGAGGAGGAGGAGAAGAACAAGAACAAGAAGAAGAAAATAAAGAAAAGAAGAAGAAGAAGGAGAAGGAGAAGGAGAAGGAGAAGGAGAAGGAGAAGGAGAAGGAGAAGGAGAAGGAGAAGGAGAAGGAGAAGGAGAAGGAGAAGGAGAAGGAGAAGAACTTTTTTTTGCTATATATTCAAGACTGCAGAGAGGAGCAATCGTAGAATCTGACTGCTTTAATGGCATTTTCTGACTAGCAAAAGACACAACCTTTGGTGAGCTGCAGCTCCCGTCTGCAGACGCAGGGAGAAGCTGCAAAAGAGCAAGCGGGAGAAGGACCATGCTTTGGTCCTTGGTGACCGGTAGATGGTGCTGATAGGAAAGTCATCTGGAACTTCTTGTATTTTTGCTGGCTGTGATTTCCTTGCTGCAAAGAAATCCTCTCTGCTTGGCTCCCTTTCCTAGCAGTCAGGCTGTAAAAATAACTCCACAAGGCTCGGTTCACCAGAGGGGACACCAGGAGTTATTGATGACATCCAGAAGATTACCGAAAGAGCAAAGTTATGCAGCCATTCAGAAGCCACAAACAGAAATGGCTCCTGGATTGGTTGCGTGGGGGGGGATATTCGCAGATTTGCTAATGGAAATGAACAGAATGGAGATTCTTCATCTTTGTCACTGGCGGTTCAGTAATAGGCAGGCACCCCTGGGTTGAGGTTGGAAGGTGGGTGGTGGTGGGGGGGATTGGTTCCCTCAGACTCTGGCAAAGAAGGAGGAATTTCTGGGAAACAGCTGGACTAGGATGGTTCCTTGACAAGGAGAGAGAGCAAAAGTTGGGCGGAGCAGTCCGAATCACCACCTGGGTTGGGAGGGCCTGAGTCCAACCCCACAAATTATTTTTCAGGCACCGGGTTTTTACTTGTGGAGCTCCCTATTTGTAAATCTATCTTTCCCAAAGTGGCTTTACTTTTTCATATTGCTGTGGAAGGAGCATGCCTTTCCTCCGTGCACCTTCCCAAATCAATTGGACTCTCCTCTCTCCTCTCTTTCTCTCTCTCCCTCTCTTCCTCTTCCTCCCTCCCTCTCCCTCCCTCTCCTCTCTCTATTCTCTCTCTCCCTCCCTCCTCCCTCTCTCCTCTCTTTCTCTCTCTCTCCCTCCTCTCTCTCCTCTCTCTCCCCCCCTCCTCTCCCTTCTCCCTCTCCTCCTTTCTCTCCCTCTCCTCTCTCTCTCCTCTCTCTTCTCTCTCCCTCTCCCTCCCTCCTCCCTCTCTCCTCTCTTTCTTTCTCCCTCCCCTCCCTTCCTCCCCTCTCTCCTCTCCCTCTCCTCTCTCTCCCTCTCTCTCCTCCCTCTCTCCCTCCCCTCTCCCCCTCTCTCCTCTCTCCTCTCCCTTTCTCCCCCCTCTCTCTCTTCTCCCCCTCCCTCCTCTCCCTCCTCTTTTTTCTCCCCCTCCCCTTCTCCCTCTCTCCCTCTCTCCTCTCCCCTTCTCTTTCACATGCACGCACACACACACAGAGTGCAGCTGCCTCCAAAATCCGTTTTGATAGATCTTCTAAATCCACTCCAACATAAATCCATTGAGGATTTACTGTTGATTTGGCTGTTATTCAAGAAGAGTTCACTCTCTCACACAATTATTCTTCAATAACAGTAACCAGTCACCTTATTAGTGAGAGGGGCAGCATAATAAATTTAATAAATAATAACAATAATAAATAAAATAGCAGAAGGATATGCATATATGTAACTGGCAACAATCGCCATTTTTGCCTTAAAGCAATATCCCAAATTATCCAAATCATTTCAGTCCCAGTCCTACAATAACAGAACACTGTTTGAAAAGATTAAGTGTGGAGGTTGGGGAGGAACATGGGCCAGTCCTGGAGTCTGGGGAAGGCTCGGATGAGGGCTCTGAAATGGAGACAGAGAGGGGGCCAAGGCCATTTGGTAGTTCTTTGCTGCCTCTGGAGTCTGACATCAGTGAGACAGAAGAACAGCGTCAGCCTGTTCCCAGTGTGTGCATGCGTAGAGCTGCCAGAAGACAGGAACAATTAAGAAAACAGGGTCGACTTGGGAGTAAGGCTTGGAGATGATTGGCCCCTCCCATGAGACATAAAAGAGAAGCGAACGGGAGGTCAATTTTTGCAGGAAGCAATTAGTTCATCTGGTCAGTAAAAGCTGTGGAAAAATTCTTTTTGACTCTGTGCTAAGTTTGGCCTTGCCCTGCATGTGGCAATTAGTTCTCTGGCGGCATTCCAAGGAAGATAAGGTGGGTGTTTATAAACATTCCCCTGAAAGACTGTTTCTGAAACCTTTCAGACTGTGATTTTTTTTTTCTTTAATTTATATGCCACCCTTCTCCGGAGACTCAGGGCGGCTTACAATGGGTTAAGCAATAGCCTTCATACTTTTGTATATTTATACAAAGTCAGCTTATTGCCCCCACAATCTGGGTCCTCATTTTACCTACCTTTGAAAGGATGGAAGGCTGAGTCAACCTTGAGTGAATGACAATAATTCACAGCTGTATGAATGAAAGAGGTTTTCCAGGACTAAGATTGTGCTGTATACCTTCTAAGGAAGCCTAGGTCAGAACAATATTCCTTTCTTTTGTAGAAGTGGCCTCCTTTTGACCATGGGGCTCGCATCCTCATTGAGGACTTCCCTCTGATGCCCACCAGAAACGAGAGCAAGCAGGACTTGGGTCTGAGCCGAGGGAATAGGACCCTCTGCCCCATGGCATAGGACCTAGTTATCTTTGAGACCACCTGCTGCTACCGACGGCCTCCCATCGACCTGTGCGCTCCCACAGAGAGGGCCTCCTCGGGGTGCCATCAGTCAAACAATGTAGGCTGGTGACCCCCAGGGGGAGGGCCTTCTCTGTGGGGGCACCCACCCTCTGGAATCAGCTGCCCCCAGAGATAAGGAGAATCCAAGACCTCGGTGCCTTCCGCCGTGCCCTTAAAACCTTCTTTTTCCAGCAAGCCGGGCTGGCCTAACACTTTTTAAAATGTTTTTAATTGTCTGTTATTGTTTTTAAACATGGGGCCAAATTTATATATATCTTTTTAATTGTATTTTAATGTTTGTAGTTTATGTTTTTACTTGGCTGTTCACCGCCCTGAATCCTTAGGGAGAAGGGCGGTATACAAATTTAAAAATAAATAAATAAATAGCTGGGGAACAGACGGAGCCAAGAGTTACGCATTCTCCAGAAAGCGAAGAGGGCACAGAAGAGGTTATCAAACCCAGAATGTTAGGAGTCAATACATCAAATTTCATCTCTTGGGTAGGTGCGGGGGGGGGGGGGAATGCTGTCTATGGAGCCTTTCCAGGGGTGGAAAGTTGCTGATTTTAAAAAAAACCAGCATCTTTTCCCCAGCCGGCCAGCTGGGGAAGAAAAAAAAAAAGAGGAGATTCTTCCCCACCCCCTCTCTTTTTTTGCAATCAGAGAGAGAGAGAGAGAAACGTTCACTCCCCTCTGTTTCTTTCTCTCCCCCTCTCTCCCGCTCTCTCTCCTATACCAGTGGTGTGTGAGATCGGAGCAAACTCTCTGCAGAGCTCATTACGCGGCTGCCCCAGTGCTTGGGTGAGGGCAGCCTCGTCCTGTGCGGAATGATGCGAGGTGATTTGTATTTAAGGCATTTGGCTTTTTCAGGGAGCTCGTGCGGAGGCGCTCGCGCAAATTAAATAATTGAAATCGCAAGGCGGGAGGTGGTGTGGGTGTGAGTGTGTGTTGTTTAGGGATAGAGTCAAAGGAAAAAAAAAGGGGGGAATGGGGAAGAGGAAGGGGAAGAAGGTGGCATACAACCAGGGCTAACTTTACAGGAGAGGAAGGCCAACGTGGGGGAAAAAAAAAGATATCCGACAGAAGAGAAGCTCAGAATCTGTAGCTCAGGATTGAACTGTGGAGTTCTGGGTGCTCTCTGAGCTGGGTTGCTTGCTTGCAGATCTTTGGTAACCCAACTGATTACAGATTAACAGAGTTGGAAGGGACCTTGTAGGACATCTAGTCCAACCCTGAACCCAAGCAGGAGACCCTACACCAGGGGTCTGCAACCTTAAACACTCAAAGAGCCACTTGGACCCGTTTCCCACAGAAAAGAAAACACCGGGAGCCACAAAACCCTTCCCGTGCCTGACTATTTCTTGAGCGGCCACAAAACTAGCATATGTAGTTGAATTAAACATTCTGTTTTCTTCTGATTTCTTTTTCTTGGATTTATCCATGGTTGGCCTACCGGGGGTTGAAAAGCTCAATAAATTGCATGCTGGCGGGTGTTGCACATTGGCGGTTGTGACGCATATTTTGAGTGACAAGGAGCCACAGCAGAGAGGTGAAAGAGCCACATGCGGCTCCAGAGCCACAGGTTGCTGACCCCTGCCCTACAGCATTTCTGACAAATGGCAGTCTAATCTCTTCTTGAAAGTCTCCAGTGATGACGCTCCCACAATTTCCAAAGGCAACTTCTGTTCCATGGGTTGATTGCTCTCACTGTCAGAAAATGTCTCCTTATTTCCAGGTTGAATCTCTCCTCGATCAATTTCCATCCATTATTCCTTGTCTGGCTTCAGGGGCTTTGGAAAATAGCTTGACCCCCTTCTCTCTGTGGCAGCTCCTCAAATATTGAAAGACTGCTATCCTGTCTCCTCTGGTCCTTCTCTTCACTAGACTAGCCATGCCCTGTTCCTGCAACCGTTCATCGTATGTTTTAGCCTCCAGACCCCTAATCATCTTGGTTGCTCTTCTCTGCACTCTTTCTAGAGTCTCAACATCTTTTTTATTAGTGTGGGGACCAAAACTGGATGCAGTACTCTAGATGTGGTCTTACTATAAGGCTTTGTAGAGTGGAAAGTAACATGATGTTATATCTGCAAGAACCAAGAACTCCATAAATTTTTTTTAAGGATTTTGTAGAATCACGAGACTGCTTTGCAGCTCCAGAAGATCCATCTTTCCTAAGCTGGGAAATATTTCAAAAAGAGGTCTGTTTGAGAACCATTTGTCAATTCACTCAGAATTATTTCCAGGGTAAAGCAGGGGCAAAACCATTTATAAAGGGAATCACAGGACCAGGCAAATCTGCAAATCTGGAATCTACTCAGCTTTCGGTTTTTCAAATGGTGGGTTTGGTTAGGGTTAAGGTTAGAATTATTTAGCCAAGTGTGATTAGACACACAAGGAATTTGTCTCCGGTGCAGAAGATCTCATACAAAACAATAGAGTAGTAATAATCATCATAATAACACCAATAGTTCGTATTATAACCATAACAGTTTCATTATTATTATTATTATTATTATTATTATTATTATTATTAATAATAATAATAATTATTATTATTATTATTTATTGAATTTGTATACCGCCCTACTCCCGAAGGACTCAGGGCGGTGAACAGCCAAATAAAATACATATAATATAAATGTTAAAAAACCATTAAAATACAATTAAATAATTGGCCCGGAAAACGAAATTTAAAACACCTCAAATTCTAAGTTTCAAATTTAAAAATTTTAAAAACAATTTAAAAAAGAGGTTAGCCCAGGCCAGCGTGCTGAAATAGAAATGTTTTGATGGCATTGTAATTATTATAATTACAATGTTACATATTGGAATATTAATATTACAAATAACAATAACAACAACAGTAGTGCAAAAAACTGCACTATTTGGAACATCGTACATTTTAAGAAGATACAGTTGATATCTAGGATGCTGGCAGCAACCTGTATCAACCATCAGCGCCAGTCCATGATATTTCTGATACATTTTTAAATGTTCAGTTGACTGAGTTTCATGTTTAATGAATAAAAGAGATAATAATAATGACAACAGTTGGACCATTAAATTCATGGATTGAATAAAATAATGTTTTAATGCTACAAAAAGTTTTTTTTGGGGTTGTATGCATCAGTGGTGGGTTTCAATTTTTTTTACTACTGGTTCTGTGGATGTGGCTTGATGGGCGTGGCATGGCTTGGTGGGCGTGGCAGGGGAAGGATACTGTAAAATCTTCATTCCCTCCCCACTCCAGAGGAAGGATATTGTAAAGTCTCCATTCCCACCCCACTCCAGAGGAAGGATATTGTAAAATCTCCATTCCCTCCCCATTCCAGAGGTAGGATATTGTAAACTCTCCATTCCCACCCCACTCCAGAGGAAGGATATTGTGAACTCTCCATTCCCTCCCCACTCCAGAGGAAGGATATTGTAAAATCTCCATTCCTACCCCACTCCAGAGGAAGGATATTGTAAAATCTCCATTTCCCTCCCCACTCCAGAGGAAGGATATTGTAAAATCTCCATTCCCACCCCACTCCAGAGGAAGGATATTGTAAAATCTCCATTCCCTCCCCACTCCGGAGGAAGGATATTGTAAAATCTCCATTCCCACCCCACTCCAGAGGAAGGATACTGTAAAATCTTCATTCCCTCCCCACTCCAGAGGAAGGATATTGTAAAATCTCCATTCCCACCCCACTCCAGAGGAAGGATATTGTAAAATCTCCATTCCCTCCACACTCCGGAGGAAGGATATTGTAAAATCTCCATTCCCACCCTACTCCAGAGGAAGGATATTGTAAAATCTCCATTCCCTCCCCACTCCAGAGGAAGGATATTGTAAAATCTCCATTCCCACCCCACTCTGGAGGAAGGATATTGTAAAATCTCCATTCCCACCTCACTCCAGAGGAAGGATATTGTAAAATCTCCATTCCCTCCCCACTCCAGAGGAAGGATATTGTAAAATCTCCATTCCCTCCCCACTCCAGAGGAAGGATATTGTGAACTCTCCATTCCTACCCCACTCCAGAGGAAGGATATTGTAAAATCTCCATTCCCACCCCACTCCAGAGGAAGGATATTGTAAAATCTTCATTCCCTCCCCACTCCAGAGGAAGGATATTGTAAAATCTCCATTCCCACCCCACTCCAGAGGAAGGATACTGCAAAATCCCCATTTCCTCATGATCAGCTGGGACTTGGGAGGCAGAGAATAGATGGGGGCAGGGCCAGTCTGAATTTTTACTACCGGTTCTCCGGACTACTCAAAATTTCCACTACCGGTTCTCCAGAACTGGTCGGAACCTGCTGAAACGCATCTCTGGTGTGCATCTGTGTACATATTTATATTCAGTATAACATTTTAGAGAATACCTGCTAAGACAGTTCCACCCCTGGTGCTCTCTAGGGTCATTCAGATGACCCATTAAGAAATGCATTAAGAGCAGAGGATGCAAAGGATTTATTAAAATCTGTCCATCTCAGATCTAAATCTGTCAGATGAGTGAAAGGCTTGAGCCCTCATTCAAGGTGAAGAAATCGGAAGAGGTAGGCAACTGAAGCCCCAAATCAATAAATTTAGACCATCATCTCTTTCCTAGTCTACTACTTTTTTTTTTTTAATTTGATTTATATGCCGCCCTTCTCCGGAGACTCAGGGCGGCTTACAATGTGTTAAGCAATAGCCTTCATACTTTTGTATATTTTATACAAAGTCAGCTTATTGCCCCCACAAACTGGGTCCTCATTTTACCTACCTTAGAAAGGTTGGAAGGCTGAGTCGACCTTGAGCCTGGTGAGATTCGAACTTCCATTCAGAGCTCAGAAATGATTCTAGATTCTGTAGTCCAGTCTTACCTGAGACTAGGGGTGGGCTTCAAAATTTTTTGCGAGGGGTTCTCTGCCCAGTTGCTGGGTGGGCGTGGCCTAGTCATTTTTGCCTTCCCCAGGCTCTGGAGGCTTTCTTCGAGCCTCCGGGAGGGCAAAAAAGGCCTCCCCCGGCTTCCCCGAGCCTCTGCACATGCCCTGCACTTACCAGCATCCAAAACAGGCCATGTGGGGTCTCCTGGGAGGGGCAGGGCAGGGTGGACAGGGCCAGCCAGGAGTGGGATTTGGAGGTTCTCCGAACTGCACAGAATCTTAGCTAGAGGTTCTCTCAAACCCCTGGGAACCCCCAGCAGCCCACCTCTGCCTGAGACCATTTACAATTGGTTCATAGCATTTTTGTACAACTTCAACCCAAGACTTGATTCATTTCTTGGAATAAGAGACCAAAAGAAGAGTGCTTAAACTGTCTTTTATGTCCATCTTGCCTTAGGGCTTTATGGAATCTTCATGTTTAGGTTAAATCAGGGGTCAGAAACCTGCGGCTCTGGAGCCACATGTGGCTCTTTCCCTCCTCTGCTGCGGCTCCCTGTCACTCAAAATATGCGTCACAACTGCCAATGTGTGACACCCCCTAGCACACAATTTACTGAGCTTTTCAACCCCCGGTAGGCCAACCATGGATAAATCCAAGAAAAGAAAAGTTTCAGAAGAAAACAGAACGTTTAATTCAACTACATATGCTAGTTTTGTGACCGCTCAAGAAAGAGTCAGGCACGGGAAGCGTTTTGTGGCTCCCGGTGTTTTCTTTTCTGTGGGAAACAGGTCCAAATTGCTCTTGGAGTGATTAAGGTTGCAGACCCCTGAGCTACACTGTCCAGTATCTTTCTCAGTCAAAGTGATGGAGGGAATTTAGCAAGGATGTCTTGGCATTCATTGTTTGTAGAGCAAATATAATGCCACCCCACTCCACTTCACCTCACCCTGCCCTATTCCACCCCATTCTACTCTAGTTACACCTTTTTCTTCCCATGATTGGCTTTGTCCAAATTAATCTAGAACAGTGTTTCTCAATCTCTTTAAGACAGGTGGACTCCAATTCTGCAAGAACGGAAGATGTGGGGAGGCCTGACCCATAGAATCGCAAAGAATTGGACACAACTGAATGGCTAACATCATCATCGTCAACAGAGGCCCTCCAGATGTTATCCAGAGTTGGTCCAGTAGCCCTCCAGATGTTGCCCTCCCATCAGCCTCTGCCAACCGGGCCGACTTTGAAGGGAGTTGAATAGCATCTGAAGAATGAAAGATTGCTTTAAACAGACAGGAATTTGGTCTTTCATTCCACATCACTGGGAAAGTGCGTTCTACTCTTGAGATTTGAAAAGGAGATGCTGTTCTGTAGGGGTAAATGGGAAAATGGCTCCTTCCCAAGTTTTCATAGAGACTGGTAGTTGGTGGCAGGCAGTGGAAGATAATGGCTTATTTGGCCGCTCAAGTCTAAAGTCATTTTGAAAGGCAGATTAACCTACCTTCCAGACGGAGGGCTGGAAGTGATGTTGTTTAAGTGGCTAGCTAAGAGGTTTATAGGAAGACAGAGGCAGATAGAGATACCGTATTTTTTAGAGTATAAGATGCTCTGGACTATAAGACACACCTACCTTTTTTGGTGAGGAAAACAAGAAAAAGATATCTTCCTCTGCCTCCCAGCAATTCTGCCTCGTTGCAGCAAACAGCAAACATTAATATTTTCCATTGTCAGCTATTTCAGTATCCAACGTCTTAATATAAATCAATTAATTACCATATTTTTTTGGAGTATAAGACACACTGGAGTATAAGACTCACCTACTTTTTGGTGAAGAAAAGGAGAAAAAGAAATCTCCCTCTGCCTCTGAGCAATTTTGCCTCCTTGCAGCAAACAGCCTGCTTTACTTTCAGTTTCGTTTTCAGCATAGCTTGATTAGCACAAGAAAAAAAAAAATCTGCTCCCAGCAATTTATCTCCTTGCAGCAAGCAGCAGACGATCCCAGCTGAGCCGCACAATCATCAACCGGTAGCAAAAACCCCTGCTCCGCCCCCATGCCCAGCTGAGCTGCGCGATCATCAGAGATTGTTTTTTTTAAAAAAAATTTAAAGCATTTTTTCTACAACCTGGTGGACCACAACACTTATTCTCTGGCTGTGTTGCCTTTGTGCCACACCCCAGGTTATCACATTCATATGATGTACAATGACAATAAAGGCTATACTATACTACACTATGCTATGCTATGCTATGCTATGCTATGCTATGCTATGCTATGCTATGCTATGCTATGCTATGCTATGCTATGCTATGCTATGCTATGCTATGCTATACTACTATACTTTACTTTACTTTACTTTACTTTACTTTACTTTACTTTACTTTACTTTACTATACTATACTATACTATACTATACTATACTATACTATACTATACTATACTATACTATACTATACTATACTATGTCATTTTCAAGCGAGTTGGCCACATTAAGTTGTCCTAGACCAGAGGTGTCAAACTCGAGGCCCGTGGGCCGGATTCAGCCCACAGGGAGCTTAGATCTGGCTCACGGGACTGCCCTGGAAACAATGAAGAACTGGCCCTCAGTGTCTCTGCTGGCAAAAATGGAGCTCGGGAGGGCTGACAGCGGACCTCCCAAGCTCCGTTTTCAACTCTCCTGAACTCAGTTTTTGCTGGCAGAGCACTTGGGCCACCACAGGCACCCCACCGACATGAGTGACGTCGAGCTGACCATGCCCATCCTGGCCACATCCACCCAGTCCCCCCGAGGTCAAACCCAACCCTGATGTGGCCCTTAATGGAATCAAATTTGATACCGCTGTCCTAGACCCTGCTGCAATTCCTATCACTCAAGAAATTCTGCTGGTGGAGTCCAGGAGATGAATATTTTCTGCCACGGCCATGTGGAACATTGTGTCCCTTGAGGTGAGATATGCCCCCCACCCTTTTGGCCTTCCCCAAGGACCTTAAAATTTGCTTCTGCTGGTTGGCTTGGAGACTTGATGAAGGCACTTTATGTTGGAGAAGGTTGGTGGAGCAATGGAGAAAATTCTATCCCACCCCATTCATGCTCTTGGTTCTTAAAGGTAAAAGTAAAGGTTCCCTCGCACATATGTGCTAGTCGTTCCCGACTCTAGGGGGCGGTGCTCATCTCCATTTCAAAGCCAAAGAGCCAGCGCTGTCTGAAGACGTCTCCGTGGTCATGTGCCCGGCATGACTAAATGCCAAAGGCGCACGGAATGCTGTTACCTTCCCACCTATTTTTCTACTTGCATTTTTTACGTGCTTTCAAACTGCTAGGTCGGCAGAAGCTGGGACAAATAACGGAAGCTCACCCTGTTACGCAGTACTAAGGATTCGAACCGCTGAACTGCCGACCTTTCGATCGACAAGCTCAGAGTCTTAGCCACTGAGCCACTGCGTCCCTTGGTTCTTAGTCTTTGTCTAATTCTTGTTCATTGTAATGCTTTTATATCTATGTTTTTATTGCATTGTAAGACTCCCAGAGTCACTTCAAGAGAGTGAGCTGGGTGCCATATACGTTTAATAAACAAATAATAGCTTCCAGATTCCACAACTGGCAGACCAATTCTAGGAGGTGTCATCTGAACATAAGGGAAGACTATCCAGTTGGAGAAAAGCACCAAGGAAAGCTATTCTGGAGTAGCAGATCCCATGACGCTGGTACATTTCGATATCACCCGAATGTTGAAGTTCAAGCCTTCTTTGTGCCAACACTTTCCCTGCAGAGAAATGGAACCACTATCCGAGGAGTAGGAGGAAAAAGGAACCAAGGCACAGCACCCCTCCCAATTTCATTGATAGAAGTGTTTTCTTGGCCATTAGCACCAATGGTAAACATTTTACAACTCAGCCACCCAAGGGCATCCGCACTGTAGCCTTAACCATGTATTATTAATAGAGAGCTATTTATTTATACCATATTAAATAGGTCATAGAGACTTCCCAACTCTGCTCTCATGTTTGAGTCTCTTTCAGGGCTGGATACATCTGGTTTATCGCATTGCTTTGAAGCCTCTAAATCAGAATAACAGAGTTGGAAGGGACTTTGGAGGTCTTCTAGTCCAACCCCCTGACCTCCTCTTCTTTGTGGCAGCCCCTCAAATAATCGACAGAACAGGTTTTGCAGAAACCTTTCCAAATAAGCATGGATGCATTTCTCCTTCTCATCTAGATGTTGTGGCCCGCCAGTGGCTTGTGCAACTGGTAGCTGATTCCGACAGGGAGGAGGCTGGTGTGGTGCTGCGCCAGCAGCCTGTGCAGCTGGCACCCGAGTCAGACAATGAAGAGGCTGGAGAAGATGTGGTGCCAGAGGCGGGAATTCAGCCAGGGCCTTCAGAACCTCCAGAAGATCCTTTAAGTGAAGAGGATGAAGAGGAGGAGCCTCTTCTCGATGTACGGGTGTGCAGAGCTGCCAAAAGGCAGGAACGGCTCCTCAGGAGGAGGTCTCCTCAAGAGAAAGGCTTGGGGCTAACTGGCCACTCCCCTAGCCTATTTAAGGAATGAGGACGACTGAGGCAATTTGCAGAAAACAACTTTGTTCATATTCCTTCGCGTATTGACTCCAGAAACGTTTGATCGGCTCTTGCTTCTCTCTTATCATTTTTCCTGCAAATTGCTTCTGTGCCGTTGGCCAGACAATTTCAGCTGGCAGCCCCCAGGTCGAGGGCGTTCTCTGTGGCTGCACCGACCCTCTGGAATGGGTTACCCACCGGGCTCCGGATGGCTCCCAACCTCCGCACTTTCCGCGCTGACCTGAAGACGTGGCTCTTTTGGCAAATCCCCTGATCGGCTGTGTAATTTTAAATTGTGGGGATTTTAACTTGGTTTTTGGTTGTAGTATTTTATTATGTTCTTTTATTGTGTAAGCCGCCCCGAGTCCTACGGGAGAAGGGCGGCATATAAATTTTGATTGATAGATAGATAAATAAATAAATAAATAAATAAGTAAATAAATAAATAAATAAATAAATAAATAAATAAATAAATAAATTTTCCTTTGGTGGTAAAATATAGTGCACAGTATAAGCATAAAGAGTGTTTCCTTTCCTTCTTTTTTTCATTTTCTATTAACAGAATAACAGAGTTGGAAGGGACCTTGGAGGTCTTCTAGTCCAACCCCCTGCTCAAGCAGGAGACTCTATACCTGTCAGCACTTCAAGCTGCATTTACTCTAGTGCTGACATAAGAAGGAGGAGCGGAGGCGTCTGGAAAGGGACGTTTGACTTTTCACCTACTTATTTTCCCTGGAGATAATATCCCCTAGGAGATGGGATGGGAGGGGGGAAATTCCTTTGAGCTGGAGCAGTAGATAGGGGTAGAGTGGCTTGGAAAATGGCCAATGAGTGCAGGGGAGTGGGGAACGGAAAGGGAGGGTTTTGGGTCTGGAAGTCAGTGTTGGCTACGATGAGTCGTGCTTTGAATGCCGGGCTTAATAAATGGGAGTTTTCTTCAAAGACTTTGTTTGAAATGCAATTTATTTGAGACGACCTCAAAACTTGACGATACAATTCCAGACAAATGGCTGTCCAGTCCCTTCTTAAAAGCCTCCAGTGATGGAGCAGCCACAACTTCTGAAGGCAAGCCATTTCTACCGATTTATTGTTCTCCCTGCTAGGAAATTTCTCCTTAGTTCTGGTTTGCTTCGCTCCTTGTGTGGTTCCCATCCATTGAATCTCGTCTTTTGTCTTGCCTTTATTATTATTATTATATTACTACTATCTTCCCTTTAAAAAAAGAAAAGGAAAAGGAATAAGTTCCAAGAGAGAAAGTAGAAAGACATGAATGATTCATAGATGCAAAATGTGAGTGTATTGAGTGGAGTGGGGGAGGGAGGTAGAAAAAGAGAGGAAAAAGTAAGATTAAGACTCAGGGATGCTTCAAAGTGATCGGAGCCAATTTGATGTCCTCTGCTTGGTTACACCACCAATTCACTAGGGAAGCCCTGTCAAATCCCTGCCCCTTTCCTGCCATTCCCACTCCCCCTTCTTTCTGTCTCCTCCTCTCCACAAACAGAAGCTCCAACTTGGGAGTTCAAAGTTCACCATCGTCTAATGATGCAAAGAGCCCTCCGAAAACCTGTGTGAGTGGCATCTGCTTATACGTCTCTACTTTCCCCTGGTGAATTAGTCCAGTTTTTTTAAACACACACACACACACACACACACACACACACACACACACACGACAGAGGAAGAGGCAGGAATGAGATGCGGGATCTGAGCAGAGGAGGGGGAAAATGGGTTTCAGAAATTCTATGGGTAATGGATGTCCTTTGATTCTGAATATTCAAAAAAAAAAAAAGAAAAAAGAAAAGAAAAAGAAGCCCATTAGATTTAAGCGAATGGGGATTAATAACGTAGATGCTTTGATTTGCATCCAGGGTTGTAGCTGAAATACTTGGGGGGGGGGGTTGTAGAAAATAGGCAAAGATACACACAAACACACAAAAACAAATTCCATCCATCCATCCTTCCATCCTTCCATCCATCCATCTGTCCATTCATCCATCCATCTCATAGGACACGGTTTCAATTGAGCCCCATCACTTAACTCTATCTCTCTTCCACGGCTTTCTGTGGAAATCCCAAGAAGCAGAAGACATTTCTACATGTCTATTGCTCATGTGGAGGTTGTTGTGGCTCCGTTGCCTGAGCCTGGGCTATTGACAGATACAGACTCTGAGAGTGAGGAAGAGGAGTTGGCAAGGCCTCCCTCTCCAGGACCCTCCTCTCTGGCAATGCCTCCGGAGGACACCGAAGGCCAAAAGATAGGCTCAGAGCCAAGCATGTCCCTGCAGCCACAGGTGGACAGCGACGAAGGAGATAAGTGCTGGCTGGACCCTCACCAGAGGTGCAGGGAGAAGCGTGCACAGCAGAGGGGAAGGCGTGCCAGAGATTAGCTGAGTCACTGGACCACACCCCACAGGGTATAAATGTGGGTGTGGTGGCCGGTTCAGTTTGTGATGAGCAAAAACTAGAAATAATCCATGATCTCTGCGTTACTGGACTTTGCCTGCTTTATCGGACTGCATTTGGATTAATCCTTGTATTGTTGAAAACTCTGCCTGTTTTATCGGAATGCTTGCAGTCTAATCTTTGTTTTGTGTGAGTAAAGTCTGAATTGACAGCTAGCCACTGGGTTGCTGCCAGCTTTATTTTCAAAGAATTTTGTCGTGTGGCTTATTAACTCCAGGCCGTCTGTGGGGGTGCGTGAGTGGAACGGGGACAGAACAGAGGTATTGAAAGAGAATTAGGACCACTGCAGGTGCAGGAGCTCTTTCTGGCTGAGAAAAAGCTACAGGTAGAGGTGAAACATCTCATGGCAGCAAATGGCAGCATGTTTTCAACTTCATGAGCGGGAAGCGAGGTAAATCCAAACTATTGCATCTGTGCAGGAGATCTCTCTGTCACACACAAATATTATCCCTACTTATCTACCTGCCTACCTACCTATCTACATCACTTTGTCTGTCTGTCTATCTTTCTCTCTATCTCACTCTATCATCACTTGACAAAGAAGAGAGAGAGAAAAAAACAAGACACTGTCGCTTTAAATTGAGAAGCCAAGAAGCCTCCCAACTGATTGGCTAGAACCGATCCGCTCCTTGTAAACCACTTGGTGGTGGTAGATTGGCAATTGAGGCCAGGCTGCCTGAAAGTGGTTTCCGATGCTCTCGGTGGTGGCAGAGCGGCAAAAAAAACTGTTTAAACTCTTGCCATGGCACTTCAAAGGGCCACCCTACAGCTAATCAGCGGTAAAAGGCAGTGTGGTGGTAGATCAGTGCCCTCCAAAAACAAATGGGTAGACCGGTACGGCTCTGCAAGCAGTTAAAAGCCTGGTAGACCAGTGGCTTTGCTAAATCCTAAAGAATTGTTTGTCATATGACCATCAAACCACGCCCACAAAATAAGTCACGCCCACAGAACTGGTAGTAAAAGATTTAGAACCCACCCCTGCACTGCGGGCCAGTCCTTCGCTGTTTCCAGGGCAGCCCCTGGCGCACCTCGTTACGCCCATGTAACACCTCTCCTGCACGAGCTGCATTGGCTTCCAGTGGTCTTCCGAGTGCAATTCAAGGTGTTGGTTACCACCTTTAAAGCGCTCCATGGCATAGGACCAGGATATCTACGGGACCACCTTCTGTCACCAACAGCCTCCCACCGACCAGTTTGCTCCCACAGAGAGGGACTCCTCAGGAGTTGTCGGCCAAGTTGTGCCGGCTGGCGACGCCCAGGAGGAGAGCCTTCTCTGTTGGAGCTCCTGCCCTTTGGAATGAATTGCCCCCAGATATTTGTAACGTCTCTGATCTCTGGATCTTTCGCTGTGCCCTCAAGACCCTACTGTTCCGACAAGCGGGGCTGTCTAACTGAATGATTTTAAATTGGGTTTTAACTTTTGGTTTTAAAATTCGGCCAAAACTATTTAATGATTTTAATTAATTTTAACTATGATATTGTATATTTATGTTTTAATTCTGGCTGTACACCGCCCCGAGTCCTTTGGGAGGAGGGCGGTATATAAATAAAATTATTATTATTATTACTATTATTATTTATTGGTTAATCTTTAGTGAGATTCACAGCCTTTGAGGCTGGTTAATAGCTCAGCAGCTCGAGTCCTAACCAAGGACCTAGGAACTGTTAAGGTATCGTCGGAGGATGTAAGCTGTTCCGAGTAAGGTGGTTTTTTGTAGAGTCAAAATGTTCAAGTCCGGCAAATTTAGGATTTCTAAATAGCGGGGTAGCCCTTTGGGTATTGCTCCGAGGGCTCCAATTACAATCGGGACAACACACGATTTCTTTTTCCACAGTCGCTCAACTTCAATTTGTAAGTCCCGGTACTTTGTGATTTTTTCTTGCTGCTTTATTACTATTATTATTATTATTATTATTATTATTATTATTATTATTATTATTATTATTATCCCCTCAGGCCAGATCTAAGCACCCCATAGGCCAGATCGAGCCCCCGGGGCCTCCAGTTTGACCCCCCTGCCCTAAATGGTTTTAACGCAGCACACTTATTCTCAATTGTTTAATGAGAAGTACAACAAAGTGAGACTGCCTCCAACTCAAGACTCTGAGCTGTACTGTTAAACTGAAGGAAGCCAATAGGTGCACAATGCCAAGCATGGATTTGTGTATGGAAAGATCGTTAACATCATTCCGCTTTGATACTTCCAATTCCTGAGCTCAGAATTCTTTAATGCAAATTCCACTCTTTGCACTAGATTTGGCTGTTGAACATAGGCTTACAGTAAAAAGCAGCAGCTGCAACAACTACCCATAAATGGGATAAACCTGACATCTACCTAGGCTTGTGACATTTGGGTGCATAAAATGTTGCTGTTTTTCTGAGATCAAGAAGTCCCAGAAAGCAAGGTTTCTGACGCCAGCAGCTCTGTGTCAAAAATAACCTCTGGTCCTTTTATAATGATATATTCTGCTTTGGGTTCTGCATTGGAACTTCCAAGAAGAATTCTGACCTTGAACACTGGAGAATGGACTTCCAATATGTCTTCTCATATTATCCTCTTTCCAAGGGTGAAATGCTCCCGGTTCGGACCAGATTGCCCGATCCGGTAGTGATGGCGGTAGGTGGTTCGGAGAACCGGTAGCAAAAATCCCTGCGCCCTCCCATGCCCAGCTGAGCCACACGATCATCAGAGGCTTTTTTAAAAAAACTTTTAAAAGCATTTTTTCTACAACCTCTTCCAAGAAAAAAATGCTTTTAAAAATAAAAATAAAAAAAAAGCCTCTGATGATCGTGCGGCTCAGCTGGGATCGTCAGAGGCTTTTCAAAGCATTTTTTTTTCTGCAACCTCTTGGCCGAAGAGGTGGTAAAAAAAATGCTTTGAAAAGTCTCTGACGATCCCAGCTGAGTTGCCTGATCGGCAGAGGCTTTTCAAAGCATTAGAAAAAATGCTTTGAAAAGTTAAAAAAAAAATTGGCCACACCCACCTGGTCACATTACCCCCACCACCACCAAGCCATGCCCACAGAACTGGTAGTAACAAATTTTACATTTCACCCCTGCCTCTTTCCCCCAAAATAAGACCCAACTGGAAAATAATCCCTAGCATGATTTTTCAGGATGGTCGTAATATAAGCCCTACCCCAAAAATAAGACCCAGTTATGATCATCAGCAGATGGAGGTGTTTAAGTACTGTATTTTCCCCAAAATAAGCCCTAACTGGAAAATAAGCCATTGCGTCTTTTGGAACAAAAATTAATATAAGACCTGGTCTTATTTTGGGGGAAAACACAGTAGTGTTTCCAATGCATTTCCATTAGGAGAAGCCAGCAGATGAAGACAAAGTGTGCAGGATCTTGTAAATGTTGGATAGGATTGGCAGCAAGATTTTCATTATGGTTTGGCAGTTAAGCAATGGAAGCTGCTCCCTAGAGCAAGGGTCTCCAACCTTGGCAACTTTAAGTCTGGAGGACTTCAACTCCCAGAATTTCCTAGCCAATTGACTGGGGAATTCTGGGAATTGAAGTCCCCCAGGCTTAAAGTTGCCAAGGTTGAAGACCCCTGCGCTAGAGAAATGTTGGTGCTCAGGCTACAGAGTTGCTCTCCGTGGTCCTGAATCCAAAGTTTTGGGTGTTTGCATAACAGAAGAATGCAGATCTTTTTTCCAAATATTTTGGGCAGAGAAACCAAGTGAATGCTATTTATGCAGTTGAAGGAAAAACCCATCTACAATTCTTTAAAAACAGACCTCTTCCCTAACAATGGTCATGATAACATACTGGTAGAGGAAACATACCATGGAAGACATCTTCCTTTAAGATTTAACAGAAAGCAGAACCAGAAATGGCGTGCATAGTTGAAGAGATCTGAGGATAATAGGATGGGACATCGACGCACATTATTTGATCACTTCATAATGGTAATCGCAAAAACACCACACTTTTTCTCTTCAAGATTCTCTTCTCCTTTGAAGCAATTTCTAGAGCAAATTATCTGTCAACTCGTAAAGTATTCCTGGCCTGCTCTTGAGTTGTCATAGGCAGGAGGGTGGTGGTGGGGAAACTGACAGAGCAACAAGGTAGCCACAACCAGAAACACATTCCACGCATATCTTTCTCAAGGCTGTATCCCAGGTTACCGGAACCAGCCGGAGAGGCGTGGACGCTACAGCCCGGGAAAGTGCTCTGTTGGAGAATGTGATTTATGACACACCTAGTGAGGAGGGGAGAAACAGGGTCATAGTTGGGTCATAAATTACGTGGGGGCAGAGTTGACTTCATTTGGGTATGTGCTGACCAGTTGCTCCTTAATAAATAACTGGATTTCTTTTGAAACTTGGCTCGAGGCTCATGGTTTAATTAAGGCATCCTTCGGGATCCTGACATTATCTTTCAGCCAGCTGAAGATCGGACAGAAAGAAATGCAGAAGAATCTTTGTCCTAAGTTGAAGTATTGATAGGAATTCTGTTACTGGCTTTTCTGTAGCCATGCACTCTACTGGCCAAATTTGGGTGAATTATCTTTCTACATCATCAGCTAGAGCAGATGTGTGATTTCTCCCAGCCTTTGCAAGATATTTTTATCAACGTCTATTCCCCTCTCCCCATATGCCTTAACACCACAAATACTGAAAACTCAAGTATATTTATATCTAATTTGCATGACACATGGCAGCAAGATCAATTAAGTGAATTTTGTTCCCATATCAGTAGAATTCAGATATACCCCTTGGAGGTACTGTTTAATTTTGCATGTCCGTCACGAGCAAAACAAGGCGACAAATTCCGCTGCATGTTTTCATATTTTATTTGGAGGACGAGAAGTTGAATAAAGCTGCTAAGCATTCAAAGGCAACATCTCCTAGAAGCCAAATAGCTATTCTCCACTTTTTCAAGTCACTGCATCAATCGACGGGCAATCCATTAATATAGTGGGTGCATTTAATTCATGCAATGTTTATGAAAATGTGCAATAAATAAAGCCAACGAGCGCAGAGCCTGGTTGAGCCATGGGTGACAACCTTCTGAATTTTTAATCGCAGAAAGGGGGAAGGGTGATGCAGACTTGCGTTAATAAGACTAGTTATTGCTTTTTTTTTTTTTTTTTTAAAAAGGCATGGCGTTTTCTGAATATTGCAACAACAGAAATATTTCAGTTCCCTTGTGATACCGATTTCTACTTTTCCTTTGCTCTAGAGCAGGGGTGTCAAACTCAAGGCCTATAGGCCAAATCTGGCCCACAGGGTTCTTAAATCCAGCCTGGAAATATCAAAGAACCAGCCCACGGTGCCTCTGCCCTGCAAAACGAGCTGTGTGCAGCCCCCATGTGGCCCGTTTTTGGCCTCCACTGCCTCCTGCAGCACTTTGCCAGCCAAAGAGAGCGCGGAGGCGTCAGTGGTGGGTTCCTCCCAGTTCAGCCCGGTTCCGCCGAGCCAGTAGCGGTGACGATATGATGTCACCGAACTGGTTCTGCCCCCCCAGCCTCCCACCCCCTGTGTTATTCTTACCTTTTATTTGGCCCCACCCCCAATCTATTGCTGCCTCCTGAGTCCCAGCTGATGGGCAATAAGGAAAAAAACTGTTTAAACTCTTGCCGCGGGCTTCAAAGGGCCGCCCTACAGCTAATCAGTGGTAAAAGGCAGTTTGGTGGTAGACTGGTGCCTCCAAAAACAAATGAGTAGACCGATGCCTGCAAAAATAAATGGGTAGACCAGTGCCTGCAAAAATACATGAGTAGACCGGTGTCTACAAAAATAAATGGGTAGACCAGTGCCTCCAAAAATACATGAGTAGACCGGTGCCTACAAAAATAAATGAGTAGACCAGTGTCTGCAAAAATAAATGAGTAGACCGGTACAGCTTTGCATGCAGTTAAAAGCCTGGTAGACCAGTACCTCTGCTAAATCCTAAAGAATTGTCACATGACCATCAAACCACACTCACAAAATAAGCCACGCTCACAGAACCGGTAGTAAAAAAATTTAGAACCCACCCCTGCTCTGCGTGGCCTGTTTTTGGCTGGCAGAGGATTGCAGGAGGCCGTTCAGGCCAAATACAGGGCAGAGGGGGATGTGCACGCCCCCCATGCCCTGTTTTGGCTGGCAGGGTGCTGCAGGAGGCATCCCATTTCCCCCCCTGCCCCCCCTGCCATTCTTACCTGGCCCTTGAAGAAATCCAGTTTGACACCCCTGCTCTAGAGCAAGGAAGAACAAAAAGAGTTCTAGAGCACTCTGCTTAACTGAACTGGCGACCGGGGCAGCATTCTAGAACAGTTGTTTCTTGGTAGCAAATTGGACCCTCTAATACAGTGGTGGGATTCAAAATTTTTTACTACTGGTTCTGTGGGCGTGGCTTGGTGGGCGTGGCATGCCTTGGTGGGCGTGGTAGGGGAAGGATACTGTAAAATCTCCATTCCCACCCCACTTCAGGGGAAGGTTACTGCAAAATCCCCATTTCTTCCCGATCAGCTGGGACTCGGGGGGGCAGGACCAGTGAGAGGTGGTATTTACTGGTTCTCCGAACTACTCAAAATTTCCGCTACCGGTTCTCCAGAACTGGCCAGAACCTGCTGAATACCACCTCTGCTCTAACACTGGTAGTTAGTGCAAGTTTGAATAATGAGATATTCCATTTGGACTGAATTGTAAATTGATGTGAGATCTTGTTTAATGCAAGCTAAAATTCAGTGAATGCAAAGCTAGTGCATGCAGCAGCTGTGGTTTTATCTGTGCAAAGTGGAGAAAAATAAGGTTCTATCCAGGGGTGGGTTCTAAATTTTTTTACTACCAGTTCTGTGGGCATGGCTTATTTTGTGGGTGTGGCTTGGAGGTCATGTGACTAGGTGGGCATGGCTAGCTGGTCAGAGTCATTTCTAGAAGGTCCTCGCACTTACAACCAGTCCTCGCACTTACGACCCGACTCATTTGTTTGCTTTTAACACTGATCAGCTGTAGGACGGCCCTTTGAAGCCCCGCGGCAAGAGTTTAAACAGTTTTTTTCCCTCTAGTCATCAGCTGGGACTCAGGAGGCAGCAATAGATTGGGGGTGGGACCAAATAAAAGGTAAGAATAACGTGGGTGGGTGGGTGGGTGGGTGAGAGGGCGGGGGGGAGAACCGGTTCGGTGATGTCATATCATCACCGCTACCGGCTCGGCCGAACCGGACTGAACCGGGAGGAACCCACCACTGGTTCTATCAGAGGAAATCAGTACAAGGTTAAAAAGAAGAAGAACTCAACAATTCCAGTGGAGGCACGGCAAATTAAAAACAATCTCCTTGAATTTGTCCTTTTTATTAGTTTATAATATAAAATACAAAAACAAACAATAGGAAAAATAGGGGAGGGAAGAGGGAAGGGAAGAGTGTAGAAAAGAAGGGGGGGGGAAAGAAAGAAAAGGCATTGACTTCCGACTCCCTTTAGTGCATTAGAATAAGATAATAACATCAAACCTCAACTTTATTAGTTTTACATAATAGTATAAACTAGCCATTTCTATATCAACAAATCTATATAATCTGTAAAACCCAAAATCAAGCTTTCATTTTTTTCCCCACCTCAAGCACAAAGCCCAGAAGTGGTTTCCAAGTAGAAACAAAAGCAATTACCGTATTTTTCAGACTATAAGACGCTCCGGACTATAAGATACACATTAGCTTTAGAGGAGGAAATCAAGAAAAAAAAAACCTCTCTCCCCCCCCTCCCCCGGCCACAATATTCGCTCTATAAGACACACAGATATTTCTAACACACTTTGGGGGGGTGGGGAGAGGGAAAGTGCCATCTTACAGTCCAAAAAAATACAGTATGTTTTTTTTTTTAAATCAAAACAGTCAATTTAAGCCATCTCTTCTAATTACATCAACTTTTGCAGCCATTCGTCCATTGTAGGGATCAAAATATCCTTCCATTTCTGTGCATGAAGTAATCTTGATGCTGTCAACCTATATAACATCAAAGTTCCACTTTCCCACCCCCAAGTCTTTTTCCATGAAACCCCAAAGAAAAGTTTCTGGTTTTATCTTTACATTCACTTTAACAATCTTCTGCATTTGAATAAGAATCCTTCTCAGGGATGGACTTCAAAAATTTTAGGAAGGGATTCTCTATCCAGTTGCTGGATGGGCGTGTTCATGGTGGGCGTGGCCTAGTCGACCTCCCCGGGCTCCGGAGGCTTTCTTCAAGCCTCCGGGAGGGTGAAAATGGCTTCCCCAGGCTCCGGGGGGCCCTCTGGAGGCCGGAAACGAGCCCATTTCCAGCCTTCCCGAACTTCCAGTAAGCCTATTTTTCGCCCTCCCTGAGCCTCCCCAAGGGGAGGGGCAGGGTAGGTGGGGCCAGCCAGGAATGGGATTTGGAGGTTCTCTGAACTGCACAGAATCTTAGCTAGAGATTCTCCCGAACCCCTGCGAACTCTGCTGGTCCTCTTCCAATATTTCCTTGCTTTCTCACAGGACTGCCACAAATGATAAAAAGCCCCTTGTTTACATTTGCATTTCCAACATTCGTTTGAAGTTCCTTAAATACATTTCTAACAGAGCAGAAATGATGACCGCAGCAAAGACAGAAGACCTGATAAGTAAGCTAGTAAACTGGAACCTCTCCAGATAAGGAAAGGATGGGAGATTGCCCACATGTGCTCTGGAGGGTTGATCCTCATGAGGCGACTCCAGGGCTTGAGAGATGGGAGATGAAGGGAGCCGCCATTTTATAATAGAATAGAATAACAGAGTTGGAAGGGACCTTGGAGGTCTTCTAGTCCAACCCCCTGCCCAGGCAGGAAACCCTACACCCCTTCAGACAAATGGTTATCCAACATCTTCTTAAAAATTTCCAGGGTTGGGGCATTCACAACTTCTGCAGGCAAGTTGTTCCACTGATTAATTGTCCTGATTAACTGTCAGGAAATTTCTCCTTAGTTCTTTTGCTTATCATCACAGTGGAACCTTTCAAAGGATTGAGCTCACTTTCTGATCACTTTTGGAAATTGCTTATTACATGGTCCCAAAGTAAATATAGAAACAACTTCAAACAAAGTACCGTATTTTTCGGACTATAAGACGCACCAAGATTTTAAAAAAGGAAAACAAGGGGGAAAAAAAGGTTTTTGGCCTCCGTGCATCCGGTTTTTGCCCTCCCTGGCCTCCAAGAGCACTTTGCAGGCCTCCCAAACCCTCTGCGCGTCCCATTTTTGCAAAAACTTTTTCACAAAAATGGGATGCGCAGAGGGTTTGGGAGGTGCTGGGGAGGGCAAAAACGTGTGTGTGGGGGGGAGTTTGGGAGGCCAAAAATGGGACATGCAGGGCGGGGTTTCAGGAAGCCAAAAATAGCTGTATTCGGTATATAAGACGCACCAACATTCCCCTCCTCCTCTTTTAGGGGGGGAAAAAGTGTGTCTTATACTCTGAAAAGTACGGTAAATATATAAACAACTTCAAGCAATTTACATTAGAAACCATTTTACAATGAGTCTCTAAAATGTCAAAATGAATCAAACATTTTAAAAAAACATATAATGTGGAAAGGCACTATGAGAACAAAAATGATAAACAGCCAACGTAATGGAAATAGTCTTTGTTTTCTGCAAAAAATCAATATCCTTGTATTCCAGATGAGTAAAATCAGAATATTCTTAACAAATCCTGGCTTAACTCTAAATTGTGTGATGATTCATATATAGAATGACGTTTACATTTTCCTCCAATAGGCACGTGTCTTTTTAATGATCGAACTTTTCCTTCCACTGGTCTGTTGTTACAAAAAAACAAGAAAGAAGAAAGAAAGAAAGAAAGAAAGAAAGAAAGAAAGAAAGAAAGAAAGAAAGAAAGAAGAAGGAAGGAAGGAAGGAAGGAAGGAAGGAAGGAAGGAAGGAAGGAAGGAAGGAAGGAAGGAATCCACACAATTTCCACATCCAACTTCATGATTCGATTACAAAAGCAGAGCTTACAACATCCAACTGTTGTAAGACCACAAAGTCACTCTTTGTGTCACTTTTTTCTAAAATGTTTTACTAAAAGGCTTTTGTGACCTACAACTTAATTCCTCAGTTGCATTCTCTCTGCATCTAAGGAAGTGAGCTGCAGTTCACAAACACTTTCAATTGCCTTTCAATAAAATTCATGATTTTCTTGGTGTTTTATTATAGAAAAAGCAGACCCAACTTCCAAATAGTTGTTTTCAAGTCTCCATCCCTTCACCGTGTTTTCCCTACCAAATTAGCATTTGCACTAAGCACGTCCTCTGATTCGCCATCCCTGCAGATTGACAAGAAGTTCTGAGATGCTACACTATTCAAATAAAGACAGATTAACAGGGATGGATGGGACCTTGTAGGTCATCTAGTCCAACCCCCTGCCCAAGCAGGAAAGCCTACACCATTTCTGACAGATGGCAGTCCAGTCTCTTCTTGAAAGCTTCCAGTGATGAAACTCCCACAACTTCTGAAGGCAACTTCTGTTCCATCGATTGATTGCTCTCACTGTCAGAAAATGTCTGCTTATTTCCAGGTTGAATCTCTCCTGGTTCAGTTTCCATCCATTATTCCTTGTCTGGCCTTCAGGTGCTTTGGAAAATAGCTTGACCCTCCTCCTCTCTGTGGCAGCCCCTCAAGTATTGGAAGGCTGCTATCATGTCTCCCCTGGTCCTTCTCTTCACCAAACTAGCCATGCTCAGCTCCTGCAACCACCTTCCATCCCACCATTTCCTTCCCTCTATGCATCAAAAGAAAGGATGGTAACAGAATAACAGGATTGGGAGGGACCTTGGAGGTCATCTAGTCCAACCCCCTGCCCAAGCAGGAGACCCTACACCATTTCTGACAGATGGCAGTCCGGTCTCTTCTTGAGAGCTTCCAGTGATGAAGCTCCCACAACTTCCGAAGGCAACTTCTGTTCCATGGGTTGATGGCTCTCACTGTCAGAAAGTTCCTCCTTATTTCCAGGTTGAATCTCTCCTTGTTCAGACATTGGGGCCTTTGGCCAGTCCAGTCCCAGCCATTCAGAAAAATAAACAATAACTTGTTGACACGTCATATGGGATGGTCTTCTCCAATCTATCCCTCTTTCCCCACAGTCTTTATAGGGAAATGGGTGAAACGCCAAGACGCAACTTTGTCATCCCCTTGAAGGAACTGTGGGTCTCCCCCAAGGGAATTGAGAAAGGAGGAGAAATAGAGTGTAAAGGGTTCAAAGAGGAAAGGGGGGTGGGAAATACAGGAAGTGAATGGTGTTAATGAAAAATTCAACAGGGTTGGGCCCAGATGCGTTGGCAAAAATTGCTGAAGCAGAGATGATTAATATTTAAAAGACTGACTGCTGCTTGGCTGCATCTTACATGCAGATTCCACACATACCCATATATGTGTGTGTTTGTACACACACCCCTTTCTACTCCTCCCTCTTTTCTACCCCCTCGTGTTGTGTGTCCCCCCACCCCACATTGCCTTGATCTCCAGAACATGCATTCGGGACATGTCCTCCAGTGACTAAGTCCCTCTTGGTGAAGAAGGACCCCAGCTATGACCATCTCTCCAGTTTTGCTTGGCTGGGGGAGAGAGGAAGGGTCCTCCTGTCCCAATGTGCCAAATTTGTGGGAAGGCTAAGCAGAGAAAATGGTTAAAGCACATCATGTATATTTAATGGGAATGGAAAAGCAGCTTGTCCTATTTAGTCACATTAGATGCTCTGTTAACCATATGTATGTGTATGTGTGCCTGTGTACACACACATACACACACGCACATATGCAGACAAACTAACATTAGATGCTTTGGAGAAACAGAGATCAGTGAGTTCCTTGTGGAACAGAAGAAGGCCTCGCTGAAATGGCTGAAATACTTTGGCTTCATCGTGTATGCTTCATAAGATGTCACTTAACATGAAAAGTTTTTAAGCTCTTTCTGGTTAAAGTGGGTTATCGAAAAGCAGTGAAGCAGAGACTACATAAATAGGCTCATCGTGAGTTTTAGAATCCATGTTTATGAAAAAGGGCATTGCCTACCACACGGCTTCGGCTCTCAGGAAGGAAGGAAGGAAGGAAGGAAGGAAGGAAGGAAGGAAGGAAGGAAGAAGGGAGGGAAGGAGGGAAGGAAAGGAGGAAGAAAGAAAGAAGAAAGAAAGAAAGAAAGAAAGAAAGAAAGAAAGAGAGGAAGGGAGGGAGGGAAGGAAGGAGGAAGAAGGGAGGGAGGGAAGGAGGGAGTGAAAAGGAGGAAGGGAGGGAGGAAAGAAGGAAGGAGGAAGAAGGAAGGAAGAAAGAAAGAAGAAAGAAAGAAAGAAAAAAGAAAGAAAGAGGGAGGGAGGGAGGGAAGGAAGGAAGGAAGAAGAAGGAAGGAAGAAGAAGGGAGGGAGGGAAGGAGGGAGCGAGAAGGAGGAAAGGAGGGAGGAAAGAAGGAAGGAGGAAGGAGGAAGGAAGGAAAGAAAGAAAGGAAAGAAAGAAAGAAAGAAAAAAGAAAGAAAGAGGGAGGGAGGGATGGAGGGAGGGAGGGAAGGAAGGAAGGAAGGAAGAAGAAGGAAGAAGGGAGGGAGGGAATGAGGGAGGGAGAATGAGGAAGGAAGGAAGGAAGGAAGGAAGGAAGGAAGGAAGGAAGGATTGATTTACAAGCATTGCATATAACTGAAAAAAATGGAATTCCATGTCCTGTGCTATTTTTACAATTTATATCTCATCTTCCAAGTCTTAAAAATGGTTAAGGATGTCCACGGTGGACACATGAAATATTTTTTTTTTTAAAAAGAACCCAACATAATAGAAAGCAACTCTTTTTATATTTGTTTTAAACAAAGGGCTTTGTTCTTTGGCCATGCCCATCATCACCGACATCAGTCTGTTTGATCCCATTCCGTTGCTGTTGCACGAACCAACTGGCTCCAGAAACCAGTTCTTTCCTGAAAATGAGCTTTTGGAAGGGAATTTTTTTTTTAAAAAAAATGTCTTCAGTGTTGAATCCTGGCAATATGGAATTAAGTTGGAAAATAATGTGGGCCATTCTTACTATTGTTCTTCTCATTCCATTACAATCCTTTATTTCACTTGTCCTAACACAGAACAAAGCAAGACAATATCTCGTTTTTGTGCACACAGAGATGCGCACACACACTTTCAAGGTCTTGCTGTAACAACTTTATATTAATGCAAGCTTACATCTACAAGATGAACCTAAATGTCTAACAGATATTAATAAAAAAGGGCCTTTGATAAGAAAAAGAGGTCTGCATTATATTCCAAAATGTTAACAATTGCCTGAACCAGTCCCTGCAGTTTTCTTGATAAAGTTTCAGCCATTGCTTCCTTTCTTGGGCTCAGAGGGAGAGACTGGCTGGATGTTATCCAGGAGGCTTCATGCCTTAAGGCAGGATTAGAATTCACTGTCTCCCAGTTTCTAGCTTGATGCCTCCACCACTTCACCAAACTGGCTCTCTGAATGTGAATGCATTCAATTAAAATCAAAAGGCGATGGCAAATTCCTAGAGCTAAGAAATCTAAGATGGGAAGGAAAGACCAAAGCAGATGAGTCAGCTCTGGACAATATGACAATCCTTTTTTTTTTTTTGGTCCCTTCTTAAGAAACCATTCCAGTCACCAACAAGCCAAAACAGAAAATGCATTTAAGAGCTGCCCAGAATCACTTTGCAGGGAAGATGGCTGGCATAAACATTTAATAAATAAATAAAGAACTTGCATTCAGAAGTTGTAAATGCTCCAACACTGGAAGTTTTTAAGAAGAGTTTAACAAAGTTGGAAGGGATCTTATAGGTCATCTAGTCCAACCCCCCATCTAAGCAGGAGACCCTACACCATTTCTGACAGTCCAATCTTTTCTTGAAAGTCTCAAAGTGATGAAGCTCCCACAACTTCCAAAGGCAACTTCTGTTCCATTAGTTGCTTCTTCTCACTGTCAGAAAGTTTCTCCTTATTTCCAGGTTGAATCTCCGCTTGATCAGTTTCCATCCATGGTTCCTTGTCTGGCCTTCAGGTGTTTTGGAAAATAGCTTGACCCCCTCCTCTCTGTGGCAGCCCCTCAAATATTGGAAGGCTGCTATCCTGTCTCCCCTGGTCCTTCTCTTCACTAGACTAGCCATGCCCAGTTCCTGCAACCGTTCATCGTATGTTTTAGCCTCCAGTCCCCTCATCATCTTGGTTGCTCTTCTCTGCACTTTTTCTAGAGTCTCAACATCTTTTTTATTAGTGTGGGGACCCAAACTGGATGCAGTACTCTAGATGTGGATAACCATTTGTCTGAAGTGGTGTAGGGTTTCCTGCCTAAGCAGGGGGCTGGACTAGAAGATCTCCAGAGTCCCTTTCAACTCTTGTTATTCTATTTAATAAATAAATAAATGAGAAATGGCTGTTCTTTCATTGCTTGCTTGCAATAAACGGGGACATCTCTACGAAAGGAGAAAAAAAAATAGGAGGAACAGACAGAATTAGAGGCACAAAGAATAAATTTCTTTCGCTGTCCCAGTTGAGCCTCGGGGGGGCAAAGGTCAAGTGCATTGAATTGCAGTGCTTGGATTTGGAATTGAATGAGTGGTGAAGGCAGGAGGGCTTCAGGTCGTGGCGGGACTGAATTAAGAATCCTAGCTTGATATCGCAAGCTGTCTCTGCCTGGTCTCTTTCCCCCTGCCCGCTCCCCATCTCTCTCACATCCAGTGGGTTATTAAGAAGATCAAGAGATGAACTTGTGACCTATTATCAGGTGCTGGCAACGGAAGAGGACCGAGGGACTGGGGTGCGTGCATGCATACGAAACCCAAGCGAGAGGTGAGATGAGAGTAATAAGATGCTTTTAAGGGCCCATAGACAGGAAAAGTCGTAATCCGGAAGCTGAGGATCAATACGGAATGGTCAGAATGCACAAATAAGAGAGCGGCGTATTATTATATTGAAAGTGACTGGATTGTGGTCAGCGCTGAGATCATAAAACACTATTTACATGGAAGAGAAGAGCTGTAGGGTCAGGACGGAACTGTGGAGTCTTTGATGCTGTCTGAGCTTGGTGGTTTCCGTGCGGACGTTTCATTACCCAACTAGATAACCTCATCAGTGCTTAGAAGAGGATAGAATTTATGGAGGAGGAGGAAGACTGTGGGGTCCTTATTGCCCTCTGAGCGGGGTTGTTTTTGTAGGAAGAAATATCCTTCTGGGTTCAGCTCCAAGTGGGGAAAAAGACACTGGAAACATGGAGAGTTGGAAAGATGGTTTAATGGTGGACAGGATCACATGGTTTGAGTTCCTGAACAGAAAAGGGGTGAGATGCAGCGAGTCCCCGGGTTTTATGCCCTCTCTGGCATTGAACTTCTGGGGGCCCAGAAAGAGTATCCTGATTGGTTGTCAGACTCCCAGGGGGTGGGGGGTCTTAGCTAGCCTTGCTGGCTGATGTAATCTTCCCAGGTGCCATGTGGTGAGTTTCTGTTGCTAGATGGGTTCTATTGTGTTAGTTTCTGTTGCTACATGGGTCCTATTGTGTTGCAGATGATGGTCCATTGACAAAGATGGGAGGGAATTGAGTTTCTGCCTCTGGCCCATTGACAAAGGGTGGGGGCAGGAAGATGGGAGCTGCTTCGTCTTTAAAACATGCTTCTCCATTTCTCATCCAGGGAAACATAATATTCTGCCTTTTTAATATTTCCTAAAATATTTCATTCTTCTAGGAAAGGGGTGGGTGCTAACTTCCTACATTTTCTTGCAGATGTTTCATTACCCAACTAGATAACATCATCAATGCTAGAAGAGGATAGAATTTGTGGAGGAGGAGGAAGGCGATGGGAGGAGGAGGACAACAACGACTATGGGGTCTTTGATGCTTTCTGAACTTGGTTGCTTTTTTTCTGACGTTTCATTACCCAACTAGGTAACATCATCAGTGCTGATGAAAACTACCAAGTTCAGAGACCACCACACTATTTACATGGGCGTTTATGGATTGTCCTTTCTCACATAGGAATACTCAGGAAATCCATAGACTATTTAGGTGTATTGCAGTAAACTGGAGATCCCACCTTCTGCATCTCAAGTCTAATACAACAAGGTCCAAGGGCCACGTCGTTCCTTCTACTTGCGTCCAAGGAAATGCATCTTCAGGTCTTCCTGCCCAAAGCAGAAGAATCCAGATCGTAAGGAAAAGGATGGAAGATGACAGGAAATAAAAGGGGTGAACTCTACTCCAGAGGGGGTAACTTTACTGACTTTGAGTTTGCAAATTGTTCTCCTCAGGGGTGGGCTTCAAAAAATTTAGTAAGGGGTTCTCTGCCCGGTTGCTGGGTGGGTGTGGCCTAGTTGGCCTCCTGCACCATGGTGGGGGGGGGGTGCCCTCCCCGGGCTCCGGAGGCTTTCCTTGAGCCTCCAGAAGGGCGAAAACAGCTTCCCCAGGCTCCGGAGGTCCTCTGGAGGCTGGAAACAGGCCCAATTCTGGCTTTCCCAAACTTCCGGTAGGCCCATTTTTTGCTCTCCCCAAGACTCCATGCGTACCCTGCTCTTACCTGCATCCAAAACGGGCTGAGTGGGGACTTCTGGGAGGGGTGGAGTGGGGTGAGCGGGGCCAGCCAGGAGAGGGATTTGGGGGTGCTCTGAACTGCACAGAATCTTAGCTAGAGGTTCTCCCGAACCCCTACGAACCCCCAGCAGCCCATGTCTTTTCAGAGATAGCACTACTCATAGCAAAAGAAAGGAGGATTTAAAGAAAAAACCCATCATCCAGTTAATTGTGCCGTCATGTTGCCTGCACATGAGTAGAATGGCTGAACTGGGACCTCAGAACTCATGTTGAACTCATGTAGCAAATGTTTGAAGGCATTTTCCTCCCGCTCGCCCGTCTACCCATCCGAAGCGATACAGCTCGGAGACAAGTTACCCGCCTCACTGAGAGAGCCAGGTCTTACTCAGGCATTAATAATGGATTATTGAAACCAACCAGCTGCAAAAATGCTGCCTCTGTTCTCTCAGATTAATCTCACTCCTGTGAAGAGCAGCTATTGATTTTGTGAGTGATTCCTTCCTTCTTCAACTAAAGGGGCACCTGCAGCCAGCGTTGCACAATTACTGTGAGATCTTTTATGGTCCTCTGTCTTGAGTTTTGCTGGATTTTCCTACTCTCGCCTGGTGGCAAACGATGCGCTAACCCGAGGAGGTCAAAGGCAGCTCCAACGCATTTCAGTTTCGGAAGAGCAGAAAATTTGCAGACAGAATGATGATCTAGGGATAGTTTATTATTTATTTATTTATTTATTAATTTGATTTATATGCCGCCCTTATCCGGAGACTCAGGGTGGCTTACAATGCGTTAAGCAATAGCCTTCATACTTTTGTATATTAATACAAAGTCAGTTTATTGCCCCCATAATCTGGGTCCTCATTTTACCTACCTTAGAAAGGATGGAAGGCTGAGTCAACCTTGAGCCTGGCAAGATTCGAACTTGCAGTAATTGCACGCAGCTGAATGTTAATCACAATGCTATCAGTCTGCTGAGCCACCAGGCCCGTGGCTGGTATTTGTTTTCTTATTCAAGCATTATCTGTAATAAGATTACAGATATAAGTATAAACACAATTTTGAATACATGAAAAGGATACAAGTAAAAAGGGACATTAGGACAGGGACGATAGGCACGCTGGTGCGCTTATACACGGCCCCTTACAGACCTCTTAGGAATGGGGTGAGGTCAGGGGTGAAATGCTCCCAGTTCGGACCAGATCGGGCGATCCAGTAGCGATTGTGGCAGGTGGTTCGGAGAACCGGTAGCGATGGCAGTGCAAGGCTCCGCCCATCCACCTGGGTGTCGTTACTTCCTGGTTTTAACCAGGAAGTAATGTGTTTTTTACCATCTGCACATGCGCAGAGTGTCTGCGTGCACGGCGTGTGCACTTCCGAACCGGTAAGGAAAGTAAGTAGATTTTGCCCCTGGGTGAGGTCAACAGTAGACAGTCTAAGGTTAAAGTTTTGGGGGTTTGAGGATGAAACCACAGAGTCAGGTAGTGCATTCCAGGCATTGACCACTCTGTTGCTGAAGTCGTATTTTCTGCAATTGAGTTTGGAGCGGTTTACCTTGAGTTTGTATCTATTGTGTGCTCGTGTATTGTTGCGGTTGAAGCTGAAGTAGTCATTGACAGATAGGACGTTGTAGCAGATAATTTTGTGTACTACGCTTAGGTCAGACCAAAAGCGGCGTAGTTCCAAGTTGTCTACGCCCAAAATTTCAAGTCTGGTGGCATAAGGTATTTTGTTGCGAGCGGAGGAGTGGAGGGCTCTTTGCATGAAATATCTCTGGACTCGCTCAATTGTATTAATGTCCGATATGCAGTGGGGGTTCCAGACAGATGAGCTGTATTCAAGAATTGGTCTGGCAAAAGTTTTGTATGCCCTAGTTTGCAGTTCAATATTACCGGAGAAGAAGCTACGCAAAATAAGGTTAGTTCTATATGTTCATGCAAATCTACCCAACTCTGCAGCTTTTATAGAACCAACAGATATGAATTATCCTTTGAAATTTGTATTTCTTCCTATGCAGATCTCTGCTTATAAACATACATATCAAAGAGGAAACGTGCAACCACCAATGAATATATTAGTGATTTTACCCATATCAGCTTTTCTGAAATTCAGAATGTATGGTTGATAGCACTTACCTTTTAGTTAGCATTGAAATCTTTATTTAGATTAAGTAATCCCCAACTCCCTTTTCATGATACTGTAATCCCTTAATTTGGGATAAAGTCAGGGCAACTAGATGGATCTGAGCGTTTGCTGGCCAGATGCCCTTCCTGACACCACGCAGAGTTCACAGCAGATATTTTTTTCTTTGTCGCTATTGAGGATTGAACTCTCAACCTTCCGAGTGGGAGGCAAGCATCTTCACCACTTGGCCACCATGCCATTGGTTAAATAACTCTCAACATTTTGTACTAAACCAAGCTCATTGACAATTCTTCTATTTTACTTGTATTAAGCCAAGAAGAGTCAGGTTCTTTGTATCCTTCCTTTGGCAACATGTTTTACATGTTCATTGGCAAGATGAAGGAGTAACACAGAAGCATCACTGAATCCTCAAAATAACCTTATGGGATAGGTTGGATTAATAGGATCAGTCTAAACCAGAGTCAGGTCTTCTTTGTGTAGCCAGATCATGAAGACATTAGCAAACTTTGGCAAATTGTTATAGGAAAATGAGCAGAGTCCTAATCTATTTCTATTGCTCTGTAGTTCCAAAGTTCCATCCTTTACTAAATCTGCACTACTATTAATCTTCTCATCGTTCCTATCACCCATCGCCTCCCACTTATGACTGTATGACTGTAACCTTGTTGCTGGTATCCTTACGGTTTATATTGACCGTTTCCTAGTATGATTTGCTTGCTTATTTGTACCCTATGACTATCATTAAGTGTTGTTCCTTATGATTCTTGATGAACGTATCTTTTCTTTTATGTACACTGAGAGCATATGCACCAAAGACAAATTCCTTGTGTGTCCAATCACACTTGGCCAACAAAGAATTCTATTCTATTCTATTCTATTCTATTCTATTCTATTCTATTCTATTCTGTTCTGTTCTGTTCTGTTCTGTTCTGTTCTGTTCTGTTCCGTTCCGTCGCGTCCCGTCCCGTCCCGTCCCGTCCCGTCCCGTCCCGTCCCGTCCCGTCCCGTCCCATCCCATCCCATCCCATCCCATCCCATCCCATCCCATCCCATCCCATTCCATTCCATTCCATTCCATTCCATTCCATTCTATTCTATTCTATTCTATTCTATTCTATTCTATTCTATTCTATTCTATTCTATTCTATTCTGGAGTTAGATAAATTAGTCTAAATGGCTACTTATCTCTGTGTCTAGAAATTACTCTTTGCCTTGCATTTCCTAGTATATAACATTATTTTTTCCCCAAAAATGATGAGATGACATGGTTTTGACTGATACTTTCCAAGCTGGTGTATAGGTCTCATGAGAAATTGTTCAATGCTATTAAACCTTTGTGGGGAAATGCTATAACTCCCCCTCACCTATTCTTTTCATCACCCGATCTGCCAATAATTGAGATAGCTTTGGGAATTCACCCAGCCTAGCTCTTTTAATACTTAACACTGTGATGAGATAAGAAATCCAATTGCTTTTATATGGGTTCCAAACCAAGAACGTGAGCATAAGACAATGATTGACTTGAATTAAGTCAACATTATTTCATTAATATCTCTCTAAGCATCTCTTTCATTCCTTGCAGGATCTAAATGATGACCATGTAAAGAAGATTCTCTGGTGTATTGATAAATAAACAAAAAAAAATCCTCAGCAAGGGATTCTATCAGATGTTTTAGAAATTCTCACAATCCCTTGAGGAAAGCCATGGATAGCCTATCTTGCCATGGGAACCTATGACCCTCCAGTTGAACAATCAAGGGAGAGTTGCCTAGAGTCACCTCAACTTCTCTGCAGTTAGAAAAGTAAGAGAAAATTCCCCAAATAATAAACGCGTACCTAAATATTTGGAGAACCACAACTTCTTCATTTCTTCCTTAGAGGTACATGGTAAGAATGCCTTTTGTTTAAACATTGTCCACAACCAGAGGCAAATTTTGAATGATACGGGTGAATCCGTGGCCTTCCAAGGAGAGATTGTGCAAACTGGTGGAAGGGTGGCCATTGTCTCTATGCCTTCTTTGCCAGTTTGATTGGAGTTTTCTAGGCTTGTTAAAGACAATGGAAGAAAGGTTTTGATCGTTTGGGCCAATTTCTTTGACTTTGGGGATTGGTGAACCAGGCTTTGTTGTTAGTTGCGAAGTCGTGTCTGATCCATCGCGACCCCATGGACAACGTTCCTCCAGGCCTTCCTGTCCTCTACCATCCTCTGGAGTCCCTTTAAGGTCACGCCGACTGATTCAGTGACTCCATCCATCCACCTCCTTCTCTGCTGTCCCCTTCTTCTTTTGCCCTTGATCTTTCCCAGCATTGGGCTCTTCTCCATTGAGTCCTTCCTTCTCATTAGATGGCCAAAGTATTTGAGCTTCATCTTCAGGATCTGGCCTTCTAAAGAGCAGTCAGGGTTGATCTCCTCTAGGACGGACCGGTTGGATCGCCTTGCAGTCCAAGGGACTCGCAGGAGTCTTCTCCAGCACCAGAGTTCAAAGGCCTCAATTCTTTGGCGCTCAGCCTTTCTTATGGTCCAGCTTGAACCAGGCTAAAGGAGGCAAAAACAGCCCCAATGCTCAAGTCCTCTCATCATCCACCGTCCCTGCTGAAGTATCTTCAGTGGAAGATGAGATGCTCTTCTCGTTGAGCCCATGTGTAGCTCTGCTCCTGTCCTTTGAGTTGGCCGCTCTCGTATAAGGTAAGATCCTCCAGGGATACTCCTTTACCGCCATCCCCCCCCAGGGACCCATCTCAATCCAATTAGAGAATGTAGAGCCCCAGATATTCTTTCTGTTTGTAAGTGGTGGGGGATTGTGCTTTTTGGTCCCCGAGAGAGAAGGAGTGAAATTGATTTTGTCCTCACCTCTTGGTTTTTGAGCTCTTTCTCTGAAGGTGGCCGGCGTTTTTCTTTTATCAATTAGTTAGGGATGTAACACTGAAAGAGAGAGAGAGATGGAAGTCTCTGACTCTCTACCTTTCAGTCCCTCTCTCTCTCTCTTTTTCCCTCCCACCTTGGCTTTGGCTGTATCCGCTCCCTTCGGCTGTATCCGCCTCTTTCAGACAAAGATGTGTTAGTCCTTTGATCTGCTTGGCAGCTCCCCCAGGGGATTAGCTGGGAGGTTAATTACTTACCAACTGTCTCCAGATGTGGCAAGAAGACTTCTGGAGGGAGAGGCAGCTGTCCTTCCTCCTTTGCTTTCCGAGGCCCCCCTCCCCAACTTCCCTAGCTTCATGCTTCAAGGGGACAGGTGGCTCAGGAACGTACCAGTGAAATGCCTTTTGATATGACAAATGGTATCTATGCTTTTGCTCTGGTTCCTATTTTGTTTGTCTAACGGGGCTGTAAAATATGGATGAGCTTCTACTCCTGTGGGCTTGCGTTTGACAATGGGTTCTCCACCACCACCTCCTCCTCCTCCTCTTCTTCTTTTCTCCACTTTTCTCTCCTTTTCTTGGTGTCGTTGGGATGGCACATGAATTTATTACTTGGCATTCTCTCTGTTGCCGCAGCCACTCGCCGGCTTGCTCTACGTGGCTTATTCATTTCAACAGGTATCAATGTGATTGTTCAAATAATTGGCTCCCATGGTGGGGCAAAATGGGCTAAACAAAAAAAGAAGGCAACGTTGGGATTAAAACCGATTGTTATAGCCAGACATTAGAATGGAAAACTGCCGTTAAATAGTACAACTGGAGGAACGGTGAGATGAATGGACTCAAATTATGTCCCACAGAGAAGAAAAACTGCATCCTCAGAATTTTGGACAACAGAAATGACAACAATAACAATAGCAACAGCACTTGGATTGATATCCCGCTTCATAATGCTTTACAGTCCTCTCTAAGCGGTTTACAGAGTCAGCCTATTGCCCCCAACAATCTGAGTCCTCATTTTACTGACCTCGGAAGGATGGAAGGCTGAGTCAACCTTCAGCCGGACAGTATCGAACTGCTGGCAGTAGGCAGAGTTAGCCTGCAATAGCAAAAGCACTTGCACTTATATACCACTTTATAGTGCTTTACAGTACTCTCTAAGCAGTTTACAAAGTCATCATATTGTCCCCAATATGGGTCTTCATTTTACCGACCTCGGAAGGATGGAAGGCTGAGTCAACCATGAGCCAGTCAGGATCAAACTCCAGACTGTGGGCAGAGTTTGCCTGCAATACTGCATTCGAACCACGGCGCTACCATGGCGCCACAGAGGTCTTGTTCCCACCTATATCCTCTGAATAGCAAAACGAGTCATTCTGAGTAATAATTTGTACAGTGGGGCACTCTCATGGAAAATACCTCTTTTTTGTCTTCATTCTTATGTTTCATTAGAAATTCTGGCAGCTATGACCTAACACATCCTGGAGGGCACCAGACTGGGGAAAGCAAGCATTAAACCTTAGCAGTGAAAGAGCGACTTCAAATGAATGATACTTAAGCCAGAATTTTCTACTGGGCCCCGAAACAATATTTCAAGGTTCCAGACAGAAAACTAATACCAATATTGTGTGCACTCCAAGTGTACTCTTCATTAAATTGTTCTGGGTGCTGTTGGGCTAGGAATTCCTCCTGCATGTGTTTTTTATCGGTTCTTAGTCAATGGAATGTAAGAGAATTTACATTAAAGTAATATTAAAAGGGGTTAGCTTTGCCTCATCAACATTTGGCCCTGAGCTCACCTACTTTTAGAGATACAGACCCCCCCCCAGCACTTTGCACAATGCCCAGGGTCTCCAAACTTGGCAACTTTAAGACTTGTGGGCTTCAACACCCATAATTCCTCCAGGCTGGCTAGGGAATTGTGGAAGAGGGAGCGATAAAGGAAAAGGAAGAAAGAAAGAGTGAGAAAGGAGAAGAAAGAAAGAGAGAAGGAGAAAGGAGAAGAAAGAGAGAAGGAGAAAGGAGAAAGAAGAGGTAGTAAAATAGGAGAAGGAAGAAAGAGCGAGAAAGAAGGAAGAAAGAGGGAATAAGAAATGAGAAAGAAGAAAGAAGGAGTGAGAAAGGAGAAGGAAGGAAGAGGGAGCAAGAAAGGAAAAGGAAGAAAGAAAGAGTATGAAAGGAGAACGAAGAAAGAGAGAACAAGAAAGGAGAAAGAAGGAAGAGGTAGCAAAATAGGAGAAGGGAGAAAGAGCAAGAAAGAAGGAAGGAAGAAGGAATAAGAAAAGAGAAGGAAGGAAGAAGGAGTGAGAAAGGAGAAGGAAGGAGAGGGAGCAAGAAAGAAGGAAGAAATCTGTCTCTCTTTAAAAGTCTGCTTTGCTCTGCTCTCCCGAGCAGGAAGCGAGTGCCGTTCGCAGCCCTGCCCTCTGCCCGCCAAGATGCTAATGACAGTGCTAATATGCTAAGAAGCTGGCAGCGAGTGCGGGTCCTAATGCAGACTTCCCAGCCCTTGCAAGCCATTTTAATTGCAGGGCCTTCCGAGACAGCAGGTGTGCCCGTCACATCCAATAATCGACTTGTATGCACTTACTCCCCTCCTTGCTGGAAGAAAGCAGGTTGGTGACACTGCCCGCTTACACACTCGCCTGGGTGGCTCTTCCCCCACACCCAACTTGGTAGACTGTTGCACACCCGTCAAAATGATTATGGGAATGAATTTCTGCCAGAGCGATAAAGAGAGCATGTTGGAAGGAAATCCTCTGTCTGCCCCAGCGTTTTTGTTCTTCTGGGCTGCTGAGTCTTCCAGCTCATGGGAGGATTAAAAAGGAAGGAAGGAAGGAAGGAAGGAAGGAAGGAAGGAAGGAAGGAAGGAAGGAAGGAAGGAAGGAAGGAAGGAAGGAAGGAAAGAAAAAACAGAAAAGAAAGAAAACAAGAAAGAAAGAAAGAAAGAAAGAAAGAAAGAAAGAAAGAAAGAAAGAAGAAAAAAGAGAGGAAGGAAGGAAGGAAGGGGAAGGAAGGAAGGAGAGGGAAAGAGGGAAGGAGGGAGAGAGGAAAGAAGGAAGAGAAGGGATGGATAGATGAATGGATGGATGGATGGATGGATGGATGGATGGATGGATGGATGGAGAGAAAGGGAGGCAGGGAGGGAGTTTGTAAGATCACCCAGAGTCCCAGATGATACAGGCATGTGTATGTATGTATGTATGTATATATGTATGTATGTATGTATATGTATGTATGAATGTATGTATGTATCAGGGAAAAACCCTGGCTAAAACAATAATACACATATAGACCTATGAAAAAAGAACAATATATATGTATGTATGTATGTATGTATGTATGTATGTATGTATGTATGTAAAATAAAACACAGATTTAATTATCAAAAGGTCTGAAAGTGAAGGTATTTGCTAGGACTTTTGACCCCTAAAAGTTAATACAGCATGCTTTGAGGTTTTACAACACATACATAATATGTGTCTATTATTTGTTATATAGCTGCAACTTTTTTTTCCTAAGACTTCACAATGACTCTGCAATTGCCAATAGAACTGGTATTCTTTCTCTCCCTCCCTCCCTCCCTCCCTCCCTCCCTCCCTCCCTCCCTCCCTCCCTCCCTCTCTCTCTCTCTCTCTCTCCTTCCCTCCCTCCCTCTCTCCTTTAACAAGCTGTAGGCACAACAGCAGCTAGCTTTACATTCCCTTGTGTCCTAAAATACCTTTCTGAAATTCTGTCTGAAGTTCTGCAAAATCTTAATTTACCATTCCACACCGAGGAACATCAGGTTTTAATGGTTGTCACTCCCTTTTTTTTTTAGCATTTCACCTTACATTTTTTAAACTTTTTAATAGTTTTTTTTTTAAAAAAAAATATATGATAAAATACAGCAACAAAGAAAATAGAAAATGGTTTTCTGTGTGGGGTTTTACTTTCTCATAACAGCTTGGCAACCATGACCTGGATGACTGAGAATTTCTACAGATTTTTAGCTATACAATTTGGGTTGAACACCCTTTGAATGGTGTGGGAGTAAGAATGGATTTCCAGAGGAAAAAAAATTGCAGACTACAGGAACCTGGAGCACCACTCAAGTGACCCTGAGGACACAGATAAACCTCCAAGTGCTTCAACGATCCTCTAAAAGGATGCAAATAACCACCTGTCTGCAAGGAATATAAATCCTTCCATTCCCCACCATCCAGTCAGAGCTGAAGAAGCTTCTTGGATGAGAAGCGAAATGTCTTCAAAAGAAAAAACAAGAAAGTCCAGTTGCCTCCTGAAAAAGCATCTTTGGGGTGGTCATAAGTCACTTTTTTTTTTCAGTGCCGTTGTAATTTTGACACAGTCAGTAAACGGACAATTGTAAGTCAAGGACTCCTTGTACCTGACAATTCTGGCTAAGAATTTTGGGAACTGAAGTCCAATAGGATTGCAGACAGCCGCTTGTCAAAGACTAGGCGAATGAGATAATAATTATCATAAATATAAATGTCATTTTATATCCCTTTCATGGATCACTGACTTGTCGTGGTGTAGAGGCTTGCGTAGCGCAATGAAGCTATGAGCTTTGCCGTGCAGGGCCACCCAAGATGGACAGGTCATAGCAGAGAGCTCTGAGAAAACGTGATCCACTGGAGAAGGAAATGGCAACCCACTCCAATATCTTTGCTATGAAAACCCCATGGACAGTAACAATGGGGACTACCGCCAAGAAATTAAAAGATGCTTGTTCCTTGGGAGGAAAACTATGGCAAAGCTAGACAGCATACTAAAAAGCAGAGACATCATCCTGCCAACAAAAGTGCATATAGTCAAGGCTATGGTTTTCCCAGTTGCAATGTAGGGCTGTGAAAGTTGGATCATAAGAAAGGCTGAGTGCCAAAGAATTGAGGCTTTTGAACTCTGGTGCTGGAGAAGACTCCTGCGAGTCCCTTGGACTGCAAGGCGATCCAACTGGTCAGTCCTAGAGGAGATCAACCCTGACTACTCTTCAGAAGGCCAGATCCTGAAGATGAAACTCAAATACTTTGGCCACCTAATGAGAAGGAAGGACTCACTGGAGAAGAGCCTAATGCTGGGAATGATTGAGGGCAAAAGAAGAATGGGACGACAGAGAACGAGGTGGCTGGATGGAGTCACTGAAGAAGTTGGCGTGAGCTTAAATGGGCTCCAGAGGATGATAGAGGACAGGAAGGCCTGGAGGAACGTTGTCCATGGGGTCGCGATGGGTCGGACACGACTTCGCAAGTAACAACAACAACAAATAAATATCATAAAAATGCTTGGAATCTTGTAGGGCAGCTTTCTCCATAACAGGATTCTTCCAAAAATGTTGGATTTAACACAACTGTATTTCCAGCATTCCTTGGGTTTATGAGCCAAAGAAGACTTCAGTCATCCTTTAGAACAGGCTGCCCATATCCCACGTACAGAGCCAAAGAAGAAAGCACAAGTTGGAGTAGTCAGGCTCATTTGGTGTATTGAAAAGATTCTCTTTAATGAAAAATTTAAGCCAGTTTAGCCTCCGAGAGGCTCTTCCCCCTCAAAATGAAGCCCGGTCCTTCTCTTCTCCATCTCGGCAGAGTTCCTCGCCGGTAATCAATCCAGCCAAATGATCAAACCCACCAGAGACTGTCGGCTTTGCTCTTCCTTTCAAGTGAGCATCCCAGAACAATAGATGGAAGCGCTGATCTGGATGGTTTTTACTAAATAAATAGATAAACAAATAATAACCTCGGTTTTTCACAGAAAAGGGGAGAAGAAGCTATCCAACAGGGC
>NW_027256891.1:15277824-15295293 GCF_029215685.1 Pituophis catenifer annectens
AGATAGAGATAGATAGATAGATAGATAGATAGATAGATAGATAGATAGATAGATAGATAGAGAGATAGGTAGGTAGATAGATAAATAAATAGATAGATGATAAATAGATAGATAGATAGATAGATAGATAGATAGATAGATAGATAGATAGATATAGAGATAGGTAGGTAGGTAGGTAGATAGATAGGTAGGTAGGTAGGTAGGTAGATAGATAGATAGATAGATAGATAGATAGATAGATAGATAGATAGATAGATAGATAGATAGGCAGGCAGGCAGGCAGGCAGGCAGGCAGGCAGGCAGGCAGGCAGGCAGGCAGGCAGGCAGGCAGGCAGGCAGGCAGGCAGGCAGGCAGATAGATAGATAGATAGATAGATAGATAGATAGATAGATAGATAGATAGATAGATACATGATGGCTACTGTAGATGATAGCTAGATAGCTTGATATAGATGATATAGATATAAAAGGAGAAAGAAACAGAGAGCAAGTGACGAAGCTCAAACTCTTGTATAACTCTAACATAAGTCAGGTCGAGATGTAAATCAAATAAAAGGAGGTGACAGAAAATGAATCAAATCTGCCCAAGAAGTTCCTTAAAAGAGTGTTATTAACAGACGTTGGGAATCGTTATAGAAAGAACAATCAATAAAAAATGAAGATCCGATTCGATGGAACCTGGGAGAAACAGACATGGCTGTTCTGAAAACAAGACTCTGAAAAAAAATCTCCTATGCAGAATTGCAGAAGGTGTAAAAGTAAAAAGGACATTGCTGTACTTTGGCACAGGAAAAAAAAGACATCTTATTTTTAACCTTTTCAGATACAAATTGATTTTCCTGGAAAGTCCACAAAAGGAATCCTCTATTAGTGAATATCTTTGGGGACAATATCTCTGAGACATACAGACTAACAGAATAACTTTGAAATTTTGAAATCCAAAATTTTTCCCTACTGGTTCTGTGGCCGTGGCTTGGTGGGCGTGGCAGGGGAAGGCTATTGCAAAATCTCCATTCCCACCCCATTCCAAGGGAAGAATACTGCAAAATCCACCGAGAAGAGCCTCGGTGGTGCAGCGGACTAAGTGCTGTTAAGTGCTAGCATTTAGCTGCCAGCTGCCTGCAATTAGTGTGAGTTCAAATCTCACCAGGCTCAATGTTGACTCAGCCTTCCATCCTTTCGAGGTAGGTAAATTGAGGACCTGGATTGTGGGGGCAATATGCCAGCTTTGTATAGAACAACACCGCTTAGGGGCCCCCGAAAGCCCTAATAAGCAGGTATATACATAAAAGTATGCAGGCTATTGCTATAATGCATTGTAAGCCGCCCTGAGTCTATGGAGAAGGGCGGCATATAAATTGAACTAACAATAACAATAACAATAACAATAAACAGTTCCTAGGTCCTTGGTTAGGAATCGAGCTACTAAGCTATTAACCAGCCTCAAAGGCTGTGAATCTCATCAAGATTAACCATAATAATAATAATTCCCTCCCCACTCCTGTGGGAAGGATATTGCAAAATCTCCATTCCCACCCCACTCCAGGGGAAGGATACTGCAAAATCCCCATTCCCTCCCCACTCCTGGGGGAAGGATATTGCAAAATCTCCATTCCCACCCCACTCTGGGGCCAGCCAGAGGTGGTATTTGCCGGTTCTCCGAACTGCTCAAAATTTCCGCTACCGGTTCTCCAGAACCTGTTAGAACCTGCTGGATTTCACCCCTGCCTCAGGGTCACTTGAGTGGTGCTCCTGGTTCCTGTAGTCTGCAAATTTTTCCTCTGGAAATCCATTCCTACTCCCACACCATTCGAAGGGTGCTCATCCCAAATTGTATAGCTCAAAGTCTGTAAAGATTCTCAGTCCTCCAGGTTATGGTTGTCCCAAAGGTGCTTTTTCAGGAAGCAACTGGACTTCCTTTCTTTCTTTATGTTTTTGAAAATTTTTATTTTTGAACAAAACATAAAACATAAATCCATCATCCATTACAATTGCAAACAGTGTGTCGATCGGTTACAAGTCTTCTGTGCTTCCGCATATTCAAAATTTACTAATTATCTAATTTCTCATATATCAAACATATAAATATCCTCATTGATCATTTATTTAACTATGGCTTTATCTTTTCATAAAAATTATTTTCAAATATTATATTATATTAACATTCATTTCATGTTTCATAAACCCCATATCTTATAATATTGGTTATCTTCTTGTTCTCTAATTTCAAATGTCTGAGCCTGAGTGGCGTAGGAGGCTAATGCCTCCTACTAAGGCAGCATTTAACATCCAGCTGCCTGCAATTATTGTGAGTTCAATTCTGACCAGGCTCAAGGTTGACTCAGCCTTCCATCCTTTCTAAAGTGGGTAAATTGAGGACCCAGTTTGTGGGGGCAATAAGCTGACTTTGTATAAAATATACAAAAGTATGAAGGCTATTGCTTAACGCACTGTAAGCCGCCCTGAGTCTCCGCAGAAGGGCGGCATATAAATCAAATTAAAAAAAAAATGTCAATTTACTCATCTCAGCACAGTCCATCATTTTCTTAATAACTTCATCTTGCATTGGTCCTTTCTCACTTTTCCAGTTTTTAGCAAACACAATTCTAGCCGCTGTTAAAACATTCACAATCAAATATCTCAATTCTCTATTGTATGTTTCTGGCACAATCCTTAATAAAAAAAATCTCTGGTTTAAATATATGTTTTTTTATCATTTTTTTTCCAACCATGTGTGGATTTTAGTCCAGTATCTTTTAGCTTCTACAAGAAGCGACTGGACATTTCTGGAGGCCAGCTGCCTACTTTTCTTCCTGTCTCTGGTATATTTGAGGATGTCCCTTCTCCAGGGTTTCTGCGTTTTATTTCAGGGGGAAGATGTAAAACTTTTTAAGTGGTAAAAATGTGAGACATTCTAATATATGTTCATCTAGTTCAGTGTTGCTTCCTTTGCAGTGGTGGGTTTCAAATTTTTTTAGTACCGGTTCTGTGGGCGTGGCTTGGTACACGTGGCATGGCTTGGTGGGCGTGGCTTGGTGGGCATGGCAGGGGAAGGATACTGTAAAATCTCCATTTCCTTCTCAGCTGGGGCTTGGGAGGCAGAGAATAGATGGAGGTGAGGCCAGTCAGAATTTTTACTACCGTTTTTCTGAAATACTCAAAATTTCCGCTACAGGTTCTCCAGAACTGGTCAGAACCTGCTGAAACTCACCTCTGCTCCTTTGGGATTTCGTGGGGGTTCTGTTAAGGATATTCCCCATCATCTTCTGCCATTTAGGGAGTTAGACTTCATCTCCCATCAGTTCTAGCCTTCAAGAGACTGTGTGAACTCGGGTGTACAACTTGGAGGTCACCTCTGTTCCCATCCTTGCTTGAGGTGAAGTCAATCTTGGAGATTTAACCTGGGGACATCTCTATGCAAAGCATGTATTTAGTCTCTGAGTTCAGACCATCATCCTGACGTGAAGTCACCAACACAAGGTCAGGGAGAAGATGGAGTCCTTATAGGCCAGAGAAGGACAACCAGAGATCGCGGGAAGGCGATGACTTGGCTCAGGGGGTCTTCAACCTTAAGTGCTCAAAGAGCCATTTTGACCCCGTTTCCCACAGAAAAGGAAACATCGGGAGCCACAAAACCTGGGTGGGCGTGGCCAACTCGATGTCACTCACTTCCACCAGTCACATGACCCCCCCCTAGCCACGCCTACCCAGCCAGTCATTAGGGCAGAGAACCAGTTGTTAAAAAACACTGGGAACCACAAAACACTTTTGACGTATCTCTCTCTCTCCCCTCCCTCTCTCCTTCCCCCCCTCTCTCTTTGTATCTCTCTATGTCTCTCTCACCCTCTCTCTGTCTCTGCCCCGGCTGCTTCTCCATCCCCACGCCGTCGCCCTTACCTTCTCAGGCCAGGCGAGGAGTGATTGGGAGGGGGAGGGCGAGGGGCGGGGCCAGCCAGTGGTGGGATCACCCGACAGGGAACCACAGCAGAGGGGCCCAAAGAGCCGCATGTGGCTCCGGAGCCGCAGGTTGCTGACCCCCTGACTTGGCTTCTTGCAAGTTCCACTTTGCTCCCGGGTGGGCTCAGTAGCCAGAGAGCTCACCCCAAAAACGTGCAGGGCATTTAATTTATACGCATCAGGGGAAGACGAAGATCAAGGAAGGGGGATACTGCAATGTTGGCTGGAGAGAGAGAGAGAGAGAGAGAGAGAGACGCACTTCCAACTCCCTGCCCCCCACTTATTCTCTTCCCCAATTCCAAAGCAAGAATACAAATGATTCCAACAAAGCTCTGGCTATCCCAAAAAGCCTGTAGCCAATTAGAGACTATCAATATTTAATTAGCTCTCTGCCATTGTTCAGACAGCGATGAGTTTGCTCCGGCCTTGCCATGCGAGTGCTCTTCCCCCCCCTCCTCGCCCCCCTCCTCCCCTCCCTCCCCTACATCACAGACACACTGTTATGACACATAATGATATTGACAATGAATAATTTAAGGCCGTTTTGCCTTCTCCTCTGCCCCCGCTTTCTCTTCCCACCCTCCCAGATCAGTCTCCTCTGTCCTTATTAACAGCAAACGCAAAGCAAAGGAGGAAGTGGTGTCTGTCAGGACGAGACAATCAAACGGACGGACGGATGGACAGACAAGCTCTCCAAATCTCCCTAATTCCCTTTTTGCTCTCTCGAAATCTGAAGATGAGGGCTTCCAAGGCAGGTTTTTGGGGGATAGGCTCTCTCTTTTTCCCAAGCTAAGACCACCCAGCTCTCTGGAGTTGGGTCAGGATAGCCCCCCAAACAGGGTTATTTATGATTAAGCACCTTTGTGGAGACTCTTGTGAAGAGTTCAGGGATGGGCTGCTGGGGGGTTCGGGAGAAACTCTAGCTAAGATTCTGTCCAGTTCGGAGCACCCCCAAATCCCACTCCTGGCTGGCCTGCCCACCCACCCCTCCCAGGAGTCCCCACCCGGGCCCGTTTTGGATGCGGGCAAGTACAGGGCGAATGTGGAGGCTCGGGGAGGGTGAAAAACTACTGGAGAGTTCAGGAAGGCCTCCAGAGGGCCTCTGGAGCCTGGGGAGGCCGTTTTCACTCTCCCAGAGGCTTGAGGAAAGCCTCCGGAGCCCAGGGAGGGCAAAAAACGCCTCCCCCTCCCCCGCCGTGGTGCAGGAGGCCAACTAGGCCCACACCCACCATGGCCACACCCCACCCCAGCAACTGGGCAGAAAACCCCCTTGCTAAAATTTTTGAAGCCCACCCCTGGAAGAGATGCCACTGATAGGTCATCAAAGCCCCCTTCCGGATCTCCCTGATGTCAAAGTGGATCCCGTCCCAATAGCAAATGGTTTTAAGTCACCATTAAGAGTCCTAGGCTGAGGCAAAAGTCCACTTTGCAAAGGATCGATATTTGGTCTGGCAGCCTCCTGAGATGTTTTCCCCAAGCTGATGGACATGTTCCTACCCGCTCTGTGCATTTCATAATCGAATAACCCCAGAAAAATCTAGCAGTTGTTTGCCAAGGAGGGGTGGAACACAAGAGATGGACTACTAATACTGATACTAATACCACTCTATAAAGCCTTAGTAAGACCACACCTAGAGTCCTGCATCCAGTTTTGGTCACCACACTATAAAAAAAGATGTTGAGACTCTAGAAAAAGTGCAGAATAGAGTAACCAGGATGATTAGGGGACTGGAGACTAAAACATATGAAGAACGGTTGCAGGAACTGGGCATAGTGAAGAGAAGGACCAGGGGAGAGATGATAGCCGTTTTCCAATATTTGAGGGGCTGCCACAGAGAGGAGGGGGTCAAGCTATTTTCCAAGGCACCCCGAAGGCCAGACAAGGAATAATGGATGGAAACTGAACAAGGAGAGATTCAACCTGGAAATCAGGAGGAATTTTCTGACAGTGAGAACAATCAACCCATGGAACAAAAGTTGCCTTCGGAAGTTGTGGGAGCTTCATCACTTGAGACTTTCAGAAAAAGATTGGACTGCCATTTGTCAGAAATGGTGTAGGGTCTCCTTGCTTAGAAGGGGGTTGGACTAGATGACCTATAAGGTCCCTTTCAACTCTGTTAATCTGTTTGTTTGTTTTTTTACTACACTGGGTTCACAATTTTAAGTTTTTAATTCAGATCGTCCTTCCTTCTTCTCCAGATAGATTTTGCAGAGATAAAGGTGCCCTCTGCAGGGCACTCCAATGTGTTTTTTTTAAAAAAAAAAAAAAAAAAGAGAGAGAAAAAGAAATGCTAAGGGAATTCAGGAATCAATCAGAAGTTGGCCATCCGTCCAGTTCACAGCAGGGTGGGGAAAGGTGAAGAGGCAATTAGCAAGATAAGATCATTTTAACTGATGATACAATTCTGAACCTGGAATTCTTAAGGAAGACATGTCCTGCAGTCCTAGGCTGCATAAACAGAGGGATAGAATCAAGATCATGTGAAGTGTTAATACCACTTTATGATGCCTTGGTAAGGCCACACTTGGAATGCTGCATTCAGTTTTGGTCATCACGATGTAAAAAAGATGTGGGAGGACTCTAGAAAATAGTGCAGAGAAGAGCAACAAAGATGATTAGGGGACTGGAGGCTAAAACATATGAAGAACGATTGCTGGAATTAGGTATGTCTAGTTTAAGGAAAAGAAGGACTAGGGAAGACATGATAGCAGTGTTCCGATATCTCAGGGGCTGCCCCAAAGAAGAGGGAGTCAAGCTATTCTCCAAAGCACCAGAAGGCAGGATAAGAAGCAACGGATGGAAACTAATCAAGGAGAGAAGCAACCAGGGCTGAAATTCACTTACCTTCCCTACCATTTGCAAATATGCACGCGCTGTTGTCTGCGCATACGCAAAGCCTTCTGCACATGCGCAGAGGCTTAAAATGTCACAAAAAAGCGACGTCATGACGTCTGCATGGGTGGGCGGAGCCTCCTACACCCCGCCGCTACCAGTTTGCCCGAGCCGGATAGAACCGGCTGAATTTAACCTCTGGAAGCAATCAAGAACTCAGGAGAAATTTCCTGACAGTGAGAACAATGAATCAGTGGAACAACTTGCCTCCAGAAGTTGTGAATGCTCCAACACTGGAAGTTTTTAAGAAGAGATTGGACAACCATTCGACTGAAATGATATAGGGCAGTGATTGCAAATCTTTTCGGCACCGAGGGCCCAAACCGGAACTTGCGTCCATGTGCCGGAAACTTGCTGGAGTGCCGGAAACCCAAAGACCGGTGTGTCTTTGGCACAGTGGCCAAACCCTAGTTGGCCGGTGTGCTAAAAACAGCCTGAAAATGGCCCAGAAATGGCCTGGTTTTTGGCTGTTTTCCAGCGCTCCGGTGCCCGCAAAGATCAGTGCACCCAAAGCCAGAAGAGCAGCTGGTGATGGCACGTGTGCCCACAGAGAGGGCTCAGCGTGCCATAGGTTCGTGCCATAGGTTCGCCATCACGGGTATGAGGCTTCCTGCCTGATCAGGGGGTTTGGACTAGAAGACCTCCAAGGCCCCTTCCAACTCTATTATTCTGTATTCTATATTTGCATTGCAGCCCAAGTAACATCTTGAAGATAACCTGGAGCCTGGATAGCTCTGCAGACTAAGCACTGTTAATTTAACACCAGCTGTCTGCAATTAAAGTAAGTTCGAATCTCGCCAGGCTCAAGGTTGACTCAGCCTTCCATCCTTTCTAAGGTAGGTGAAATGAGGACCCAGTTTGTGGGGGCAATAAGCTGACTTTGTATAAAATATACAAAAGTATGAAGGCAATTGCTTAAAGCACTGTAAACTGCCCTGGGTCTCCGGAGAAGGGCGGCATACAAATCAAATAAAAAATAAAATAAAAAAATAACCCATATTCAGTTTTAGAAGAAATGCGCACAGGAGGGGAAAATAAAAAACTAGAATTCTAGGCGCTCCGATTCAGTTCATAAATATGCTTCGTAAACAAGCGAACCCTCCCCTAATTCTCTTCTCAGCGCAAGCCTTAATTTGCATGAAGTTATCGCTCCAATCTTCCTCCAGTGATGGTACAAAGCGGGTTGTGGGAGGCATATTAGAATACCGAATGCTAGAAGATTCAAAGCTGTTCTTAACCCGATGATATCAAAGCTTCCTCGTTGCCAAGAGCAGCAATGCAGATGAGCTTAAAAACAAATAGTGGGCTAATGTGTGCCTTGCTTTCCTTGGAGACTCGCAAAAAACTAATCGTGAGCAAAAGTTTTCTCCTATGCGGTTAGACAGTAACAACATCCATGATTACCAAGGATCCATGTGGGATTTCCGAATAAGATACTGGCTCATCAAGAATTTAAATCTACAGCTAACAATAAATGTCCCGGGCATGCATTAAATTGGAGACTGCCACCACCATTGACAGTGAACATTTATTTAAAGGCCCAACAATGGAGAGTTCTCTTACCAAGGCATTATAAAACAGTACTAACACTTCACGTGATCTTGATTCTATCCCTTGGTTAAGTCAGCCTGTTGGTATTGTACATGGGGTGTGTGTGTATGAAAAATGGTTGCAGGAACTGGGCATGGCTAGTCTAGTGAAGAGAAGGACCAGGGGAGACAGGATAGCAGTCTTCCAATATTGGAAGGGCTACCTCAGAGAGGAGGAGGACAAGCTATTTTCCAAGGCACCTGAAGGCCAGACAAGGAATAATGGATGGAAACTGATCAAGGAGAGATTCAGCCTGGAAATAAGGAGGAACTTTCTGACAGTGAGAACAATCAACCCATGGAACAGAAGTTGCCTTTGGAAGTTGTGGGAGCTTCATCATTGGAAGCTTTTCAAGAAGAGACTGGACTGTCATCTGTTAGAAATGGTGTAGGGTCTCCTGCTTGAGTGGGAGGTTGGACTAGATGACCTACAAGGTCCCTTCCAACTCTGTTAATCTGTATCTGTATCTCTGTGTGTGTGTGTGTGTCTGTCTGTCTACCTATCTACCTACCTACCTATCATCTATCTATCTATCTATCTATCTATCTATCTATCTATCTATCTATCTATCTATCTATCTATCTACCTACCTACCTACCTACCTACCTACCTACCTACCTACCTACCTACCTACCTATCTACCTACCTATCTACCTATCTACCTATCTACCTATCTATCTATCTATCTATCTATCTATCAATCTATCTATCTATCTATCTATCTATCTATCTATCTATCATCAATAAATAGAGAGATAGAATCAAGATCATGCCTTGGTAAGGCCACACTTGGAATCCTGCATTCAGTTTTGGTTGCCACAAAGTAAAAAAGATTTGGAGACTCTAGAAAGAGTGCAGAGAAGAGCAACCAAGATGATTAGGGGACTGGAGGCCAAAACATATGAAGAACGGTTGCAGGAACTGGGTATGTCTAGTTTAATGAAAACAAGGACTGGGGGGAGACATGATAGATGTTCCGACATCTCAGGGGCTGCCCCAAAGAAGAGGGAGTCAAGCTATTCTCCAAAGCATCTGAAGGCAGGACAAGAAGCAATGGGTGGAAACTCATTAAGGAGAGAAGCAACTTAGAACTAAGGAGAAATTTCCTAGCAGTGAGAACAATTAACCAGTTGAACAACTTGCCTCTAGACATCGGTGCTTCATCACTGGAGATTTTAAAGAAGAGATTGGACAGGTATTTGTCTGAAATGAGCAGGGGGTGGACTAGAAGACCTCCAAGGTCCCTTCCAACTCTTGTTATTCTGTTAACCTGTTTGGAAAGCAGGTCATTGGTGATCTTACAAAATGGCTACTATGAGGACCATTTCCAGAACACAAACCAGGAAGATGAGTTGATTATGGTCCCTTTTCTTCTTCCTCTTTTTTTTTTTCCTGGGTAAACTTCCCAGCAAAACACAAGGTAAACCATGATTCCCCATCATTTTTATTTTTAAACCCTCTCTATGAGAGTTTAGTGGTGGCTCAGTGGCTAAGACACTGAGGTTATTGATCAAAAGGTTGGCAGTTCAGTGGTTCAAATCCCTAGTGCCGCGTAACGGGGTGAGCTCCCGTTACTTGTCCCAGCTTCTGCCAATCTAGCAATTCGAAAGCACGTAAAAAATGCAAGTAGAAAAAATAGGGACCCCCCTTTGGTGGGAAGGTAACAGCGTTCCGTGTGCCTTTGGCATTTAGTCATGCCGGCCACATGACCACGGAGACGTCTTCGGACAGCACTGGCTCTTCGGCTTTGAAACGGAGATGAGCACCGCCCCCTAGAGTTGGGAACTACTAGCACATGTGTGCGAGGGGAACTTTTACCTTTACCTTTATAGGAGTCTAGGAGGTCCAGCTATAAATAAAGATGTCATGAAAGGAATTTTGCACTGCAGCACAACAGTTCTCCATTCCAGTTTGCTGTAATTAAAAAAATAAATAAATTCTAAAATTGTGGAAGTCAGGTCGAGCAAGCAGCAAGGAAGAAAGCAGAGACTGTTTTTCTAGGCACCGGATTGCTTAGCACTGATGAAAGGGATGGATATTTGCTTTCCTTCAAGGCTACCGAAAGAACCACTTTTTGCAGTGGCCTCTTGAAAGCTCATCTGCATAAGAGAGCTCTTAACATCCCCGGGACTTTTTGAGATGGTTTAAGCTGTTTTTCTATTTCCTCCCAAAAGGGCATCTTGGATTCTTCTGGTGAATAATTTATCTGACATGTTTTACTGTTTATTCCTGTTTGTAAATTAGCCACAAGCTGGTGTGGAATTTACAAATGCATTTGTTATTCTTGGCCATTCAATTAACAGTTCCGGGGCCACACCTGCCCTTTATGAATCAGAAAATTGGTCGACTTTTTTTGGGGAAAAAAAAATTCTTGACGTTTCTGACTAGGTCAGGGGTCAGCAACCTGTGGCTCTGGAGCCTCATGTGGCTCTTTCAGCCCTCTGCTACGGCTCCCTGTCACTCAAAATATGCGTCACAACCGCCAATGTGCGACACCTGTCGGCACGTGATTTATTGAGCTTTTCAACCCCCGGTAGGCCAACCATGGTTAAATCCAAAAAAAAGAAAGTCATATCGTCACCGCTATCGGCTCGGCGGAACTGGGCGGAACTGGGAGGAACCCACCACTGTTGTGCGGTTAGATTTCAGCTTTAAGATGGAAGATGGAAAGATCTTCCAAGAAGATGGAAAGGTTATTTCTTCGGACACGAGAGGACCAAATATTCAACTATTTTTTCCCCAAGGAAGTAGGCAGCCCTAGGTCTCCTCTTCATCGGAATGTTCTGTTGCATGCTGAAGGATTTTGAAAGATGACCCATTTCCAGATCCAATGATTCAGCAACAAAGAGAGCTGAAGAATATCGCCGATTGATGAGTTCTTTTCATGGCAGCTGCTGACAGCGGAGGAGTCTCTTGGTATCAGCTGGGCATTTTTGTGGGTACAGGCAGTGGTGGGATTCAACCGGTTTGCACCACTTCGGCCGAATCGGTTGTTAAATTGCTGGCTGGCCCTGCCCGTCCCCTCCCTGCCCCTTCCAGAAGTCTCCACGTGCCCCGTTTTGGCTCCCAAGTAAGGGGAGGGGAGGCCTACTAGGCCCAAAACAGGGCGCAGGGGGGATGTGGCATGGCCCCCCCCAATGGCCTGTTTTGCTCCCAGAGGGTTGCAGGGGAAGCCTACTAGGCCCAAAATGGGGCGTGTGTGTGTGTGGGGGGGGGCGCGGCCCCCTTCGTGGCCCATTTTTGCTCTCCGGGTGGGGGGTGCAGGAAGCCGAGTGCTGCCTGTTACACACCATGGTCACGCCCACCTCAGCCAGTCATTAGGGGCAAGAGAACCGGTTGTTAAATTATGCCAGCACAGAAATAACAATCTTGGCACTCATTTTACCGACCTCGGAGGGATGGAAGGTTGAGTCAACTTTGAGTCCATCCCAAATTGTCCAGCTAAAAGTCCTTAGCGATTCTCAGTCATCCAGGTCATGATTACTCCAAAGGTGCTTTTTCAGGAGGCAACTGGATTTTCTTTGTGTTTTTTTTTCCTTTTGGAAGAAAAATCAGCTGTCTGCAAGGAATATCAATCTTTCTATTTCCCCAATTATTCTGTCCGAGCTGAAGAAGCTTCTTGGATGAGAAGCGAAACGTCTTCAAAAGTAAAAAATAAAATAAAACAAGAAAGTCCAGGTGCCTCCTGAAAAAGCACCTTTGGGACAACCATGACTTGGATGACTGAGAATCTCTACAGAATTTTTAAAAGGGGTTACCCCAGTGGCTCCCAACCAGGGGTGAAATGCTACCGGTTAGGGCTGATTCGCCCGAACCAGTAGTTAAAAAAAAAAAAGTTCCGAAGAGTGACACGCCATCGTTGTAGCTTTTTTTTTTAAACTTTTTAAGCATTTTTTTTTACTACCGGTTCTCCAAAACCAGTACTTAAAAATGCTTTAAAAAGTTTGTTTTTAAAAAGTTCCGATGATTGCGCGTCACAGCTGTGATTGTCGGAACCTTTTTTTTTTATCTTCTTAAAGCATTTTTTACTACAGGGTCCGGAGAACCGGTAGTAAAAAATGCTTTAAAAAAGTTTTTTAAAAGGTTCTGTTGTGACCTGCCAGCAGCCTGTGTGGATCGTGGCTGATCCCGATGACGAGGAGGCTGGTGTAGTGTCGCACCAGCAGCTTGCGCAGCTGGCGCTCACGCCGGACAGCGAGGAGGCTGAAGAGGATGTGGTGCCAGAGGCAGAGACTCAGCCAGGGCCTTCAGAACCTCCAGAGGCTCCTTCAAGTGGAGAGAGTGAAGTGGAGGAGCCTCTCCTCAATGCTCAAGCATGCAGGGTTGCCAAAAGGTAGGAGTGGCTACTCAGGTGGAAGAGGTCTCCTCGAGAGTAAGGCTTGAGGATAATTGGCCGCTCCCTTAGCCTATTTAAGTCACATGCCGTAAGTAAGTTTCTTGCTGGAAACAGCTTGTAATTATCATCAGAGCATTTTTGGAAAAGTCTTATCATATGTTGTTTTCTGGGCTGGTTGCCAACCTTTGCTGGACTTTGGTTTATTCTTGCTACTTAATAAATTTGATAAGGACTTTTGGTGTGTGTCAATATCCTCGGGAATCCGGAGCTGGGGCAGAACAAGTTCCCAAGCTCGCCCGGCCACAGGTAATCCCCCCCCCAGTGTTCCACTTACCTTCCGAAGCTTCCTTTTGACATGTACTGTGCATGCCCATGTGCAGCGCACATTTGGTGTGTACTGTGCATGTGTGCGCACAGCGCATGCTGGCCAGTGAACCGGCAGTAAACCAGTAGTAAACCGGTAGTAAACCAGTTCAGATTTCACCACTGCTCTCAACGTTTTTTTTGGCCATGCCCCACCTAAGCATCTCTAAAATCCTGATCCCCCCCCCATATATAATTCTTACTTTACTCAAAAAGTGAACTCTACTCACACGGAGGAAGCCTAAAAGCTTGGTTTAAACAAGGTTCAAATTGCCCCCATTCAAAATCAAATTGCCCCCCTGTGGGGGCGTGGGCCCCACATTGGGAACCACGGGGTTACCCCAAAGCAGCAAAGGAGACGCATCCCCTACCCATCCCTAATATTGACAATTGCAAAGGGGGAAAAAAAAAATAAACCCTCCTTCCAGGACATGCATCCTTGCATCCAGCTCTATGCCTGCATTCCTGAAGCGAGATCGGTGTCAAAGTTGATTATTGATTCAAAGGAAAGATTTGAAGAGCGACGCGATGAATACCAATCGAGTTACGCTCTCTTTTAACTTCTCCTCCTTCCCTCCTGGCTTGCTTATTTGTTTGTTTGTTTGTTTGTTTGTTTTCCTCAGCAGGCCTGGGTTGATCGTTTCCTATTTTCTCCCTGCTCTTTTTTTCTTTTTTTCTTTTCTCTCTTTTCTTTTTCCTTGTGTTCCCCCACCGTTTGGAGCTGCCTGACTAAATTAAGGCAGGCAGGGCTCAATTGATCATCGTCCGAAATTCTCTCACCTCTTACGAGGGAGAAGGTGGGGGGGGGGGAGAGAGAGAAAAACCAGGCCCCTCTGCATAATTCAAAAAGCAAACACAGATTGGAGAGGGAGAGGGAAAGACAAAAAAGAAAAGAAAAGAAATCGATGCGGCCGCAACGGATCCTGCAGATAAATGAGCTGGCGAGCCTTTCTGAATTGTAAAGGAGAATTGTCCCTACCGTAGTTCAGAAATTGTTGAGTGATTTGAGGACGGTACCCTATTAAGGGCGAGTGTTTTTGTGATCATTTGGGACCACAGCCAATCAAATTTCAATGCCTCTACTTAAACACAGGCCAAGGAACACAATTATGAAAGGCAGGACAAGAAGCAACAGATGGAAACGAATCAAGGAGAGAAGCAGCCTAGGACTGAGGAGAAATCTCCTGACAGTGAGAACAATTAATCAGTGGAATGACTTGCCTCCAGAAGTCGTGTGTGCTCCAACACTGGAGGTTTTCAAGAATAGATTGGACTTCCTTTCCTTTCCTTTCCTTTCCTTTTCTTTCCTTTCCTTTCCTTTCCTTTCCTTTCCTTTCCTTTCCTTTCCTTTCCTTTCCTTTCCTTTCCTTTCCTTTCCTTTCCTTTCCTTTCCTTTCCCTTCCCTTCCCTTCCCTTCCCTTCCTTTCCTTTCCCTTCCCTTCCCTTCCCTTCCCTTCCCTTCCCTTCCTTCCCTTCCCTTCCTTTCCTTTCCTTTCCTTTCTTCCCTTCCCTTCCCTTCCCTTCCCTTCCCTTCCCTTCCCTTCCCTTCCCTTTCCTTTCCTTTCCCTTCCCTTCCCTTCCCTTCCCTTCCCTTCCTTTCCTTTCCTTTCCTTTCCTTTCCTTTCCTTTCCTTTCCTTTCCTTTCCTTTCCTTTCCTTTCCTTCTTCCTTTCCTTTCCTTTCTTCCCTTCCCTTCCCTTCCCTTCCCTTCCCTTCCCTTCCCTTCCCTTCCCTTTCCTTTCCTTTCCTTTCCCTTCCCTTCCCTTCCTATACTTTCTTTCTTCCTTTCCTTTCCTTTCCTTTCCTTTCCTTTCCTTTCCTTTCCTTTCCTTTCCTTTCCTTTCCGGAAAGGAACACTTTCCGACCCCGGGACACTGCGACAGTCATAAATATGAATCAGATGCCGAGCATCCAAATTCTGATCACATGATCACAGATGTAAGTATGAAAAATAGTCATAAGTCACCTCTTTTGGTGCTGTTATAACTTTGAACGGTCGCAAAACTGTTGTAAGTCGAGAACCTCCTATATTTGCATTGCCTGACTTTCCTAGCCTGTTGTAGTTTGGAGGGGGTGGACAATGATCTGTGGAAAGGGCTCTTTAATCGCCCATTGGTTTTGATCTACAACAGGGGTCTCCAACCTTTCGGACTTCAGAGACCACTAAATTCATAATTTTAAATCCCGCGGATCACTAATATCTACCTAATGACCGGTTGGGTGGGCGTGGCTAGGTAGTCATGTGACTGGGTGGGTGTGGCTAACTCGATGTCACTCATGTCAAGGGGCACCTCACCAGCTTCTACTTGCCCCTCCCCCTCCCAGCCACTCATCACCTCCCCTCCCGGGCTCCTTAGGGCCCCAACAGGAAGCAGTTGTTGGAGCTAAGCAGCCACCATGAGAAAAATTGGCAAAACAGCTGGCTCAGTTCAAATTGGATCTGGCCGAGAAGGAGGCTCAGCAGAAGCACCTCACTGAGGACTATGAGCATAGGCTTTCCAAGCAGAGGGAAGACCTGTGGGAGTGCAAGGCCAAGTACTGGCGCCTGGAGGCTCAGTGGGCTGAGATGGGCAGCCAGTTCCAGGCCATGATGCTGTCCCACTGGAACAAGGCCCTCCGGCTCCTTGCCACCAGCAGCACTTCCCTCCAGCCTTCACTCAAAGCCCCACACCAGGAGGTTGAAGCAGACCCCAAGTCAGAATTTCTGTCCCCCTCCAACCCACACAAAAGACCCTGAAGGGGGAGACTCTCTGCAGCAACACAAACGTTCATTGCACTTATCTGTCCCAGGGGCCCTGGTTTAGTGCAATATAAAAAATGCAAATAATTTTTCTGCAGACCACCAAAGTTTTCTCGTGGATCCACCAGTGGTCCACAGACCACCAGTTGGTGACCGCTGATCTACAATATCTTTGTCTCCCATCCACCCAGATGGCCATTCCATTCTTCGAACAGCTGACATGCTACCACAGAAAGTCAATCTAAGGAGCCTGGGTGGCGTAGGAGGTTAATGCCTCCTACTAAGGCAGCATTTAACATCCAGCTGCCTGCAATTACTGCGAGTTCAATTCTCACCAGGCTCAAGGTCGACTCAGCCTTCCATCCTTTCTAAGGTGGGTAAAATGAGGACCCAGTTGTGGGGGCAATAAGCTGACTTTGTATAAAATATACAAAAGTATGAAGGCTATTGCTTAACGCATTGTAAGCCGCCCTGAGTCTCCGGAGAAGGGCGGCATATAAAAATAAATAAAAATAAAAATAAATAAAATAAAATAAATCACCAGCTCCCAGGTCTTCATTCTAAAAAGACCGCCCACCATTCAGATGGAGTTCCACCTTTGTAGATGACTTCAGTGGCCAAAGGAATAAAGTGGAGTTTGATTTAGGGGCCCTGATGCTCCAGATTTAGCTGAGCAAGGAAGTAACTTGATTACTGTCCAAGATCAGTCCTGCCATAAAATTCAGGAAGGGCAGCGCCAGAGAAAGTCTATTTACATGTAGTAAATGCACTGATCTCTTGGCAGCTTTAGAAGCTCTCACACAAAAATCCAGCGACTTTGTAAGGATTGTCAGGCTGCTCGCGCCTGCTGAAGCTGAGAAACATAAACATCATTGGGATGACTCGGAAAAGGCAATAAAAGATATAAAATTAAGTCGTTAGGTATATCCCATGGGGGGGGAGAAAAGATCAGAAAGGAAAACATGACCAATCATTTCAATGATTCCAGAGCTACTGATGGTTTCTATGGCCAAAATACTCAAGCAGATGGAAAGGCATTAAAATCGTGCTTCCTCAGTGCTTTGGTAGATAGGCAGTCACATAAACATGATAAATAAATTTAAATTAATTAAAATAAATTAATGCCAGGGGTGGGTTCTACTTACCTTTACTACCGGTTCGCAACGGGATCGTGTGCGCCTTACTTCTGCACATGCGCAGATCGCTGACGACAATATCCGGGGCGGTGGGCGGAGCCTCCCACTGGTTTTACTACCGGTTTTTGCGAACCGGTCCGAACCGGGGGCAACCCACCACTGATATATGCTATGGAAATTGTAGTCTGATATTTGGGCAGAGTTAAAGTGATTGCATACTGGGTTATTCCTATAGAGGAATGTTTTCAAAAGATGTTGAGACTCTAGAAAGAGTGCAGAGAAGAGCAACAAAGATGATTAGGGGACTGGAGGCTAAAACGTATGAAGAACGGTTGCAGGAACTGGGTATGTCTAGTTTGATGAAAAGAAGGACTAGGGGAGACATGATAGCAGTGTTCCAATATCTCAGGGGCTGCCCCAAAGAAGAGGGAGTCAAGCTATTCTCCAAAGCACCT